>NW_006408632.1:9930668-9963922 GCF_000296735.1 Chrysochloris asiatica
TTTTTTTGTTTGTGTGTTTTTTAAAAAGCTAAAGTGGATAGAGAGAAATACTGTTAACATGGAGGGAGTTATAATCAATGTAATGAAACAAGGTATATGATTTGTTGAACGTATAACTGATGATATGCCCTGTAAACTTTCACTCAATCCACAATAAAAACCTTAAAAAAAAAAAAAAAAGAGAGAATCTACTATATATAATCCATGAGGTGATCAAACACCTTCCCCTAAATTTCCATGGCTTCATGGGATTCCCTGAGGGATAGAGTTAGAAATGAAAGAAAGAAAAAAAACCAAGTGGATCAAGGAATAAAAGCCAACAGAATTTCTGAGAAGAAAGGGCAAAAAACATGGAAACAAGATTCAAGGTTAGAAACCAAGTTCAAATAGAAAAACGAGGTTGCCTCAAAGGATAGTCTTGACTATCAGAGTCCCTTATCACAAAGTGATCAAGTCAGAGGAACTTAGATATAAACATTGGATTCTGTAACAAAAATAAGAACCTAGAAAGATTTTACTTTGTTTTTATTTGTTTACCTAGCAATCTAATTTTTGAAAGAATAGCCTGTGAAAATCTTATTAATAGGTGTGGAAAAATTGCTCCTCAGATTGGAAGGCATTCAAAAATATAACTGGGGAAGAGCTGCCTCCTCAGAGTAGAGTCAACCTTAATGACGTGGATGGAGCAAAGGTTTTAGGATCTTTCGGGACTCTCATTTACTGATGGGTCATGACTCAAAATGAAAAGAAAAAGCAGAAAACATCCATTAATAATCAGAAAGCAGAATGTATGAAGTAGTAATCTAGGAAAATTAGAAATTGCCAAAAATGAAATGGAAGACATGAAGATAAATGTCCTAGGCATTTGTGAGCTGAAATGCACTGGTACTGGTTATTTTCGATCTGATAATTGCATGGTCTACTTACTATGCTCTGGTAGCATAGTGGTTACGAATCGGGCTGTGAACCTCAAGGTAAGCAGTTCGAAACTACCAGCTGCTCCACGGGAGAAAGATGAGGCTTTCTGCTTCCGTAAAGATTTACAGCCTAGGAAACCCTGTTCAGGGTCGCTATGGATCAGAACCAACTCGACGGCACTTAACAACAACAACAACTTACTATGCTAGGAAAGACATATTGAAAAGAAATGAATGCTGGTGTGTTCATCATCAAGAACATTTCCAGATCTATCCTAAAGTACAATGTTGTCTGTAATCGGATATTATCCATACATCTGAAAGAAAGACCAGCTAATATGACTAATATTCAAATTTACACACCAAGCACTAATGTCACAGGTGAAGAAACTAAAGATTCTTACCAACTTCTTCAGTCTGAAATTGATCAAACTTGCAAGCAAGATGCATTGATAATTATTGGTGATTGGAATGTGAAAGTTAGAAACAAAAAAGAAGGATTGCTAGTTGAAGATACAGCCTTGGTGACAGAAAATATGCTGGAGATTGATTGACAGAATTTTCCAAGACCCACATCCTAGTCTTTGCAAATATCTTTTTCAACAACCTAAACAGCAACTCTATATGTTGACCTTGCAAGATGGAATACACAAGAATAAAATCAGCTACATCTATGGAAAGAGACAATATCCTCATTCAGAACAAGTCAAGGACAACTGCAAAACAGACCATCAATTACTCATATGTTTGTTCAAGTAGAAGCTGAAGAAAATTAAAAACATAGCCATGAGATCCAAAATATGACCTTGACTAGATTCTACTTGAATTTAAAGATCACCTCAAGAATAGATCGGACACACTGGACACCAATGATTGAAAGACCAAACACACTGTGGAATAACATCAAGGAAACCATATATGAGAAAAGTTAAAAGTCACTAAAAGACAGCAAAGAGAGAAAATTATTAAATGGACATCAGAAGAGACTTTGAAACATATTCTTGAACATAAAGTAGCTAAAGCAAATCAAAGAAATGATGAAGTAAGAGAGCTGAACAGTCGATTCCAAAGAAGGCAAAGCATTATAATGAAATGGACTTGAAGTTCGAAAATCAAAAGGGAAGAACAAACTCCGCATTTCTCAAGCTAAAAGAACTGAAGAAAAAAAAAAAAAAAATCAAGCTTCGAGTTGCAATATTGAAGAATTCTATACTCAGTGGCAGTGAGTTTGTTTTGGTTTTGGGGGTCTTTGTTTATTTGTATGGGGGAAAAAATTGAATGAGGCAGGACACATCAAAAGAGCTACAAATAATACACAGAATCATTCTACCAAAAAGAGTAAGTTTGGTTCGGTCATTTCAGGAGGCAGCATGTGATAAGGAACCAATGACCAATGGCACTAAAGGAAGAAATTCAAGCTTCACTGAAGATATTAGTGAAAAACAAAGCTTCAGGACAGAACACCAGATGAGATGTTTCATCAAATGGATGCAGAGCTGAAAGTACTCATTCATCTCTGACAAGAAATTTGGAAGACAATAACCTGACCAAGCAACTGGAAGAGATCCATATACTCTGCAATTCCAAAGAAAGGTGATCCAATGGAACGTGGATTATATTTTAATAATATTATTAATAAAACATGCAAGTAACATTTTGCTGAAGATAATTCAAAAACTGATGTAGCAGTACATCAAGAGGAAACTATCAGAAATTCAAGCCAGATGTATGTATAAGAGGACATGGAATGAGGGATATCATCGCTGATGTTAGGTAAATCTTGGCTGAGTGCTCAGAATACCAGAAATATGTTTACCTCTGTTTAATGACTATGTGAAAGCATTCAACTGTGTAGAACATAACAAATTATGAGTAACATCTCAAAGAATGGGAATTCCAAAACCAGTCACTCATACGATTTGATTTTAAGTCAGGAAACATAAGCACTTGTGTTATATATTTTCACCATATTTATGCAGTTTGTATGCTGAATATTCAAATAATCTGAGAAGCTGAGCTATGTGAAGAAGACAGTAACATAAGGGTTAGAGGAAAGCTCATTAAAACCCTGCAATATGCAGATAACACAACCTTGTTTGCTGAAAGCAAAGAGGCCTTGAAGCACATACTAATGAATATCAAAGAATACAGCCTTCAATACTGATTATACCTCAGCATAAAGAAAGCAACATCATAATAAACGGAAAAAAAGATTAAAGCTGTCAAGAATTTCATTTAACTTGGAGCTATAATCAACACCCATGGAAGTAGCAGTCAAGAAAAATTGAAAGAATATATTGCATTGGGTAATTCTGCTGCAAATGACCTCTTTAAAACCTGGCAAAGCGAAGATGTTTCAAAGACTAAGGTGTGCCTGACCCAAGCCATGGTATTTCTATGGCCTCATGTGCATTGAAAGCTGGACACGGAACAAGGAAGACCAAAGAATTAATATCTTTGATTTATGGTATTGGGGAAGAACATTGAATGTACCATGGTCTGTCAGAAGAATGAATAAATCTGTCTTAAAAGAAATGCTCCTTGGAAGCCAAAAATGGGGAGATTTTGTCTCATGTACTTTGGACACGTTTTCAGAAGGGACATCATGTTTAGTGTTGTTGTTGTTAAGTGCCATCAATTTGGTTCCAACTTACAGCGACCCTGTATAGGGTTTGTAAGGAACAACTGGTGGGTTTGAATGACCTTGTACTGTCCAGTGCTGATCATACAGCCACACCAGGAGTCCCTGTTTGTAGAATGTCAATGAAAAAGACTCTCAATGAGATGGATTGACACCACAGCTACAACAACAGATGGAAACAGCAATGATTGTAAGAATGGCACAGTGAATCGGTCAGTGTTGCATTTTGCTGTACATAGATTGCTGTGAGTCAGCACCAACTCAACAGCACTTACAACAACAAGTTTTCAGAAACAGATTGTCCCGCCTTCCTTTCTAGTCTGCCTCAGTCTGAAAAATCTGCAGAAATTCATCTCCATAGGTGACCCTGGTGATAATTGAAATACTAGTGGCATAACTTGCATTGTTGTAGCTACACGCAAGCCACCACAATAGAACAAACTGCAAGGGATTATAAACTTAATACATGCAAATTGGAAAACATAGAAAAGATTAGAAAATACAATTAAAGCCATCTGTATATACACCATCAAATAATTTCTATTTTCATTTTGGCATATTTATTCATTGCCTTTTATGTATAGGTGCCTGAATAAGCAGTATTTTTAAAATAAAGTTGAAGTCCACTTGCTTTGCTTTGTTTTTTTCATTTAATACTTTATTGTATTTTCCCATGTTATTGAAGATTCTGTTTGAAAACATTATTTTTAAAGACTGCATAATACTCCATTCACTGACAGATTTACCTGACCTTTATTTTTCAGCATTTAGGCTGTCTCCAGGTATTCTGTTATCAAAAACTTACAATGATAAGCATTCTTACGCATATAGCTGTGATCACATCTCTGATCATTTTCTTAGGATACAGCCTAGAAGTCATATTGTTGGGTCAAGTATGCAAATGTTTTTAAGGTACCTGATGCATGTTGCCAAATTGCTTTCCTGAAAGATTGTATTATTTAATATTCCCAAGGAGATAAATACTTAACTTTGAAAGCAAAGGGGGTTTAAAAGTGCGAGATAAGCCGGCACCTTGTTTAAGGGAACAAGTCCTTTAAGTTCCTTCAAAGGCCCTCTGAGAACCTCTGTGAACTGCTGGCTGAGGAAACACCATTCGGCCCTCCTGACTGGCTGGTTAAATTCCCAATGTCCCAGATGTCATTTTACTCTGGGTTGTAGAAGGGGATTGGGTGGGGTAAGAGGGAAAATGGAAGTATTTGCATGATAATAAACCTGCTTTTATAAAATGTGGATGTGGTCCTTTCTTGAGGCAGCTTTTCCAGAATTGGGTGACCTTCTCGGAGGGGATAAGGATATTTTTCTCTGCCAGATCTTAAGCTAGGGCACTGAAATTATTTCTATACACATACACAAAGGGAAGGAGAGAACCAAGGTGCAAATATTTAGTCACCCAGAGAGAGGAGAAAGGACACCAAGGTAGCATTAATTACCTAGATGGTACTTAAGGCCAAGAGGAAGATTCAGAAAGACTTTTTTTTAATTGTTAAAATTCTCCACCCTAATTAGTTATGTGTTGACAGAGCCAAAGAATCATTGGCCTATTTTAACCTTTGAACATTTCCATTCTACTTCTATAAATTGGGAGGAGGGGAAAACAGAATATTCAGAAAGGCAATGAGGGAAATGAAGTCTACAGGAGAGAGACTGAACCCGAGAGAGAAAATAAGACCATTTTCATTCTCTGTAGTTGCTTGGGTTTTCAAACCATCAGGCTGGTGGTGGTTATATGCCCTTGAGTCGATTCTAAGTCATAGCAACTCTGTATAGGGTTTGTTGTTGTTGTTAGGTGCCATCGAGTCGGTACCGACGCATAGCAACCCTATGCACAGCAGAACAAAACACTGCCCGATCCTGAGCCAAGCCCACTACTGTTGCCACGCTTGAGTCCATCAATGCTGCCACTTGGCCAATCCATCTCGTTGGGGGTCTTCCTCTTTTTCTCTGACCCTCCACCTTACCAAACATGATATCCTTCTCCAGCAACTGGTCCCTCCTGACAATATGTCTGAACTATGAGAGATGAAGTTTGGCCACCTGGCTTCCAAGGAGCCCTCTGGCTGTACTTCCAAAACGGATCTATTGGTTCTTTTGGCAGGCCATGGCACTTTCAATATTCTCCTCCAACACCATAACTCAAAAGCATCAATTCTTCTCCGGTCTTTCTTACAAGGCTGTAAATCTTTATAAGAGCAAAAGCCTCATTTTTCTCTGGAGGAGCAACTGGTAGATTCTAACTGTTGACCTTTGGTTAGCAGCCTAGCTCCTAATCCGTTTAAGAAATTAGAGTCAGCTTCATAGAAAGCCAGGTAGGGCAGGGCCTCAGACGTACATTTTTAAGGGGCCAACTGCTATAATAAACAACTCCAATTTCAGTGACCTAACACAAAAACCAACAAAATCCACTGATGTCAAGTCAATTCCAACTCTTAGCAACCCTATAGGACAGAACAGAACAGCCTCATAGGGTTTCCAAGGCTGTGCATCTTTATAGAAGCAGACTGTCACATTGTTCTCTCTCAGAGAAGCTGGTGGGTTCAAACCACTTTTGCTTAGCAGCCAAGCACTTAATCACTGCACCACCAGAGCTCCAGCCTAATACAACAAAGGTTTATTTCTGGCTCCAATGCAGGTGGAACAGGGGAGGGGAAGTGAAGGGGGGCTTATTCCACACAGTCATTGAGGTACCCGGGTGCGTTAAACCAAAAACATACCATCCTCATCCATCATACCAACAAAATTTGAATTTTTACAGCAAAAGTACATCTGCATATAAATTGTGTGATTCAAACAGATTTTAGGACTCAAAAAGTGACCGCTCAGAGTCCTGTGTTCCCAAGCATATACTGCATACCTTCATAAGCAAGGCTAGAGGACCACTTGCATCACTCCACAATTCAAGAGAAGTTTAGGGGAAAGGGGGAAATAAGTCTCAGTCACAGAGAGAAGTTGCCAAATTTCTATACAGAGTAGACATGACCACAGGAAATAGGCTCTGCCAAAATAGGTTCTTCTCAAATCTTACAATACTCTCAGAACCCTCCCTTCAATTAAAAAATAGTTGCATCCAGTAAATTCTGACTCATGAAGAGCTCATGTGAGTCAGAATAGAAGTATGTGCCATAGGATTTTCACTGGCTGTGATCATTTAGATATATGGCACTTCTGGGTAGATTCCAACCTTTCAGTGAGCACCACCTAGGAACTCTTCCTCCCTCCAACAAACTACCTAAAATAGTACATCCTGAGGTCCCAGGCATGAAGCATACATACCTGTCTTTTAAATCCCCTGCTCTCCTGCAGTTACACACTTTTTACTTAGTAGCCCAAGCAGATCATAGGTTTCCAAAGAGAGGGTGATCGTTGCCAGGCATGGGATATGGAGTATGAGAATATGAGAGAGCTTGAGCAAAGGCACAGCCACTGTCCCACCTGACTCCTTTGTAATCACACACCCGTCCTGAGACAGATGAATGCTAAAGGAGAAGACTGTGGTCAGAAGGTGGTTTCTGGAACATTGGTGCAAGACCAGTTAGACCAGATTCACACTAGCCTCTGGAACAGGAAATATCTTATTTACATAGGTCAGGGAAAAGGAAGGAGAAAGCATTTCATCATTTCAATATCAATATTAATTTAACAGACATCTGAAGAGATTTCCAGGGAAGCATAGTCATTACCAAGAGAAATCCGAACTTCCTGAAATTCTTTGTGCATTATTTAGCAATACCTTTGGTTGTCGCTGTGTGCACTGTCTTTCTTATGGTAGCCAAATTGTCTCACTTTGCCCAGGTCTGATTTTAAAACTTAAAGTTCCATGTCTTGAAAGACCTTCTCAGTCCCAGCAAATAGGGATGGTTGGTGACACTCATCTTTCCACACAATAGTACTGACAGCATAAAGCGGGAACTCTTTTAATAGAATTAATAAGGGCTGACCAGTGGCACGGTCACTTAGAGGAATTAGGACAAGGGCAGGTTAGGGAGCTGTCTGTGACTCGGGCACCAAAGCCAAAACCAAACCAGTTGCCGTTGAATTTACTTCAACTCATGGCAACCTCAAGTGTGTCAGAGTAGCACTGCGCCCGGAGAGTTTTCATTGGCTGGTTTTGGGGTGGTAGATCACCTCTGAAGCAACCATGGGCTCAAACATAACAACAATTGTAAGGATAGTGCTGAACAAGGCAGTGCCTTGCTCTTTTGTGTATGGGGTCACTATGAACCAACTTGGCATCACCTAACAACAACACCACCAGTTGACCTCTGGGTGGACATGAACCACAACCTTTTGGTTTGCAGTTGAGTTCTTAACCGTTTTCACTACCCAGTCACTCTTTGACCTTGCACAAATTAACACTATTCTATGAATTTATGACGTTGGTCTTTAGTCACTGACTTGGAAGACAGCTTGAAGATCATATGGTACAAACGTTTACATGGCAAATGAGAAAATAAAAATGGAGATGCCTTAAGGAACTCAAAATTCTAGGGCCAAGGCTTCATTTCTAATCCACTGCTCTTTCACCACACCACATGAAGTTGCTACTAGAATGCCCAAGCAACTGAATTAATGGGCCCCAAGAGATGAACTTGGACATCCATCCCAAATCTTAAGAGAAATGTTCCCAATAGTCACCACCAGTGGCAACACGGGGGATGGTGGCAGCAGCCTTTCCTTGGGGAGACCCAGTGTGATGGCTAAGAGGCCACACCACATCATACCCATCCCATAATCTTCACTGTCTCCTGAAGTCACAATTTCAGTGCCTCTAACCATCTTGTGGAGTCCTGGTGTGGTGCTGTGGGTTAATGCACTGGACTGCAAAGTTGGTTTGAACCACTAGGTCAGCGGTTCAAGTTCACCAGCTGCTCCTTGGAAACTCCATAAAGGGTCGCTATGGGTAGAAACCTACTCAATGGCACTTAACACCAACAATAACCATCCTGTAATTCTTTTCTCCCAATCCACCTCCTTAAATTTACACGAGACTGGAAAAAACAAACAAATAACAAAAGGAGCTCTGGTAGCGTAGTGGTTACGAATCGGGCTGCGAACCGGAAGGTCAGCAGTTTGAAACTACCAGCTGCTCCGCGGGAGAAAGATGAGGCAATCTGCTCCCGTAAAGATTTACAGCCTCGGAAACCCTATTCAGGGTCGCTATGGGTCAGAACCGACTCGATGGCACTTAACAACAACAACAACAAACAAAAGGAGATGGAAGGGGTAGGCATGGGATATAATCATTTAGCATGATCACAACAGACTCCATTGAGGAACTCACCAAATAAAGTTTATTAACACCCTTTGAGAAGCTGAGTTGTATAATCTGTTTAAGTTAATTCCAACGAAACATCATTTCTGTTCTCTGAAAACTAAGCCATCAACCACACTGCTATTTCTTCAACCAACAGAGTACCTACTTACAAATGTATTATGTTTAAAGAGAACAAAAAAGGTTTTGATTATACACAGAAAACATGTCCTTTAGGAATACAGGGCTTTAAAAAATATTATTCTTATTATTTCTTTCATTATTATTTCAGATTTATTTCGCTTCATTTTTACAGATGTACCTGTAGAAAGGTAATTTGGGTTGGGTATGGGTTTAGTCAGCATGTGTAAATTACCATCAGTGAGTAATATTTTATATTCTCACCTCTCCCAGATATTCCTGGATTTTGAAAAAGTGATTGTTAAGGTAGGTGAATGTGGAAGTAAGACAATGTAGGTTATTTTTACTTTCTCCAATATTTAGGGGATTGAAAGGTCACCTCAATCAAGTATACATATGTTTGAACCCAAAAGGACATCATAACATTGCAAAGCCATGTACTCTTGTTCACCTCTGGCCTCATTATCCCCTCTAGGGAAAGCATGTCCTGAGTCACTTTTCTGTTCTCTGCCTCTACAAATCTCTTCTATGCTCTGAGACCCAGTTAAAGATCCCCCCTCTCTCACAGACATCTTGCCCAGACACTCCAGCCCACACCATTTGCTGTTGTCTGAGTTCAAGTTGTTGTTGTTAAATGCCGTCAAATCAGTTCCAACTCATAGTGGCACTGTATAAGGTTTCCAAGTAGCAGCTGGTGGGTTTGAACTGCCGACCTTGTGGCTCAAACAGTGCATTATTCTGCAGTGCCAAGCTCTTTAAAAAGCATTTGATTATAAGCAATATTGTGCTTTAACTGTTTTGTAATTGTTAAATATGTTTCCCTTAATAGACGTATAAAATAACCCACATTGAAGTAGCATGTTTGATGGGAAATGCTCAGTTATTATTGATTAAATGAATAAATGAAGAACATGTTTTAGAGTCAGAAACATGAGTCAAAATCCTTGCATTGTCTTTTAGTAGATGTTGTTGTTTGTCGTGAAGTGCCGTTGAGTCAGTTCTGACCCATAGGGACCCTGTATAGGGTTTCCACGGAGCAGCTGGTGAGCTTGAACCACCAACCTTGCAGTTCAAAGGGGTTTGCAGTCTGGCGCATTAACCCACAACACCACACCAGGACTTATCTTTTACTAGATAGATGACCTTTATCAAATCTCTTAGATAATTTAAACTTCAATTTCTTCATCTGGAAAATGACAATAATGCCACAAAGCTCAGAGGAGTGAATAAAATACAACTGGCACTGTAGGATAAGCACTAGAATGCAAGTTTGTTTTGAATCACAGGCCAGCGGTTCAATCTCACCAGCAGCTCCTTGGAAACCCTATACAGGGTCACTATGAGTCAGAAATCATTCGATAGCAATTAACAACAGCATCAACAGCAGGTGTTATTAAGAAAAGCAAGAGTCCTTTACTTTCATAAGTGCCCAATGAGTCAGCATTCATTGATGGATGGACTCAACCCATGTGTATTCCAGAGTTCTATTTATTAAAACATGCTGGGACATGTCTACCATATTGAGATTACAACACAGTTTGATCTATCAATTGTGAAAACAATTTCCAGGAATCACAAGCAAGCCCTGCATCAAGAAGACATGTGGAGGTCAGGGTTTAGGTGCGTGATGATGTCCCTTCTTATCTCAGAAGGAAAATTCCCAAAACTCATTAGAATTCGGGAAATGTTGAGTTGCCCTGGTATCTTTCATTGTTGTTGCCCTCAAAGTACCAAGCACTGAGTCTTTCATATAGTAAGACATAGCGGGTATTCTATTTATGTTTGTCAACTGAATTATAGCCTTGATTCAAAAGTGTTGGGAATTTAACAGGCTGGGGTGGGAAGGAAATGTTTTCAAAGGGCATTTAGCACTTTGTGTTCCAAACTATATTTCAACAAAGCAGAACTCCAAATAATCACCCAAAGCTGCAGCCAGAACAGCCGTGGGCCAAGAATTGTTGAATGGTGTCCTTTAATCCCTGCCTCATAAATACTCCCAGACTAATGAACCCATGCCCCCAAACAGCCCCTGAACTGCTCTACTAACCCCAAAACATGGGAAATTTATGATTTCTAAACAAGATAAAAGACCTGATTGGATTTATTTCCTTAAAAAAAAAAAAAAAGTGTTCCATTCCTGACCAATTTGAGACCCTGAGCTAGGTTTTTACCTACTAGCATTTACTTGCCCATTGGTGAAGGACTTAGTCTCACCTCTCACTCAGGCAAAACCTTAGAAAAGTTCCTCTGACATTTTTACTACTGCTATTCCTTCCCTGACTGGCCTGAGCCCCATTCTCCCTCACCAGAGGTTGCTCAGGACCAGCCCTCACTCAGAGATTTGATGATTCGTCCTATGGCAATGCCTGGCTCCTAGGAGCCCCTCTACAAACTTGCCAGGTAGAGGCACAAAGAATCTGAGAGTTAGAAGTGACCTTGAAATTCATCCCATCTTTTCACAAATGAGAAAACTAAGACCCAGGAGGGAAAACTAGTTAGAAGAGCAAGAACTAGAACCCAGGCATCTTGGTCTAGAATTCAGGACTGCATCCACAAAGCATTGGTCTGACCATGTTCCCAGCATCACCTCCCAAGCACATATTCTTGTAGAGTGTGTGAAGGTGACGCAGTTTGAATGCAGTGCCTCTGGCTTAGTCCCCAGATGTTCACCTGGACAGGGTCTTTGTGACTGCCTTCCTCCCTCCCCACTCCCCTGCCAACTCCAGTCTTTTCTTGGCTGACTTCCCTGTCTCTCGTCCTCTCAAGGTCAGGCTCTTTGCTTCTGGAACAGTTCAAGGTGAGATGTACTAAATATGACAATCTAGTCTATCTGAGGAGAGGAGATTAAAGACCCCTCGCAGATAATGAGAGATTAAAGCGATGGCCTTCTGAAGAAAATGGCTTTGTTAACCAAACCAGAATAGTAATTTTAAAACAGAGCATTGAAACTGAGAGATTAAGGAGAGTTAAGCCTCTTGGGGAAGGTTAGGATGTAGGAGGTGACCAGGCTCAGACATGACCAAGAGGATATTTAGGTCACCAGAGCCACCAACTTCTGTGGTCTGAATGGAATCCTTGAAAGCCACACATCAACATTATGAGCCCAACACTCACACTCACCACTTTCAGGACAGGGTCTACCCTCAATTTCTACCATCCCACCATGACAGGGTTAGGATCAACTCCACTGAGCACTTTAGCATCTTCAAAAGTGTCCCTTCTTTATGGATGATGGCCATACAAGATTAATGAAGTTGATATCACTAAGTTGTTGAATTGGCAAGTTTTGTGTTATATGTATTCTTACAACAAGAAAAATGTATAGATTTGTTGTTGTTAAGTGCTATTGAATCAGTTCCAACTCACAGTAACCCTGTATAAGGTTTCTGAGGAGCAGCTAGTGAGTCTGAATTACTGACGTTATGGTTCAAACCACTCCTTGAAGTCAAGTGCTTATCCTATGGCAATAGACAGATGATAGATAAAAATACCTCTTCCCCTGCAACATGTCCAATACCCTGCCATCTAGCACCTAGCTTGAGTCTCGACCCACAAGTAGACATGTACAGAAAAGACAAGATTGAAAACCCCAAAGAAAGTCTACAGAATGAGAAACAGTACCTGGTCCTAATACCAACCAGTTTGGTGGCCTCCAACAAACCACTGGACTGCTCTGATATTCAGTTACTCATCAAAGGAATGACATGGCTATAAGGGCAATACCTGGCAGTTTGAGACAAAATGGAAAAAAATAAGAACCTTTGACAAAGCAAACATTCTTTTTCAAAGGTCTGACTATGCCAGGATGTTACTGTTGTTGTTGTTAGGTACCATCAAGTCAGTGCCGACACACAGTGACCTTATGCACAGCAGAACGAAACACTGCCCAATCCTGGGCCAGCCTCACTACTGTTGCCACGCTTGAGTCCATCGATGCTGCCATTTGGCTAATCCATCTCGTTGGAGGTCTTCCTCTTTTTCTCTGACCGTCCACCTTACCAAACATGATATCCTTCTCCAGCGACTGGTCCCTCCTGACAATATGTCCAAAGTATGAGAGACGAAGTTTGGTCGTCTTGGCCTCCAGGGAGCACTCTGGCTGCACTTCTTTCAAAACAGATTTATTGGTTCTTTATTAGTAAGCACAAAATCACCTCCTTGTCCTCTTCCAAGACATACTCACAACATCTTTGGAATCCTTTCCAGGAACTTTCGACATCTACCAGGTAGCTTGAAAGAATTAGGCCAGCTTCCTGCTTAAATTCCCTTGAGATGAAGCTCAGCTTGTACCAACTGATTTTTTAAAAATAAAATTAAACAGGCAGATTTGACTAGGTCATTTCTCAAAAGACTCAGGAAACAAGATCATTTGGCAAAAAATGAAGACCAATTGTCTGCTTACATCAACAGCAAATACATGTTGAATGCCACTTGAAGACAAGATACAGTACTGAATGCTTGGAGTGTTTTGTCCTGGTCTCAGAAGGTGACTTCTAATTTCAGAAGTTCTTTGCTGTTGAGCCAGTTCTTGATCTTCAATTTCTAAAGTCCAATGGTGACCAGAAAAAATACTTGCTGGCATTCTGTGTTACCTCAGTGTTCACACCTTGAGTCCCAGCCTTTCTATCTACAGACTGGAACCTTCAGGGTTTGACAAACAGTGATCTGCAGGCAACAGCTGGGACTATACAATCTTAACCAAGGGAGACGAAAGAGGAGAGGTGATTGTAAACAAACACGAATGACCAGCAACTGAACAGGCCAGACATGACTCAGATCCTCAGCGATTCCTCACTCAGCCACTCATAGTTTGAAAGATCTATGGAGCTCTGTAGTGTAGTGGTTACCAGTTGGGCAGTTTGAAACTACCAGCGGTTCCGCAGGAGAAAGATGAGACTTTCTGCTCCTGTAAAGATTTACAGTCTCAAAAATAGGGTCACTATGAGTCAGAACTGAAACCCTGGCACATAATCACCACTATCTTCTATCTCTGCTAATATCCAATACGGACCGTAGAGAACTTTTAGAATTAGAAAGGTGGATTTCATGAACTAATAATAAAGATCTGAGCACCCCCCAGTAATTACCCTCCTAGGTATGTAACCAAAAGACTTGAAAACAGAGACTTAAACAGATATGTACACTAATGTTCACTGCGGCACTATTCACAATAGCTATTTGAAACAACTAAAGTGTCCCTCAGCAGATGAATAGATAAGTAAAATGTAATACATACAATGGATTATTACTTAGCTATATAAGGAGCTCAGGTAGCATAGTGGTTATGAATCGGGCTGTGAACCTTAAGGTCAGCGGTTCGAAACTACCAGCTGCTCCGCGGGAGAAAGATGAGGTTTTCTACTCCCGTAAAGATTTACACCCTCGGAAACCCTGTACAGGGTCGCTATGGGTCAGAACTGACTCAATGGCACTTAACAACAACAACAATATAAGGAGCTCAGGTAGCATAGTGGTTATGAATCGGGCTACTAATCTCACAGTCAGCAGTTCAAAACTACCAGCGGTTCCATGGGAAAAAAGATGGCTTTCTGCTCCAGTAAAGATTTACAGTCTCGGAAACCATATGGAAGGTCGCTATGAGTCGGAGCACATAAACACCAAACACTATATACGGCACTGTGGATTAATGCGCTGGCCTCTAAAGTCATTTTGAACCACAAAGTCGGTGATTCAAGTTCACCAGTCGCTCCTCAGAAACCCTATATAGGGCCACTATGGGTCGGAACCAACTGGATGGCACTTAACAACAACAACATAAAGTGAAATTAGGTTCTGGCACATGCTGCAACATGGATGAGCCTTGAAAACATTATGCTGAGTAGAATAAATCACAAAAAGACAAAAATAAAAGATCCCACTTAATGAAACACCCACAATAGGCAAATGCAGAGCACAAAGTGTGCTAGTGATTATCAGGGATAGGTGGTAGGAGGAAATGGCAAGAACCATGGAGAGTGGAGAGTTTTTGTTAAAGGGGTAGCAAAATTTGGAAACAGGTCATGGTGATTGTTGCATGGTGGTGGTGGTGTACTGTGGAGTGGGTTCCCACTCACAGCGACCCTGCATAGGGTTTCCAAGGCTGTAAATCTTTAAGGAAGCAGGAAGCCTCATCTTTCTCTGAATGGCTGGTAGCTTCAAACTGCTGACCATGAGTTAGCAGCCAGACGTATAATCACTATGCTACATAGTCTGGAGAATGCAATTAATATCACCGAATTATACACATGAAAATGATTGAAATGCTTTGTTAAATGAATTTGACCACAATAAAAATTAATTTGTAGGAGAAAGATGAGGCTTTCTGCTCCCACAAAGATTTAAATTTTCGGAAACCCTATGTTGTTGTTAAGTGCCATCGAGTCGGTTTCAACCCATAACGGCCATATATTGGGTTTCCTAGGAGCAGCAGGTTAGCTTGAACCGCTGACCTTGTGGTTCAAACTGACTGCAGTTTAAACTGACTTTGCAGTCCAGCACATTAACCCATGGGGCCAAAACCCTATATAGAGTCATTATGAGAGGATTTGATGACTCTCCCCAATCCCAGACCCACTCACCCCCTACAGAAACCCTCTGCTAAAGTAAATGACTGTCAGGGCGCAGTTCATCTAGAAAGCACTCATATCAACCATGGCCTTTAAAATGGACATAAATCTTAGCTTAGTTTCACAGTCGTTTATCCCACTCTGGGGATAAAACACATAAATAAACAGGAAATGGACACTTCTCCCGCCCCAGAGGTGACCCGGGCCCTGAGCCCAGGGACCTGAGTTTCAGGAGTGCTGCTATGGAGAAAAAGAGTCTGTCCTCTGGTGGACAAGGTGATAGCTATCCCCACTGGAGCCCAGACCCAGAGAGTGCCTCCACCTCCCACCTCCCTAGACGGTGCAGCTCCTAGCCTCGCCCAGAGCAGCCTTTTTTCCTTTTCCCTATGATTTCTGCCTTTTACCCTTTCGTGTCCTTCTTTCTCTATTCTTTTGCGATAGTTTGTTGTTGACTTTTATGAGGTTTTTTTTTTTTTTGCTTGCTTTTTTTAAGAAGAGGGTGGGACTGACCCTAAACCATGACTTCACATAGTCTCAGACCTCTGTGAGCTGGCTGTGCAGAAAGCCTGCGGAGACAGCAACCTAGCACTGAGGACATGCTTGCCCTAGGAGAGGGCACGGAACTGACTTGCTGTCTTGGTGGGAAGGGAAGCTAAGCTGATGACTTGCCAGAGAAGCAGCGGTTACCAGCCTCATTTTCTGTAACTCCTTACAGAGTACTGATTATTCTGCCTTGGGGGCATGACTTGATTTCTAACCAGCTGTGTCATCTTAGAAAAGCCCTCAAACCCTCTGGGCCTCAGTTTCACAATTGGTGGAATGGAGGTATAGCAGCCATTCTCCATATGATATCAGGATGCAGTGAAGATCAAATGAGAGAAGGCTTGTGAATGCTTTTGTAGACTAATAATTACACAAATGTATGGGCACTAATAGTAACACCTGGAGTAAAGGCATAATAAGAAAATGATTGGAAGTCTAAGGAGAATTAAAGCTTACCATGAACTTCTTTGCACACCTCCTTCAAAGTCCCAGGGCAGCTTCACCAGCAATGCTGTGCTGTTCGTTAGGGATTTCTCTCAGGTAATCAGTGTTCCTTCTGACCCCACATGATAGAGTCAAACCCAAATGGAGCAAGAGAGGCACCTACAGTTCTCCCTTCCAGCAGAAGTATCTGACCTTGCTTCTCAAAGTTAAACAGGGAACTGAGGCTAAATCTTAAATCTGAATATAGGGAAAACACAAGCATTTTCATGCGTACGTTTGAACACATGAATTAACAATCCCACACCCACGCTTGATCCTCTGCCCAGCTTGAGGAGGTTTAGGTCAATCTGTCAAAATGTCTGCTTGGCTTTTTAAAAAAGAAGGAAAACAGCCAGTTAACAAATAAGCTACTCCAGAGATCCAGATGCACATGGTTTTCATGATGAGATGGCAACATGCTGACTCAAATTCACCCTGGAGACGAGGTTGGCCCACCAGGTTTGTGGGTCCTTCCAAAGGGTCGCTTGTTGTTGTTATTAGGTGCTGTTGAGTCAGTTCCGACTCATAGCCGGCCCTATATTGAGTTTCTGAGGAGCAGCTAGTGGATTTGCACAGCTGACCTTGCAGTTCAAGCCGACCTTGTGGTCCAGTGCTTATTGTATATCTCCACATCAGGACTCCAAGGGCCACTTACTGCTGGGCATATAGAGAGAGATCACTAATCACTGAGTACTGTGTGGAAACTACAAAGTTTGGAATACAGACAGATGGAGAGATAAGACATTTACATGTAAAGTCCTAATTAATAAACCCTTAAGAGGAAAGGCCCTCATGTATGAAATAAAAAGTAACTAATCCCTTTGTTGTCAAGTCGATTTCAACTCATAGCAATGCTATAGGACACAGTAGAAGTGCCCTGTGAGGTTTTCAAGGCTGAATGCAGTCTTTACAGAAGCAGACTGTTACTTCTTTCTCGCTGCGGGTTTGAACTACTGACCTTTCAGTTAGCAGTCAAGCATTAAACAACTGCATGGCCAGGGCTCCTGCCTCCACAGTGACCATGCTTAATCATCTAAGTATGACCTGTAGATGGTTGCCTATTGTCATACCCATTCCCTCCTTCCTGCTTCCCCCAACTCTACTGCCAAGAGGTAGTAGGAGGAAAGGGCAGACTAGCCTATAGGATGTGGATGAACTCTGCTATGTCAAATCTCTTCCCTCACTAGACCCTTCATACTCCCATGGTTGAATGAATTCCCCTCCCTTTGCACTTCAGCCAACATCAAGGTGATACTGATATGATCTAAGATCGTATGTGACATTAGTTGATGCCTGCACTCTAGATTAGATTAACCTCCAGTGCATTTGTATAGTTCTTGTGATGTTTCCCCATGTAACCGTGACTGAACTAACGCAGGTGTATAGAGGGCTCTCTCTACAAATAATACTACAACTACTAAAGAGTCAACACTAAGTTTCTGCTTCTCAGAGACTAATATGCATGTGAAACGGCAAATGGATTGTTACATATATGTGTGTTGTTGTTAGTTCTGACTGAGTTATCTCTGATTCAAATAGCAGAACAGAACACATAGCCCAGTCCTGCGCCATCTTCCCGATCACTGGCGTATTTGAGTCCACGTAGCCGCTACTGTGTCGATTCACCTCACTGAAGGCTTCTCTCATTTTCACTGATCCTCTCTTCTGACGCGTCTTTCTCTAGTGCCTTCTCTGTCCTGAAGACACATCGAAAGTGAGTGAACCCAAGTCTCACCATCTTTTCTAAGGAACATTCCGGCTGTATTTCTTCTAAAACTGATCTATTTGTTCTTCTGGGAGTCCACAATATATTAAATATTCTTCACCAAAGCCACAATTCAAATGCAGCATATATATTGACCACAATAAAAAATTTAAAAGCTAATGTGCATAAATGACCTTGTGAAAATTCAGATCTTGGCTCAGCAGCTCTGGAGAGGGGCCCCAGGTTGTGTATTTCTTTCTAACAGGCTTCCAGGTGAGACTGGCGCTCTGGTCCACTGATCACACATTGAGTCTCAAGGGAGCTAGACCCTGCCAGACCTCCCAAGTGAGGTCAGCTTCTAAAGGCAGCAGGATCTGGGAACAGCTTCCTCCTGTGTTGAGTAGCACAGGGCTGGTGCAAGATATATCCTTAAGGCCTCAACCTGAGAGGGAAACATCATTCACGTTCGCAGGAGTGGAAATGGTGGCAGGAAGTCCGATGTACACCAAGCAGGCTGTTTGTGCCACCGGAGGAAAGAGGAACTGACCTTTTTCTCATGGGGAAGTGCATCTTCTCTTCTCCCAACCACAGGCTCACAATCTTACCAGCTCAAGTGAAGTTCCTGAGATGACCAATGGGCGTGGCCCTGCCTTTTCTGGCTCCACCCAGAGCGCTCCCTCCTCTTGGTGTCAAGATAGCTGAGCTGGGCTGCACCGCTCATTCCCTGTGGTACTAGTGCGCCAGGAGCTCAGCCTCATTTGCCTACCACAAGCTAGCACTGTGCCTCCAAGCCCAAATCAGTAAAGAATGCTGTGTATACTGACACTTAAATTAGATCCTTACAAGTATCTCTCAATCCTGGCTTGCCCTGTGCTTCTTTATCACTTTTTTATAGCTAAAGTTACTTGCCCTTATTTTAAGTACATCGTACAAGAGGCATAGGCCAACTTCTGATATATTCCCACAAGCAAAATTAAATACTAGTAACATGTGTTTTAGTGAATTGGGTTCCTCAATTTGCATCTTATAATAAGGATGTTATCATACTGGTTTATAGCTCAGCTCTTTAGTTTTTATCTCTCTAGGGCTAGATTCCCCCTCATGAGTTCCATATAAGTCTATGAACTAATGCAATTTTTAAAATACTTTTCTTCTTTGTTAGCATTAACACCCTTCTGAGTGAAAGGGTTCTGCTCCCCTAAGTGTACCCTTTGCATTCGCTGAAGGATGTGCAGGATTTGAGCCTTTAGTGATATCTGTGCTTGCCCTTAAGTGAAAGGCGTTGAGTCAGTAATCTGGACTGCTCCTGGAAAAAAAGTCTTTTCACCTCTTTGCACTGAGACAAAATCTCTCATGTGTTCATTCCCTTACATTTAGATTAATTATAAAACATTGTCGCCAGAATATTAAAGTAATGTTTAATACACAGAAGGGAATAAGGTATTCTGGAAAATGCATAATTTCCCTACAATGATTTCGCCAGTTGCATGCAATATGATCTTTTGATTGCCAGCTATAGAAATATTGTGACTAAGCTTTCACTAGGTTTTTATTTTTGCAACCATCCTGTCATAGCACTTTGAAAACTGTAAGCTTGGCCCATCAAAAAAAAAAAAGGAAGAAAAGAAAGAAAGAAAACTTAAGGGTGCCCATGATAAGAGTACTCTAAGCTTGGTTCTAGTGATGGAAGGGTAATGAAAGGAGGAGGTGATGGTACATGTGTTGGTGTTTTTGTTGCTATTGGGAGCTATCGAGTCAGTGCCAACTGATAACAACACTATACACAACAGAACACTGTCCAGGCCTGAGCCAACCTCACATTCATTGCTACACCTGAGTGTATCACTACCATTGTATCAATCCATCTCATTAGGGGTCTTCCTCTTTTTCCCCAACCCTCCACTTTTCCAAACATGATATCCTTCTCTATCCAGAGGCTGGACATATCCCTCCTGATATGTCCAAAATATGAGATACAAAGTTTGGCCATCCTGGCCTCCAAGGAGCACTCTGGCTGTACTTCTTCCTACACAGATCTGTTCATTCTTTTGGCAGCCCATGATACTTTCAATATTCTCCTCCAACACCATAACTCAATTGCATCAATTTTTCTAAGGTCTTCCTTATTCACTGTCCAGCTTTCACATGCTTATCAGGTTATTGAAAATAAAATGGATTGGGTCAGGCACACCTTAGTCCTCAAACTGACAACTGACTTCAACACTTTAAAGAGGTCTTGTGCAGCAGATTTGCCTAATGCAGTGCGTCATTTGATTTCTTGACTGCTGCTTCCCTGAGTGTTGATGGTTAATCTGAGCAAAATGAAATCTTTGACAACTTCTATCTTTTCTCCATTTATGTAGATGTTGTTTATTGGTCCAGTGGTGAGGATTTTTGTTTTCTTTACATTGAAATGCAACCCATAGCAAAGACTGTATGCTCTTTGATCTTCGTCAGTAAGTATTTTAAGTCCTCTTCACTTTCATCAAGCACAGTTGTATCATCTGCGTATCGCATGTTGTTAGTCTTCCTCCAATCCTGATGCCACATTTTTCTTCATATAATCCAGCTTCTCAGATTATTAGTTCAGCATACAGATTAAATACATGTGTAGCCTAACACAATTATTAGGTGGGTGAGGAACAGTTTCTCACTCTCTATTTAGGCCCAACACACACAGAGAGATAAGGGCACATGCACCAAACATGCTCTTTGAATAAGGGAAGATGTCAACATTCCTAAATGAAAATCTCAAGTCCTCTCACTTGCTTCAGATTTTCCAAACTCTGTTGTCACCATACACCCAGGAGGGATCGTCTAAATCAACACAGAGTAGCAGCAAGCAGAATGTTCTTTGTTCTTTGCTGGCAGTGGCTGAAATGGGACCAACCTTCCTCAGGGGACTGCACCTGGGGATTGGTTACCTCAGCCATTTCCCTCTAGGTCACTGGGTTTTGTCCTTGGCTGTGTTGGTTAACAACCAAGTGTGGTTACCAGCGAAGGGCTCTTGTCCTTCGAGGTCTTACTCCAGGTCCTCATCAGGTGAAACTTTTCCATTTCAAGAATAATAGTAATAGCAGAATGAGAGCTCCAACTCACACTCGTTCCCAGCAGCACTCCCTGGACAAGTTGGTGCCCCTTCCTCTATCACCAACGGTACCACCAAGAATGCTGGTAGACTCTTAGCACTTTTAAAACATAAAAGTGATTTTCGAAACAATGTTTTCCAGTTATCCATGCAGCCTGAAAGCAATATACCAATACCTGTCAACTTGTTCTTATTCTTTCCAAGGTATCCAATGCCTCTCCCTCTGACTCTCACTGTCTCCTCTTCAAAAATATGCGGCTACATGCTGTCAAGTTAATTCCAATTTATGTACAACAGAAAGAAACACGTCCAGTCCTGCACCATCCTCCCGATCATTGCCGTGTTTGAGCACACTGTTATAACCACCGCATTGAGGGTCTTTCTCTTTATCACTGACCATCTATTTTACCAAGCATGATGTGTGTTTCCAGAGACTGGTCTTCCCTGATAACACGTCCAAACTGAAGTCTCACCATCCTTGCTTTCTGACTGCATTCTGACTGCACTTCTTCCCCAGATAGATTTTTCATTCTCTTGGCAGTCTTTGTTATGTTTGGTATTCTTTGTCAACACCATAATTCAAAGGCATCAATTCTTTGTCAGTCTTCCTTATTCATTGTCCAGTTTTTGCATATTTAAGAAGTGACTTGAATATCATGGCACACCTTAGCCTCAAAGTAATATCTTTGCTTCAAGTATATACTAGAGGTAAAGGACTAAACCTTCTCACACCAACAGGCTTTGAGTCTGGAGGGTTAATTACTCTATCCATTTGCCACACAGTGGTCCTTTGTGTCAGAATTAAATGTGATTTCCAGTAGGAGAGGGGATAGGTTTACTCCACTCCTACCCAATGCACATCTGTTCTATAGACACAATGACTCCTTAGCTAGAAGAGGGTAAGCTAACTGTCTCTAGACAAACTTCCTGTTGTTGTTTTTAGGTGCCATCAAGTCACTTCTGACTCATAGTGACACTGTATAGGGTTCCCAAGTCAATAAATCTTTACAGGAACAGAATACCTCATCTTTCTCCCAGGGAGCAGCTGGTGGGTTTGAACTGCTGACCTTGTGGTTAGCAGTTCAGTGCTTATCCTGCAGTGCCATCAACAATCCCATCAGACAGACTTCCTAGCCTCTACCTTTAATTCCTTTAGCAGGGTGTAGGCCCAAAGTGAACATAATTTTTGGAAGCTAAAGCTCTAGATACTAGCAGGGGATTAATATAAAAGGGCAGGGCCTATAATGCCATGGGAATCATCATAGTCAACAGGGATAAGATGTATTTTCCTATCTATATGTGTGTGAATGACAGACACACACAAGACATGATATGAATATGATAAAAGTACATGTATACATAAAGAATGATATGTGAATCTGGAAAAGGATAATGATAATGGCTGTAGAACATGAAGAACGGAATCAATATTACTGAATTGTACATGAGAAATCCTTGAATTGGTAAATGTTTTGTTATGTATACTTTAGCCAAAATAAACCAAAAAGAATTCTGTGCATATATACAGACTTTCTTTACATGTGCAGTAATTCTGACTCACAGGGAAAATGGAAAGCATGACTGCAATGCCGTGATCACTTAATATTGATCTTCTACCCATAGTCCTTCATTCTGTGATGTATTGTAAATCCAAGCCTCTACGCCTGTAGTTATGATTCCATTTTGGAATGAATTGTCTATCATGTGAATGAGGCAGAAACAGTATACAATTATTGAGTCAGGATATATTGGGTCACCACCTTACTAGAAAGGAGCTCTGGGAGCGTAGTGATTACGAATCGGACTGCGAACCACAAGGTCAGCAGTTTGAAACTACCAGCTGCTCCACGGGAGAAAAATGAGGCTTTTACTCCCGTAAAGATTTACAGCCTCGGAAACCCTGTTCAGGGTCGCTGTGGGTCGGGACAAACGCAACAGCACTTAACAATAACAACAACAACCTTACTAGAAGATGTGACTAAGTCACACCTTTAGTTTCATTAGGGTCTGTGTCCAATATCTAGGAATGCTCTGGCAAAGTTCTTTCTTGCTCTGGATACAGCATTTGGCTCCTCTTTGTATGACCTCTGACTCTTGGGACTTGATCAGTAGCCTAGCATCTGAACTGATTTGCCAGTTTCCGCAGCCTTCCAAGCCAGCAGACTATTTTTCACCTTCTGATTTGAGTTCATCAGCCCTTGCAACCAAGTGAGGAAAATCCTCCAGACTGACACCTGATCCAGGTCTTTGGAATTTGTGAACCTCCAGAACCACGTGAGCCATTTCCTTGATGGTACATGAGTTCTGTGAGCTGTTGCATTGAATTACAGAATTCTAAGATGAGAGAATCCTGATGTGGCACTGTAGAATAAACACTGGACTGCTAACTGCAAGATTGGCAGTTCAAACCTACCATTTACTCTTTGGAAACACTGTACAGGGTCACTTTGAGTCAGAACCGACTTGACAGCACTTAACAATGATAACAACAAAGTGAGACAGAGTGCTGAGGGAAAGGGAGTAGGTGATGTCACAGATGATGGAGTGATGCAGCAATTTTATCTTTAACCTCATAGGGACCAGTCTATGCTGGCTCTTCTAAAAAAAAATTATTCGTGCCATGATTATAAGCAAAAAGGTCCTTGGAAATAACACTTGTCTTTTCTAACCTAGGTATGTATTGCTTTTAGTAACTATAATTTTCCTGAGAGATGCTGATGATTAAACGGTAGATATAGACAATAAACAGCATTCTTATCAATGGAGAAGAGATTGAGTTTGTCAAGGACTTCATTCTTCTTGGATCAATTATCAACACTCGCAGAAGCAGCAGTCAAGAGATCAGACGACGTATTGCATTGGGCAAATCTGCTGCACAGAGCAGAGATGTCAGCTTGAGGACTAAGGTACGCCTGACCCAAGCCACGGTATTTTCAATAACCTCATATGGATGTGAAAGCTGGACAGTGAATAAGGAAGATCGTAGAAGAATTGATGCCTTTGAGTTGTGGTGTTGGAGGAGAATACTGAAAGTGCCATGGACTGCCAAAAGAACCAATAGATCTGTTTTGGAAGAAGTGCAACCAAAGTGCTCCTTGGAGGCCAAGATGGCTAAGCTTCATCTCTCATACTTTGGACACAATGTCCAGAGAGAACAGTTGCTGGAGAAGGATGTCATGCTGGGTAAGGTGGAGGGTCAGAGAAAAAGAGGAAGACCCCCAACGAGATGGATCAGCCAGGTGACATCATTGATGGGGTCAAGGGTGGCGGCCCAAGTAGTGAGGTTGGCCCAAGATCGGACATTGTTTCGTTCTGCTGTGCATGGGGTCGCTATGAGTCGGTTCCGACTTGATGGCACCTGACAACAACAACAACAATAGACAACATTATGGAGAATGAATATCCCAGAACACTTAATTGTATTCATGAGAAACCAGTACATAGACCAGGAGGCAGTTGTTTGAACAAAACAAGGGAACACTGAATGGTTTAAAATTGGTAAAGGTGTGTGCCAGGGTTGTATTCTTGTACCATACTTATTAAATCTGTATGCTGAGCAAAAAATTTGAGAAGCTGGATTATATGAAGGAAAATGTGGCATCAAAATCAAAGGAAGACTCATTAACAATCTGCAATATGCAGGTGATACAAGCTTGCTTGTTGCAAGATAAGAGGACTTAAAACACTTACTGATGAAGATCAAAGACCACAGTCTTTGTTATGGGTTGCATCTCAATATGAAAAAAAATTAAAATCCTTACCACTGGACCAATAAACAGCATTCATATAAATAGAGAAAAGATTGAAGTGTCAAAAACTTCACTTTGCTCAGATCAATCATCAACACTCATGGAAGCAGCAGTCAAGAAATCAAATGACATATTGCATTAGGCAAATCTGCTGCACAAGACCTCTTTAAAATGTTGAAGACCAAAGATGTCAGAGGACTAAGTTATGCCTGACCCAAGCCATGGTAGTTTCAATAACCTCATGTGCATGCGAAAGTTGGACAGTGAATACAGACAACCATAGAAGAATTGACGCATTTGAGTTATGGTGTTGGAGGAAAGTATTAAAAGTACCATGGACTGGCAAAAGAACATACTAATCTATGTTGAAAGAAGTATAGCCAGAATGCTCCTTGGAAGTCAAGATGGTCAGACTTTATCTCTCATACTTTGGACATATTGTCAGGAGGGACCAGTCCCTGAAGAAGGATATTGTGTTTGGTAAAATGGAGGGTCAGAGAAAAAGAGGAAGATCCCCAATGAGATGGACTGACATGATGGCAGCAGCAATGGGCTCAAAAGTAGCAATGAATGTGAGGTGGGTGCAGGACTAGGCAGTGTTTCATTCTGTTGTGCATAGGGTCGATATGAGCAAGTATGAACTTGATGGCACCTACCAACAACAACAATATGTAGGAAATCCAGGTTAGATTCCCAACCAACGCACCTCAAGTGCCATCACTACCTGTCTGTCGATGGAGGTTTATTTATGTGTTGCTATGAAAAGATGTCAGCAAAGCTTTCAGACCAACATTAACCAGTAATAAATACCTGGCTGTCTGCTTCTGAAAACTGGCCAAGGAAAGTCTTATGAATCACAAGAGTAGGATCCAAAATCAATCAGAGGAACTGCACAAGACTAAGCAGCATTCCATTGTGCCTAGGGTCACTGTGAGTCGGTGTCAACACTACAGCAGCTAACAACAAGAATTTTGCTGAGGCATGGATTAAACCTCTATGCTAACACAAAAGAGGGGCTACTTAGTGTCGAGAACTGGCCTCGACATGGGGGTTCAGTTCACGAAATAGGGAGATCTAGCGGCGACAGAGATAGAGAAAGAATACACACAAAGACGCAACAAGAGAGACAAGAAGACACCCCGAGACCAGAGTGGATGCGACACTGGCGTCAGACAAATCCTGCATTGTAAACATCATGACTATGCAAGCAGTAGGCACACCTTACCAACTGCAATGCCTGCCCGTAATGCATGCCCTGCAAGCCGTAATGCATGTGGGCTTCAGTCTGCGCCTCCTTTTTATTGCGGGGAGGAGCTTTACACAAAGGAAGGTGGGGTTTGTTAAGACAGGGTACAGAAGTGAAATGTGATTAATTGTTCAAAACAGGACACAATGATTTACAGGAACAAATTCTAAAACATACATCACAAATTGTCTTGATAATCTAACATCCTTAATTTTCCCAAAATTCAAGCAAATTGTTATGTAGTACTTTTTAGGTTCGAATCCCAAGGCAGCAGCTCGAGGTTTCTTGAGGCTAATTAACATACCTATAGCACCTAATCTTCAGTGAGAAAAGGATTCAAAAGGTCTGAAAGGAATCCAGCTGTTTCAGCTACCTGGCAGAGGCTTGCAGGAGGAAGGAGGATGCCTATGTTAATGGTCTGCACCTGGGGACGATCTGAGAAGGTTGACAACCATTATTCTTTGAACAAAACCCTGGAAGCCACCAATCTACTTTGGGTGAATTCCTTAGGGGAATTTTCTCCAGCAAACTTGCCTTTGGAACTTTTAGGCCTCAGCTTTAGAAGAGGTTTTTGTTTTAATGTTTGTCCATGGGTATCAAGGGCTCATGTATTAAGTTAATATCAAACATAACTGAAAAATCTGATAAAGAACAGTTTTGCTATGTTTGCCAGGTGGCCAGAGTTTGTTCCTCAGATTTGTTCCTAGAACCTTAAGCACTGCCAACACAGTGGAGACATTAAGAGAGGCACATAAGAAACCATTTTCTCAGAAGCTACAATTACTGGAGTTCGAAGCATAGAATAAATTAATAGGACTAAAGGAAATTTCACAGAGCTAGCGCAATAGCGAGTTCGTAAAAGCCAATGAACCCGGGACGTCTGAAGGTTACTTCCTTGAGCCCTCAGGCTCCCTGGCTAGCCATCCTGAGTGGAGCCATCATGTAGGATTTTCGCCATGACACAGGGCCTCAACACCTCAGTGATTGCGGTCTCCTACAACTTAGCTTCCTGAAGGACTGTTTGTCTTTCTCCCTGCCCCCCATCAAGATCTGTAGGCATTACTTAAATTTTTCAGTTGCACATTACTTATTTCACTGGGAGGGAAAATATGAGCCACACCTCAGGAGCAAGCTTCCATTTGTATTGAACCCTTTGAGTAACGCCCAACCATTAGCTTATGACTAACTCTTGTCATATACGTGCGCACTTGTTACTGGGTGAGGTGAGTTGGGCTCAATGCTGGCTCTGGGGCTAGGTTACAGGAGCAGAGAGGGGACCTTGGGAGAAACCCAATGATAAAATGGAGAGTTCACAATCCAGTGTCAGAAATGAGTTATTCATGTGCTTTAAAGGTCCTGATACATTGGACAGTTGTAGTCTAGTCCTGCTTCCTGGAGGAGATTGGTAGGCAGGTAGAGGAAGAAGGACATGGGAAGATACTAGAAGATATGACTGTAAGACAAAAAAATCCAAAATGTCTCTTTTTCAAAAGGTAAGCATCTAGAAGACAAAGTCTAACCTGTTCTGCCTTACTTTGTGCAGAGACTACATCTCTGGTTCCCTATGAACATATTTGTTTTCTTTTCAATCCATCTATTCATTATGAAATTCATCTAATGCTGAGGCCAAATGACAATAAAATGATTATATTACAGGACATAGCATGTATCAACAAGTGTATTGCAAAAGAAAAGCAACATAAAAAGATTGTTAAAAATAGTCAAGTTGTTGTTAGGTGCCTGTATAGTCATTCAGTGCTGACTCATAGTGACCTTATATACAACAGAATAAAACACACTCGATACTGTACTATCTTCATAATTGCTGCTATGCTTGAATCCATTGTTG
The DNA here is from genome assembly GCF_000296735.1 of Chrysochloris asiatica. Taxonomy (NCBI): domain Eukaryota; kingdom Metazoa; phylum Chordata; class Mammalia; order Afrosoricida; family Chrysochloridae; genus Chrysochloris; species Chrysochloris asiatica. The sequence goes on from NW_006408632.1 coordinate 9,958,866, forward strand.
TAAACACTATGTCAGTCCATCTTGTTGAGGGTCTTCCTCTTTTGCTCTGACCCTCTACCAAGCATGATATTCTTCGCTAGGGACTGGTCTCTCCTGACAACATATCAAGGGACATGAAATGAAATCTTACCATCTTCACTTCTAGGAACTTTCTGTAGTTCTTCTAAGATAGATTTGTTCATTCTCTGGCAGTCGATGGCATATTCAATATTCTTTGTCTACACCATAATTAAAATGCATCAATTCTTCTCTGATCTTCCTTATTCATTGTCCAATTTCACATGCGTACGAGGTGATTAAAAATACCATAGCTTGGTCAGGTGCACCTTAGTCCTCAAAGTCTTTGGAGTTTGCTGACCTACAGAAATCTTGTAGCTTACTGTTCTTTTCCCAAATGGGTTTGTCACTTTGCTGGAGACATGATGTCAACATGTTAAATCCTTAATGAGACATGATGTTTCTTCCTTTATATCATAAAAATAGTGGCCTAAAGGTTTTAATCTTTAGGATCTTCCTTGTGTAACATGTAAGCAAGGTCTTAATACCACTATTATTCACATTTACGCACCAACCACTAAGGTCAGTGATGATGAAATTGAAGAATTCTACCAACTTCTTCCAACACTAACTCAAAAGCATCAATTCTTCTATGGTCTTCCTTATTCACTGTCCAGCTTTCGCATGCATATGAGGTTATTGAAAATACCATGGCTTGGGTCAGGTGCACCTTAGTCCTCAAGCTGACATCTTTGCTCTTCAACACTTTAAAAAGGTATTGTGCAGCAGATTTGCCTGGTGTTGGAGGAGAATATTAAAAGTGCCATGGGCTGCCAAAAGAACCAATAGATCCGTTTTGGAAGAAGTGCAGCCAGAGTGCTCCTTGGAGGCCAAGATGGCCAAACTTCATCTCTCATACTTCAGACATATTGTCTGGAGGGACCAGACGCTGGAGAAGGATATCGTGTTTGGTAAGGTGGAGGGTCAGAGAAAAAGAGGAAGGCCCCCAATGAGATGGATTGGCCAAGTGGCAGCATTGATGGACTCAAGCGTGGCGATAATAATGAGGTTGGCCCAGGATCAGGCAGTGTTTCATTCTGCTGTGCATAAGGTCACTATGAGTCGGTACCAACTTGATGGCACCTAACAACAACCACAAGAACAACCAACTCCTTTTGTCTGAAATTGATCAAACATTCAATCAAGATGTATTAATAATTAATGGTGATTGGAATGTAATGGTTGTAAACAAAGAGAAGGGATCATTAGTTGGAAAATATGGCCTTGGTGATAGAAATTATGCTGGAGATTGCATAATAGAATATTGCAAGACCAATGACTTCTTCATTGCAAATACCTTTTTTAAACAACATAAAAGACGAATATACGTATGGACCTTACCAGATGCAAAACACAGAAATCAAATTGACTATATCTGTGGAAAGAGACAGTAGAAAAGCTCCATATCATCAGCCAAAATAAGACCAGGGACAGACTGTGAAACAGACCATCAGTTACTCAAGTTCAAGCTGAAGCTGAAGGAAATGAAAACAAGTCCACAAGAAACAAAATAAAATTTTCATCATATCCCACCTGAATTTAGAGATCACCTAAGAACAGATTTGATGCATTAGACACTAATGAAAGGAAAACCAGAAGGCTTATGCAATGACATCAAGAACATGGTACAGGAAGAAAGCAAAATGTCATTGTGAAGTCAAAAAAGAAAGACTAGACCAAAATGGATGTCAGAAGAGATTCTGAAATTTGTTCTTTAGCGTAGAGATGCTAAAGCAAATGGAAGAAATGAGGAAGTTGAAGAGCTGAACAGATATTTCATAGGGCAGCTTAAGACAAAGTCAAATATCATAATGAAATGTGCAAAGATCTGGAGTTAGAAAACCAAAAGGGAAGAACACACTCAGCATTTCTCAAGCAGGAAGAAATGAGGAAAAAATTTAAGCCACAACTTGAAATATTGAAGGATTCTTTGGACAAAATACTGACTAATGCAGAAAGCATCAAAAGAAGATGCAAAGAATACACAATAATAGTACCAAAAAGAAATGGTCGATGTTCAAACATTTCAAGAGGTAGCTTATGATCAAGAGCCAGTGGTACTGAAGGACGAAGTTCAAAGTACACTGAAGGCATTTGCAAAAAACAAGGCTCCAGGAATTAATGGGACAAAATTGAAATATTTCAATAAACTGATGCAGCACTATAGACACTCACTCATCTATGGCAAGAAATTTAAAACACAAACTTGACCAAATGTTTGAAAGCAATCCAAATTTGTGCTCATTCCAAAAAGAGGTGACCCAATGGAATGAGGAAATCATGTAATAATATCATTAATATCACATGCAAGTAAAATTTTGCTAAAGAAAATTCAAAAACAGCTGCAAATGTATATTGACAGAGAACTTCCAGAGGTCCAAGCTGGATTCTGAAGAGAATATGGAATGAAGGATATCATCATCGCTGACATCAGATGGATCTTGACTGAAAGCAGAGAAAACCAGAAAAGTGTTTACCTGTGTTTTACTGACTACACAGAGGAAGGCTTTCAATTGTGTGGATCACAACCAGCTATGGACAACATTGCAGAGAATAAGTATCCTGGAACACTTAATTATGCTCATGAGGAACCTGTATATAGACCAGGAAGCAGTTGTTTGAAGAACAAGGGAACACCAAATGGTTGAAAATTAGGAAAGGTGTGCACCACACTCATTAAATCTGTATGCTGAGCAAATAATTTGAGAAATTGGATTATATGAAGAAGAATGTGGCATCAGATCCAAGGAAGACTCACTAACAACCTGCAATACACAGATGATACAACCTTACTTGCTGTAAGCTAAGAGGACTTAAAATACTTACTGATGAAAATCAAAGACAACAGTCTTTGATATGGGTTGCATCTCAATATAAAGAAAACAAAAATCCTCACCACTGGACCAATAAAAATATTCATATAAATGGAGAAAAGATTGAAATTGTCAAAGACTTCATTTTGCTTGGTTCCACTATCAATACTGATGGAAGCAGCAGTCAAGAAATCAAATGACATATCACATTAGGCAAATCTGCTGTAGAAGGCCTTTATAAAGTGCTGAAGAGCAAAAATGTCAGTTTGAGGACTAAAGTGCATCTAACCCAAGCCATGGTATTTTCAATAACCTCATATGCATGTGAAAGTTGGCCAATGAATAAGGAAGACTATAGAAGAATTGATGCATTTGTGTTATGGTGTTGAAGAAAAATATTGAAGGTGTCATGGACTTCTAGAAGAACAAATAAATCTGTGTTGAAAGAAGTACATACAGAATACTCCTTAGAATCCAAGACGGACAGACTTTGTGTCTTATACTTTGGATATATCAGGAGGGGCCAGTCCCTGGAAAAGTATATCATGCTTGATAAAGTGAAAGGACACTTTTTCAAGTAAGACCACCAACAGGATAGATCGGCACAGTGGCAGGAACAATGGACTGGAGTGCAGTAGCAGTTGTGAGGATGGTACAGGATCATGGGGTGTTTCATTCTGTTGTATATACAGTTGCTATGGGTTAAAACTGACTTAATGGTAACTAACAAAGTAATCCTTCCTGTTTGTTTCCAACTGTTCCCATTCCAGTCACCAGTCATTGTGAATACATATTAATTTCATGTTCGGTCAATTTCAGATTGAAAATGATGCTAAAATTTTTCAGTTTCATCATCGCTTACTATAGTGGTTGGTGTATACATTTGAATAATAGTGGTATTAACTGGTCTTTCTGGTAGGGGTATGCACATTATCCTATCACTGACAGCGCTGCACTTCAAGATAGAGCTGGAGAATGAATGCTATGCCATTCCTCTTGAACTTGTCAGTCCTGACATAGTAAACTACATGATTATCAGATTCAAAAGGACCAATACCAGTCCATTTCAGCTTGTTAATATCTAGGATATTGATCTTTATGTGTTCCATTTCATTATTAACAACTTCCTAGAAGTTCCTATGAAGTCTGACCTTCATACATTCCATGTTCTGATTATTGTTGGATGTTTGTGGCTATTTCTCCTCGTTTTGAGTTGTGCCCCCATCAACAAATAAAGGAAAGCTTTACTCCACTCACATCATCATGATCAACTCTTCTTTGAGGAGGCAGCTCTTCCCCAGTTGCATTTTGCCTTCCAACCTGAGGGGGTCATCTTCTGGCACGATATCAGACAATACTCTGGTGCTATTCATAATGTTTTTATCTTCCAGCACTACATCTGACAATGTTCCTCTGCTACTCATGAGACTTTCAGTGACTAAACGTTTAGAAGTAATCTGCCACTTCTTCTTTCTTGACTGTCATAGTCTGGAAGCTCTGCTGAAACCTGTCCACCATGGGTGACCCTGCTGGTATTTAAAATACTGGTGGCATAGCTTTACAGCAACACAGCTTCACACAACACAACAAGCAACACAGCTTCACAGCAACACACAAGACACCATAGTACGACAACTGATAGAAGAGTGGTACATATTGCACATATAAAAAGTCAAGATTTCTTTTTTTTGCATTGCAAAGAATCTTTACTTTTACGCAATTGTCAGTGAATTAATAGCTAGTAACAAATTCTTATTTTCTAATATCTAGTAATTTCTCTTACAAGAAACTAAAAGCAGCTCAAGCTAGACTAGTACAGGTATTCCCCACTCTTCAAAAGTTCACTCTATGCCACTTTGCATTTACGAATACCGACATTACGCCTATTTTTTCTTAAAAGAAATCCAAAAATATGATTTTAGATTTTATTTTTAATTTGTTTGTTGTTAAGTGTACTGGAGTCGGTTTCAACCCATAGCAACCCTATAAAAGGTTTCCGAGTAGCAGCTGGTAAGCTTGAAAACCGCTAACCTTGCGATTCAAACGGACATTGCAGTCCTGTGCAATAACTCACAGTGCAAGTATTTTGCAATCAGCCTTTAAAGGGGCAGCTTGTAAAATACAGGAAGTGCAATGGACCCCAAGAAGAGCAGACCCCAAAAGAAAATCACCAAGACATATTATAGT
>NW_006408632.1:9964922-9975036 GCF_000296735.1 Chrysochloris asiatica
TTATCTCATGATTAAAGGGACAATTGAACAAAATGAAATAACCATATTAAATAGCTATGCTCCCAATGAAAGAGCCCCAAAATATCTAAAACAAACTCTAGCAGATTTGAAGAAAGAAATAGATGAATCTACAATAATAGTGGGAGACTTTAATAAAGGGGCAGCTTGTACCCCACGCATCCAAATGGCATCACCAAGCTCCTACCCTGAAAATTACACTCAGCAGCTCAGCATCAAACCACAACAGTTTTGAACTGTGTCTGTGAACTCTATGTGTTAGTGTGATTTTACATTTTCTGTGTTATTTGTTATGATTTGATAGGCTATTTTGGGAGGTTCTGAGAAGGCTCAAAAGTTTTCCATATGAATTAATGGTAATTACCTCTTCGCTTTATCCCATCTCAGCTTAGGAAACATTTCACAGGAACACACTCTATTTTCTAATAGAGGAGGAAATCTGTATTTATTGTTCTAACCCTTTAACAGAAAGAGTTCTTTATACGGCTGGCTGCTGTTCACACAAATTACAAAACAGTTACTACTTGTTCATTGATAAAGCTCCTGACCTTCAAGAAAGCTTTACGGAAATAAAATATTTAACCCATTACTTTCTTAAAGAATTTGGGTTTTGTTTTTGCTTATTGTGCTAGATATCTAATAAAGAAAAGTCACTGCTTCAGCTATAAAGCACAGGAAACGTGTATACCCATTAACTGTGTAAGAAATAGCAGGTAAAGAGACGAAATCTTTGGATAAGCTCTAAGTTTATACAAAATACTAGGTTTGCTCTTCAGAAAGTGAAGGGATCTTAAAATATACAGGAAAATGTAATGCCTTTTCACAAGAATGAAAATCTCTAACTTTGGTAAAGCTTCTTATTTCATGTAAGAGCATCTAAAATGCCAATCCATGGAACAGGTGCATCCTTCTTCCCTATTCATTTATGCAGCAGTTTTCATGGATTTCAAGGTCAAGAGGTTATCCTGGACGTCATCCCTATCCTTTTGGAAGTAGGTCTAGAGGACAGTCATCTTCTCCTGAGTCCCCTTTTCTGCTTCAGTGCTGCAGCTGCCATGGGATCCCAGAGCAAATGCTTCCTTGGTCTTGAATTCTTTCTCCCTTGGCATGTGGTGCTGCTCAGATTCAGTCTGTGCTTCTTCTTTGGCCAACTTCAGCCTGTGGTTCTTTCGCTTGCAGACCTTGGACACCTTCTCTGTGCTTCGTGACTTGCAGCAGCTACTGAATGGCTTGCGACTGACTGGCCATGGCAGCAGTGACTCTAAGGACCCGGTGAGCCATCTAAACTGACTCGAGGGCCCCATGGGTAAGATGCCTGGCCCTGGGTCAACCTCACAATTGTTGCTATGTCTGAGCCCATCACTGCCACCACTGTACCAATCCATCTCGTTGGGGATCATCCACTGTTTCTCTGACCCTCCACTTCACCAAACATAATATCCTTCTTCAGGAACTGGTCCCTTATGAATAATATGTCCAAAGTATAAGAGATGAAGTCTGGCCATCCTGGCTTCCAAGGAGTACTCTGGCTGTACTTCTTCCAACACAGATCTGTTTGTTCTCTTCCAACAACATAATTCAAATGCATCAATTATTCTATGGTCTTCCTTACTCACAATCTAGCTTTTGCATGCATATGAGGTTATCGAAAATACCGTGCCTTGGGTCAGGCACACCTTTGTCCTCAAACTGACATCTTTAACACTTTAAAGAGGTCTTGTGCAACAGATATATCTAATGAAAAGCAGTCAGTGTTTTGTTCTGTTGTGCATCGTTTGATTTCTTGATTGTTGCTTCCATGAGTGTTGATGGTTGATCTGAGGAAAATGAAGTATTTGACAACTTCAGTCTTTTTTCCATTTACATGGCTGTTGTTTATTGGCCCAGTGGTGAGGATTTTTGTTTTCTTTACAATGAGATGCAACCTTACAGAAGGCTGTGATCTTTGAGCTTTATAAGTAAGTACTTAAGTCCACCACTTTCAGCAAGCAAGGTTGTACTATCTGCATATTGAAGGTTGTTAATGAGTCTTCCTCCAATCCTGATGCCATGTTCTACTTCATATAATCCATCTTCTCAGATTATTTGCTCAGCACACAGATTGAATAAGTATGGTGAAAGAATACCACCCTGGCATGCATCTTTCCTAATTTTAAGCCATTCAGTGTTCTCTTGTTCTGGTCCAACAACAACTTCTTAGTCTATGTACAAGTTCCTCATGAGCACAATTAAATGTTCCAGAATACTCATTCTTTGTAATGTTGTCTATATCTTGTCATGATCTACACAATCGAAAGCCTTTGCATAGTCCACAAAGCACAGATAAACATCTTTCTGGTATTCTCTGCTTTCAGCCAAGATCCATCTGATGTCAGCAATGATATCCCTCATTCCACGTCCTCTTCTGAATTCAGATTAAACCTTGGGAAGTTCTCTGTCAATGTATGGTTGCAGTCATTTCTGTATTGCATTTAGCAAAACTTTATTTGCATGAGATATCAGTGATATTGTCTGATGAATTCTGCATTCTGTTTGGTCACCTCTCTTTGGAATGGGCACAAATACAGATCTTGTCCAGTCAGTTGGTCAGGTAATTGTTTTCCAAATTTCTTGGCATAAATGAGTGAGTGCCTCCAATACCACATCAGTTTATTGAAAGATTTTGATTTATATTCCGTCAATTCTTGGTGCCTTGTTCTTTGCCAATGACTTCAATGCACCTTAGACTTCTTCCTTCAGGATCATTGGCTCTTGATCATATACTACCTCTTGAAACTATTGAACATCGACCATTTATTTTTGGTACAGTGACTGTATATTCCTTCCATCTTCTTTTGATGCCTTCTGCATCATTCAATATTTTGCCAATAGAATCCTTCAATACTGCAAGTAGAGGTTTAAGCTTTTCCTTCAGTTCCCTCAGCTTGAGAAATGCTGAGCATGTTCTTCCCTTTTGGTTTTATAACTCCAGTCCTTTGCATATTTCATTATAATATTTTACTTTGTCATCTTGAGCTGACCTTTGCAATTTCTGTTCAGCTCTTGTACTTCCTCACTTCTCCCATTTGCTTTCACATCTCTACACTGGAGAGCATGTCTCAGAGTCTCTTCTGACAACCATTTTGGTCTTTTCCTTCTTTCTTGTCTTCTTAATGACCTTTTGCTTTCTTCCTGTATGATGTTCTTGATGTCACCCCACAACTCTTCTGGTCTTTGGTCTTTAGTACTTAATGCATCAAATATTTTCTTCAGATGACCTCTAAATTCAAGTGGGATATATTCAAAGTCCTATTTTGGCTCTTGTGGACTTGTTTGAATATTCTTCTAGCTCCAACCTGAGTTTGCTTATGAGCAATTGATGGTCAGTCTGTCCCTGCCCTTGTTTTCACTGATGATATGGCACTTTTCACAGTCTCTTTCCACAGATGTAGTCAATTTGATTTCTGTGTATTCCACCTGGTAAAGTCCATGTGTAGAGTCATCTTTTATAGTTGTTTAAAAAAGGTATTTGCAATGAAGAAGTCATTGGTCTTACACAATTCTATCATGTGCTCTCCAGCATCATTTCTATCACCAAGGCCATATTTTCCAAAAATTGATCCTTCCTCATTGTTTCCAACCTTTGCATTCCAGTTACCAGTAACTATCAATACATCTTGATTACATGTCTGATCAACTGCACACTGAAGAAGTGGTAGAATTCTTCAATTTTATCATCACTGGCTTTAGTGGTTGGTGCATAAATGTGAATGATAGTGGCTTAACTGGTCTTCCTTATAGGCATATGAATATTATCCTATCATACAATGCTGTACTTCATGAGTGATCTTGATATGGTTTTATTGTTGATGAATGTGACACCATTTCTCTTCAATTTGTCATTCCCAGCATAGTGAACCATAACATTGTCAAATTCAAAATGCCCAATACCAGTCAATTTCAGTTCACTAATGCCTAGGAGTCCTGGTGTGTCACTGTGGGCTAATGCATCAGACTGCAAAGTCATTTGAACTGCAAGGTCGGTGGTTCAAGTTCACCAGCTGCTCCTTGGAACCCATATACAGGGTCACTATGGGTCAGAACTGACTCAACAGCACTTTACAACAACAACAATGCCTAGGATATTGAGGTTTATGTTTTCCATTTCATTTTTGAGAATTTCCTGTTTTCCTAGATTCATACTTTGTACATTCCATGTTCCAATTATTAATGGGTGTTTACAGCTATTTGGTTTCATTTTGAGCTGTGTCCCATCAGCAAATGAAGGTCCCGAGGGCTTTACTTAATTCACATCATCACAGTCAACTCTACGTTGAGAAGGTAGCTCTTCCCCAGTTGCATTTTGGGTGCCTTCCAACCTGAGGCCCTCATCTTCTGGCACTATATCTGGCAATATTCTGGTGCTCTTCATCATGTTATATATTCAATTTTTGAGTGCCAACAGTGTTCCACTGCTATTCAAAAGGTTTTCAGTGACTAAATATATGGAAGTAGTCCATCTCTCCTTCTTCCTAGTCTGTATTCTTCTTGGAGGTCAGCTAAAACCTGTTCACTGTGGGTGGCCCTACTGGTATTTAAAATACCAGTAGTGTGACTTCCAGAATCACAACAAACTGATAGAAGAGTGGTGGACAATGGAAACAATATCAAATATAGTAGAAACAAAGTCATAGACTCATCCTCTGTATACAAGTCATGTATCTTGGATCTCTGATACCCTTTTTAAAAATCATCTAGTGCTATTGACAAGGAGGCCTGGGTCAAATCATGAGGAAACATCACTGTACACTTATCCCTATCATTTCAAAAACAAATCTTAAATGTTTGCAAGTGACCAAGAACAATAATTGGTCTCTATTCACTTGGAGAAACTGAAGAAGGAAAGTCAGGAATAGAAGGAGGATATAAAATGTGTGACTCATTGCTTCCATAGATAATGGCCTCCTTTGCCATGAGAACTAGATGGTGCCTGGCTAAGATTCTACAGAAGAATTCTGATCAAAAGGGGGAAATGCTGAACAGATTTTCAAATTCCCATTGAATCCAAACATTCTAGAGTCATACAGGCTATACAAACCTGAAAACCTATGACCCTGAGATAACCATTAGACCTTAAATCAAAACACTCTCTGAAGCCTTCTTAACACCAAACAGTAGTTTAGCTTAGCTAGTAAAAGACTATCCATCTTGAGCATTAAGGTGGTTTTTTTTTAAGATCTATCTGTTGTTTTTTGTTGCTAAGCACTGTCAAATCAGTTTCAACTCAGCAGCGCTGTGTACGGTTTTCAAGGAGCAACTGGTTTGAACTACCAACCTTGAAGTTAGAAGAAGTCCAGTGCTTACCCTACAGCACCAAACCAGGACTCCAAGATCTTTCTATATGGGAACAAATTGAGAACAGCAATTGGAAAGATTAGATAAGAAACTTAGGGGACTGTGAATTTATGTTAATGGAAGAGGGACAATGTTTTTCAAAGAAATAAAAATGGCTTCACTACATGCAGAATGTAATCAATGTCACTGAATTACACATGTTTAATGGGTGTGTGTTCTGTTATGTATATTCTCAATAACTACAACAAAAAGAATATAAATTGAAAATGAACAACAGCAACTGTGAAGGGTACATCCTACTGATAAGACATAAAGAATCCTATCCCCATTTATTCAGGAGTGCTGAAGCCCTTGCCTGAGACTGCTACCTACATTGCCAAAGTGTATTATATATTAGCATTTTAAAAGGCCCACTGTTCTCACCACATCAGTTTAACAGAGACCAGTTATTTAACAGGATCCTAATTAATTTAATTCTCCACTGGAGGCAGTTTCTGATGGGCAATGACTGTGTCTCTTACCTATTTGCATCCCTCTCCAGCACTTAGCTCAATAGGGAGCATATTGTTATTGCTGTTGTGAAGTGCCCTAGAGTCACTTCTGACTCATAGCAACCCTGTATAGGGTTTCCGAGGAGCAGCTGCTGTGTTTGAACCATTGACCTTGTGGTTCACTGTCCAGTGTTTATCCTATGGCATCACACCAGGAGTCCAGGTAGCATATAACAGAACCTAGTAAACATTTGTTGATTGCACATATAAATGAACCTTACTGGTGATGGAGATGGGCAAAGGAATTGTCAGGTCCAGATCATATACCAAACTAATCCTTCCAGCACTAAGGAAGGACAGAGATATAAGCACCATGGGAAAAAAAGGGTGTCAGCCTTGCTTGTAGTCAACAGAATCAGACTCCTCAAAGCAAAGTCACTTTGAATGTACTTCCTAATCTGTTTAATTAGTACTGTAGATAGATAGATAGGTAGATAGATAGATAGATAGACAGACAGATAGATAGGATGCTCACCTTGACAATTACAAAAAAAAAAAAAAAATCCAGAATGAGATATATATCAAAATTAAGTCAATTTGGACTCATGGTGACCTCATACATGCCAGAATAGAATTGTGCTCCAGAAGGATTCCAATGGTAATCCTTTAAGGAGACAATCCTTCCATGAGGAGGTGAAAGAGGTGAATAGACATCATGGTTGGTGAAGGGAAGGGTCAATGAAAACAACCTCCAATGAGATGGATTGGCACACTTGCAGCAAAAACGGACTCAAGCATAGCAGTGATTGTAGGTTGACGCAGGACTGGGCAGTGTTTTGGTCTATTGTTCATAGGGTCACTATGATTTGGTACTGACTTGACAGTACCTATCAACAACAGTAACATCAACAACTAAATCCCAAGGCATTTCTTCTGATGTATCTCTAGTGAATTTGAACCATGAACCTTTTGGTAATAGTCAGGCACTTAACCTTCTAAACCCAACGACTACATGAAATATACGTTGTTGCTGTTGTTAGGTAAAATTTGTTCTGACTCATAACAACTGTATGTAAAATGGAATGAAACACTAGCCAGTCCTGCACCATCCTTATGAACACTGGCATGTTTGAGCCCATTGCTCTTGTCACTGTGTCGATCCATCTCTTTGGGGACTTCCTCTTTTTCTCTAACCTTCCATTTGACCCTACATGATGTCCTTCTCCAGGGATTGGTCCCTCCTGATATGTCCAAAGTACATGACATGAAGTCTCACCATCCTTATTTTTAAGGGACATTCCAACTATATTTATCCTTAAGACATGTTTATTCACTCTTCTGGTAGTACATGTTATCTTCAATTTTTTTCACCAACACCATAATTCAAACACATCAGTTCAAAATTGTCAACAACCAGAAAATCCAAACCCATGGCCAATTCCAACTTATAATGACCTTACAGCACAGATCAGAACTGCTCCTTAGGATTTCAGAAACTGTAAATTGTTATGAAAGCAGACAACGTCATCTTTCCCCTAAGCTATGACTGGTGGGTTTGAACCAGCACCCTTCTGGTTAGCAGCCCAGTGCTTATCCTATAGTTCCACCAGGGGCCTTAATTGTCAATTTTGTTATTGTTAAATGTTGCCAAGTCAACTTTAACTCAGCAACTCTGTATCGGGTTTCCAAGGAGCAGCTGGTTGATTTGAACAGTCGACCTTGCAGATAGTAGTGCCATGCTAAGAGTGAGGATTCTGGAGTCTTATAGCCCCATGTGGTATAATCTTGAACAAATGATTTCCTCTCTAAGGTTCAGTGAAATGCTAATAGTAATAGCACCTATCAGCGTAGTGGTTACGAATTGGGCTGTGAGCCACAAGGTCAGCAGTTCGAAATTACCAGCTGTTCCGCGGAAGAAACATGAGGCGTTCTGCTCCCGTAAAGATTTACAGCCTCAGAAACCCTGTACAGGGTCGCTATGAGTTGGAACCAACTCCATGAAACACAGCCACAACCACCACCATCCTACAAAACAATTGTGAAAGATATCTAAGAACACCCTTGGAAAATACTTATTACTGTCCTTAGGTTACTAGGTGCCGTCGAGTCATTTCTGACTCATAGCAACCATATGCTCAGCAGAATGAAACACTGCCCATTCCTTACTCCATTCTTACCATTGTTATGATGTTTTAGGCCATTGTTGATGCCACCATGTCAATCCATCTCATTGAGGATCGTCCTCTTTTTGCTGACAGTCCACTTTATCAAGCATAATGTCCTGCTCCAGGGACTGGTCCCTCCTGACATCATATCCAAAGTATGAATGACAAAATCTCACCATCCTCCTGCTAAGGAGCATTCTGGCTGTACTTCTTCCAAGACAGATTTGTTTGTTCCTGTGGCAATCCATAGTACTTTAAATATTCCCTGTCAACACCATAATTTACATGCATAAATTCTTCTATTGTTATTGTTAGGTGCTATCAAGTCAGTACCAACTCATTGCTACCCTGTGCACAACAGAATGAAACACTGCCTGGTCCTAGGCCAACCTCACAATCATTGCTACGCCTGAGCCCATCCCTGCTGCCAAAGTGTCAATACATCTCATTGGGGGGCTTCCTCTTTTTCTCCGACCCTCCACTTTACCAAATATGATATCCTTCTCCAGTGAGTATGAGAGACAAAGTATGAGAGACAAAGTCTGGACATCCTGGCCTCCAAGGAGCACTCTGACTGTACTTCTTCCAACACAGATCTATTCATTCTTTTGACCCATGGCACTTTTCTCTGATCCATGGTACTTTCAGTATTCGCCTCCAACACCATAACTCAAAAGCATCAATTCTTCTACAGTTGTCCTTATTCACTGGCCAACTTTCACACACATATGAGGTTACTGAAAATACCATGGCTTGGGTCAGGCACACCTTAGTCCTCAAGCTGACATCTTTGCTCTTCAACATTTAAAAAAGTTCTTACGCAGCACATTTGCCTAATGCAATACGTCATTTGATTTCTTGACTGCTACTTCCATGAGTGTTGGTGGTTGGTCTGAGCAAAGTGAAGTCTTTGACAACTTCAATCTTTTCTCTATTTACATGGATGTTGTTTATTGATCCAGTTGTGCGGGTTTTTGTTTTCTTTACATCTTCTTTTGATGCTTTCTGCATCATTCAATATTTTGCCCATAGAATCCTTCAATACTGCAAGTCAAGGCTTGAATTTTTTCTTCAGTTCCGTCGTCTTGAGAAATGCTGAGTGTCTTCTTCCATTTTTGTTTCTGTGGTCTTCCTTATTTATTGTCTAACTTTCACATGCATATGAGGCAATTGAAAATGCCAAGGCTTGGGTCAGGTGCACTTTAGTCCTCAAAGTGACATTTTCTATTTTTAACATTTTAAAGAGGTCTTTAGCAGCAGATTTGCCTAATGCAATATGTCTTATGATTGCTTGACTTCTGCTTCTATGAGCATAGACTGTGGATCTAAGCAAAATGAAGTCTTCAATGACTTCAAACTTTTCTTCATGTATCTTGATGATATTTATTGGTCCAGTTGTGAGGATATTTGTCTTCTTTACCTTGAGGTTCGATCCACACTGAAAACTATATTGTTTGATCTTCTTCTATAAATACTTCAATTCCTCTTCACTTCCAGCAAGCAAAGTATGTCATCTGTATTGAAGGTTGTTAAATGAATGTTCCTCCAATCCTGATACCATCTTCTTCATATAATCCACTTTTTCAGATTATTTGCTCAGCATGCAAATTGCATAAGTATAATAAGAGGACACAACCCTAACACGCCTTTTCTGATTTTTAATCATTCATTATCCCCTTGTTCTGTTTAAGCAACTGCCTCATGGTCTAAGCACAGGCTCCTCATGAGCACAATTAAGTGTTCTGGAATATCCTTTCTTCATAATGCTATCCAGAGTTTGTTGTGATTCATACAGTCAAATGCCTTTGTATAGTCAAGAAAGCACAAATAAACATCTTCCTTGTATTCTCTGCTTTCATCCAAGATCCATCTGACATCAGCAGCAATATCCCTGGTTCTGCATCCTCATCTGAATCCAGCTTGAATTTCTGGCAGTTTCCTGTTGGTGCACTGTTGCAACTGTTTTGTAATTATCTTTAGCAAAATTGTGCTTGTATGTGATGTGAATGATTCTGTTCAGTGATTTCCACATTCTATTGGGTCATCTTTCTTCGGAATGGGCACAAATATGAATCTCTTCCAAAGAGTTTGCCAAGTAGTTCTCTT
>NW_006408632.1:9980941-10105658 GCF_000296735.1 Chrysochloris asiatica
CATAGCAACCCTGTACAGGGTTTCCGAGGCTGTAAATCTTTACGGGAGCAGAAAGCCTCATCTTTCTCCTGTGGAACAGCTGTTAGTTTCGAACTGCTGATCTTGCAGCTCGCAGCCCAATTCGTAACCACTATGCTACCAGAGTTCCTAATTCTTCAATATTGCATCCCCAGGCTTGAATTTTTTCTTCAGATCTTTCAGTTTGGGAAATGCTGAGTGTGTTTTTTTTCCTATTGATTTCCTAACTCTTAGATCTTCACACTTTTCATTAAATATTCTATCCTCTTGAGCTGCCTTTTGAGACTTTCTGTTTAGCTCTTTTACTTATTCATTTCTTCAAATCACTTTGACTTCTTTATATTCAATAGCAAGTTTCAGAGTTTTCTAATATCCATTTTGGCCCTGTCTTTCTCCTGACTTCTTAACGACCCTTTACTTTCTTCATGAATAATGTTCTTTATGGCATCCCATATGTCTGGTTTTTGGTCTTTAGCGTCTAAAGCATCTAACTTTGAGATGGCCTATAAATTCAGGTGGAGTATACTCAAGTTCATATTTGCCTCTCCTTAACTTGTTGGAATTTTATTCAACCTCAGGTTGAACTTGTATACGAGCCATCAAACATAGCAAATTCACATGAAACATTAGCTGACATCATTATACTAATTAACCAATAGTTTCCTTTTTACCAAGCTCCAGACCATCGGCCTGCTGAAAGATGGCATTTTGGACACCTCCTGACCATCAGTCCCCAAGTAGCAAAAGAGAGACACCAGGTGTAGAGAGAGGGAATATCAGCTGGATGACCATGTCCATGGTAATGCCAGGATCACACCCTTGAGCTACTGACCTACTCTTTGCACAAAGGAACATACAAGTACACTCCCAGCATATCAGCTTGTGCCCAGAGAGAAGAGAAAATGCACTCTCAGAGAGCGTGAGTCATAAGAAACTCCACAGTTAGGTAGGGTGAAGGGTGACGACTACCAGCAAATCTATAAAAGAAAATCTTTTTTGTGCTCCTGAGTTTTGAGCTTTGGTGAGTGTCTGAAGAGGAAGATTTGCATTTTGGATTTTCCTCTTCGTGTGGAGAAGTAGACAACAGGTAAAGGCAGCCACTCAAATGGGGATGTGATCAACTTTACAAATCTTAAAGCAGAAAAGAAGATAATCTCCGCATACTTCCCCCGCTGATTCCACATTTCTGAAAAGAGGGGACTAGTCAGCAGGCAGGGCAGAGTGGAAGAGAGAGCAGTGGTAGCAGGAATTGCCTGTTTACACCACTGTCTAAGGAAATTCAAGGAACCATCACAGGGGAAAATCACGTAAATCACTTCCTCATAGACCATCCTCAACAGGGGTGTTTGATTTGCCGCTGCTCTGGGAGGCTTCCTGCTGACTTGCTCCGATTTCAGGGATGACTTTGCCTGTATAGGCTCTAAACAGCTGCTCCCCACAGCAACTGCAGACCTGTCAGGCCTTGAGACATTCAGAGTCAGCCCATGTCCACTCGAAGAAGTAAATGTGAATCAAAGGATGGTTGACGAAAGGAGTGGCAGCAGAAAAGCCCAGCCCAGCAGATCTAATACGTGCAAAATATGCACGTCTCTAAACAGAACCAATGACTTCTGAGCAAAAGGGAAAATGAATGCAGTTTCATCCGGCGCAGAAAAAGAATGTGTGGTATAAATCACATATTAAGTGAAATAATCCTCCTCAATCCAAAATTGTACACTGTTTCAATCAACCTTCCCTTTTATCTGGAATCTTTGAGTGATGCAATTGGCTAATATGCTCAGGAGCTAACCAAAAGGGTGGAGGTTAGAGTCCACTCAGCGTGGCTTTAAATGACAGAGCTGGTGATCTTCTTCCAAAAACTCAGCCATTGAGAACCCTATGGGGCAGTTCGCCTCTGACACACCTAGGATGTTCATGAGTCAGATTGTCTCAACTGCAGCTGGGGTCCCGTTGAGCAGATTCCGACTCATAATGACCTTGGAAAGACAGAATAGAACTGCCCCATAGGGTTTCCTAGACTGTAATCTTTACGGAAGAAGGTCACCAGGTCTTTTTCTATGGAGGAATGACTGGTAGCTTCAAACCTCTGACCTTTCCGTTTGAAACCAAGCGCTGAACTATTGAGCCATCATGAACCCTTTTGGTCTCATCACCATTTGACTCAGATTAAATAGTCTTCATAATAAAACTCAGGTCACACTATTGGCTGTTTAGATTCTCCAACAGGATGTGCTGTGACCTCAAATTCAAATTAAGTGGGTGTTTCTCTTAAACCCTGTCTGGAGAATAGAACAGATTGTGAGGTCTATTTAAGTCATTTGAGATGAATTTGGTTTGATGAGTAGCTCGGTTTTTTTATGACCTTTTGGCTTTAAAAGGTCATTTCCCAGCAATTCTTGATCCATAAGTTTATTCCCACTGCTGAAGGGTGAATTAAAGGGAAAATCCTTCCAGATAATGACCTAACTGCTCTCTGTCATAAGGTATACTACTTAGGAATAACTGAACTACAGTATATGCTTACATACTCCTCACTAGGACTGGCATCAAAACGAGTATTAGGTTTCACTCCAAAATCCTTCTGAAATGAACGCTTTTCTGCCATGCCTGTTTCTGAAGTTCATAGGTCACAAGGGAGAAATTTGCTGCTTGAGTTCTTTTGTATAGGAGCTAAGAGATTTAGGCTCCAATGGTGGCTCACCGCTAACTCACTAACTAACTTTAACTGTGAGGTGTGAAGCTTGGCTCTGACTTTTCTTTAAAGCTATGTGATTGTAGGTAATTTGGTATGGTTCCTGTCAGGTTTAGCCTATTCTTGTCCTACCTAATTTGTAATCACTAGGGAAACAGATTCAGTTGTGCATATAAACGTGTTTCTGTAAACATTGCTCTTGCTGCTGCCATTGACAAGTTGGCCCCTGACTCATGGTGAACCCATGCACAACAGAATAAAAACGGACAGATCATTCACCTTCACCCCCCATGGTCATTTGCAGATTGGACCATTGTGATCCCCTGTTTGATTTTCAGAAGTAGGACGCCAGGTCTTTCTTCCTAGTTCATCTTAGTTTGGAAGTTCCACTGAAATCTGTTGGACATCATAGCAACAGACAAGCCTCCACTGGCCCTATGAGGTGCATAGTCTGAGAATCAAACTCAGTTCTTCTGCTTGGAAGAGGAAAACCCAACCACTGAATTACCAATGGCCCCCTATTGTTGTTTTTGCTTTCGAGTGGGTTCCGACTCATAGCGACACTATATAGGGTTTCTGTGGAGCAGCTGATGGGTTTGAACTGCCAATCTTGCAATTCACAGTCCCATGCTGATCTTATAGTGCCACACCAGGAGTCCAATGTCACCCTATAAAGCTTAAATATTTTAAGCTTTTTTTTTTTTTTTAATCTAAAGTCCTATTTAAGAGTAAAGGTGATAGTATTAACAATTAGATATCTTCACTTACACTAAGATATTAAAAAAGCAGTTGTTGTTCTGGATTTTGCTAGAAGTTCTTTGCTTTACTGTAACATGGGGGAGTATAAACTAAAGACTGTTGACTCGACTAGGGAGTTAGAAGAAAAAAACATAATATTATTACATCTTTACTGGTAAAGAACTCAGACACTGGGAATCCTTGTAGAAGAAGGAAAATGTGCTCACATTTGTTGTTTCTGAACTTCCACCAAACTCAGAATTCCTCAATTTGCGGTTTTCCTCACACTATACCCAGGAGTATGCCAGAGCCATGTGACATATAAGAAGAGAAACACAGCCCATAATATACTAAATTCAGATCCTCCTCTACCACTGCTTTCGGGGTACCCTGATTCGGAAAATAGGAATTCTTTATAGAAACAAATATTAATTAACACTCAAGTTAAAACAACAACAACAACAACAACAACAACAGCCCTGTATAAAGTTTAATGATCCTCTTCTTCACCATTAACCTCACCATCTAGCCCTTGAAAAAATAAAAATATGTCAACACACACAAAACTTGGGAAGATATTCCTCACCACTTGAAGGGCTTGGCTGGAATCCAAATGCTCCTGAGAATTCCAAGCTCACGTGCTCGGGCAATATTTTGCCAAGACTGGGGTACTTAATTAGACCTCAGTAGAAACCAAGTTTGCCCTTCTTGCCTAAGCTTTTCTTTAAACTGCCATCAGTTCTTGATGCAGTTGTGTCTGAATTGGCTGGGAGGAAGTTACGGCAGGAGATACTGAGACTTTGCCATTATGAACCCAAAAGTTGAGCAGACTTTTGTTGTATAGTGTGACAGTCTACATAGATCGCATAATTAGTGTACACACACCAAGCTTGAGAGGGTAAGAGCAACATCCTGTATTTGTGGGCACCCAGGACTGTGTCCTCAAATCTGTGCTGATGTTATTGTTAAGTACCATGGAGTCGGTCCCCACTCATAGTGACCCTGCAAAGGGTTTCTGAGGCTGCAAATCTTTACGGGAGCAGAAAGCCTCAACTTTCTCCTGCAGAACAGCTGGTAGTTTCTAACTGCCAATCTTGAAGTTAGCACTGGTAGTTTTGAGCTGCCAACCTTGAGGTTAGCAGCCTGATTTGTAACGACTACGCTACCAGAGCTCCTTAAATCTGTGCTTACTGCATGTTAAACAACCAATGAAATCTCTGCAAGATGAGGTTCTACACTTCAGCTAAGTCACTGCTTAAACCGCTGCCAGATTTGTCAGTGCCTTCACCTGCTTCCACCATTCACTGCCAATAGAGAGAGGCCTTGGCAAGTCACACAGAGAGATGACTCCCTAAATCATCAAACCTATGTGAGGCTCTGAAAGTTCTAGCCCTAGCATAACACCATTTCATAATGATTTCATAAGTGACTTTTTATTTTCTTTCAACTAAAAATGTTATGAAGGTAATGTTTGAAGCTTACACAAAAAATATCCCCTGACGTCTTCTTAAAACCAAACAGTAGTTCAACTACTCAGAAAGTCTGCTTTGAACACTATGTTTTTAAAAAAACTACCTTAATGTGGGATCAACTTGACAATAGCAGCTCGAAAAATTAGATTGGAATCAGGGCTTCAAATGGTTCAAACTGATTCAGAAATGGTCAATGGAAACACATTACAAAGCAACCAAATCTCTTGCATTTTGGATTTTACCCGAGTAGGAAACAGACCGTAGCGGTGCTCCACTCAAAAATGGTGACAGACTGTGTCACTTGGAATGTGGTTGGCCACCATCTTTGAGTGGAGAATCGCTGCGTGTTTCTGACTGTGGTCAAAATAGAAGGCACAAGAGGATTGGTTGCTATGCAGGGCATACACTGCCCTTGTTTCTGTTGACCATGACTGAACCCTTTCAAAGCCCTGATAGGAAGGAACATTAAGGGACAATGATGTACGCTGAGAGAAGGAGAGTAAGAACAGTTGCAACCATTTGAAGAATATGATCAATGTGATAGAATTGAACCCATATAAAATGTTGAATTGATGTGTATATTTTACGTTGGTGTGGTGCTGTGGGTTAAAGCGCTGGACTGCAAGGTCAGTTTGAACCACAAAGTTGGTGGTTCAAACTCACCAGTCACCCCTTGGAAATCCTACACAGGGTTGCTATGAGTCAGAACTGACTCCACAGCATTTAACAACAACATTCTCAACAAGCTAAAAATGATTTTTAAATTATGGGAAAGACATAGTTTTTTGTGTGTGTTTTCATGAGGGGGGTCTTTCCTCTCCAACAAGGGGGAAAACAAACAAGCAAAACACAAGAGATATCTCTACCTGCTCCCTCTCCCTCAGAGATGCCCACTCATAGAGCTAATGTTTAACACCACTAGCTGCTAACCACAAGGTTGATGACTCAAGCGCACCCAGAGGTGCCTTGGAAGAAAGACCTGGCGAGCTACACCCAATAAATCAGACCTTGAAAACCCTATGGAGCGCAGTTCTACTTTGACAGGTGGGGTTGCCTTGAGTCAGAGTTAACTCAATGACGTCAGTGGGTTGTTTTGGGTTTTTTTTGTTTGGTTTTTTTTTGGTATTAATGATAGAAATTTATTTGCCAACTGACTCTCAGAAAAAATTATAGGTGGGGGTGAAAGCACAAACTGTACTGAAGTATAGTGAAGACCAAGTACAGTTACCAAAGCAGAGTTGGTCCAAAACTCTGTACTCTTTCAGTCCAAGTCTCCCTTTTGAAGTGTGGTGGATTTCTACGGAACAGCCCAGGGGCTTAGCGCGTTCAAGGTGGATGGTAGAGGCCCTAATGGTCGTAGATTTCAGAAACAGAGAGAACAGTGAGAGAGTTTCCACGATATAGCTTCTTGCCTGGAATTCCCATGCTCATCTAGGTGAGAGGAACTTTTAAATACCCATTGAGGACACCTGTTCAGGAAGGCTTACTTACTTTTCATGGAAATGCCACTGGGGAAAGGAGATGGCAAGGAAAGATTCTTGCTCCAAGGTCTCCTGTAATGCACACAGCTGTCGGTAGAAGAGACAACTGTGTGCCCGCCCTTCCCACTGGACACACTTGGTGTTGGTCTGTGTGTAAGTCACGTGTATGTTCACGAAGACTTGCAGCGTGTGGTTTAACATAGGGAGGAGCACTCAAGGGAGACGCAGTCCCCTTGACCAGTTAGAATTCAGTGGCTTTACCTCTGAACTAGACAACAGAAACCCCGGATTCTAAGCTTTTGTTTTTACGGCGGGGCAAGCCCTTTACCTTGATGAACCACGATCTCCTCAGTCATAAAATGGAAGTCTTCAGGCCTGGTCCGATGAGGGTCAGATGAAATAATGCCCATGAAAGCACTTTTTAAAGTCTCACGTAAAGTAGTACGCTGCTTTAGGGAGTCATGATTTATAATGAATAAGCAGGGAAGAATCTAGATGCCAATTATTTTGCTATCTTTTCACGAGGCAAGGTAATCTAGCCAGAGGGTGAATGGGTAAGATTTTCCCTACTTATGTTCACAGCCAATATGTAAATCTATAATACACAGGTGTCTGAGTTCTATTATTTATAAACCTATTTTAATATGGTATATTGTTTCTAATTATCTTCTGGATCTCCAGGCAATAGAAAACACCCAACAGAGCAAAGTCCTTTGCAAATTAGCTGGGCCAGACTTGTTTTTATCACCTGTTTGTAGACCTAACTTATTTGCGTCACTAATTTTTAAGGAATTGAGGCATTACGATGATTACAATAGTGTATTCTGATGTGAAGCTCTTGCCTCCTATAATTTTTTCCCTTATAAAATCTGCCCCAAATTTCCTGATGTAAGTAATAAAGAAGTTTTATGTTTGTTTATTTGTCTGCATTAAGATATATTTGCAGAAGATTTGGGAAGCTAAAATTAGAATATTTAATAAGCAATAAACTGACATTTATCACCTTCTCTGGGATTTACCACTAGCCCAGTGACGTTATCTTTCTCGAACTAAATTAAAAGACAAATTCAAATCCTGCATGGTAGCCACCAAAAGCATATATTTGAAAAAGAGAATTCAGTGTACCACATTATGCATTATTTAATAGTATGCAAATTATAAGTCAGATAGTTAGGAAAACCACACTTCAGCATTAATAAACAGCAACACTACTACTACATTAATTATGATATTGCTATGATTTATTCCCAAGTTTTGCATTTTGATTCTCCTTGGAAATTTATGCCATCTGATAAGCAGTAACCTATTTCCCCTTCTACACCTCCTACCCATTCCTCAAATCTGTTCCTCCTACCCACCCGATGGTTGTCTGTAGGAAAACTGGTACAGAAATACAGTCATAACCAGCTGCATTATAAGCATTAAAAATTAAAGAACAAGCCAACACCACCTAAAGCTCCAACATTTATTGTGGCAATGTTAAGCACACTTTTTAAAAGACAACATAGAATGTATAGAAACAAGGGGGTTGGGGATTCATGCTCATTTCCACAATACGGGTAATTAGGTTGGCTGGTTTCAAAAGGGCTGGGGCGTCACTCAGAGCAGC
Source organism: Chrysochloris asiatica (assembly GCF_000296735.1). Taxonomy (NCBI): domain Eukaryota; kingdom Metazoa; phylum Chordata; class Mammalia; order Afrosoricida; family Chrysochloridae; genus Chrysochloris; species Chrysochloris asiatica. Next base: position 9,988,952 of record NW_006408632.1, read on the forward strand.
GACGTTCCATGAGCCTTCTATGCGGGACTGATTCACTGTTCCAATGTGGGTCTGTTTTTTTGTTTTTACTTTTTATTAAAAAATATAAATAAAATGGCACTGCAGGCCCAGGCAGGGAGGAGTCTGCAGGACTCGACTTCGCACAACGGCTTCTTGGAGGTTACTGTCAGAAAACATCACAAACTAGCAGGATGAAGGACCAAGCAGATGTCGGCTGGGCGGCACGTGTCCACCCCACCCCTGGGGGCTTCAAATTTTCTCAGAACTTAAGGGCTCTCGAGCTTCCATCCGAAAACTGCCACACATCTTGAGCTCTCTGGGCACTACGCCGAATGGGGGTGTGTGAAGAACCTAGAAAGAGGTTGGGGACAGAGGAGGGGGGGAAAAAAAAGTACAGGTGTGACTTGGCCCACTGATTTTCTGTTCTCTAACTAGCTTTTTAAATTTTTAACTTAAATCAACCACAGGTTGAGCCACCGGCATCTTAAGCATGATTTCAAACTCAATGTCCCCCTCCCCCTCCACAATCTCTGACCTCTGAGTGGCTTTCCCACGCCTCCCTCCCCTCCTTCCCCCAAAGGACCCAGACACCTGCCCCTCCCTCCCAATCATATGAGAGTCCTAAGAAACTCGGGACACACCTGGAAGGAAACACTTTTCCTTCTGATTGAGAAAACTTAGTAGGAAACAGCTCTTTGGTTGAGGATAACAGGGAAGGGGAAAGGGAAGGAGGACATTTTTTTTTTTAAATAATAATAAAACTATAAAGAAACAAAAAACCAAATCGATGTAAAAGCAGCACAACAAAAACATGAAATGTCATCAAGTTCAACGTCAAAGCAGCCAGAGTTACAACAGGCGAACAAGTTTCTGAAGAGAAAACCAGAACCCAAAATTGTTGCTCCCAAATTGCACCAAAAACTGCCTGTAGTTGCTTTTCCTCTTCCTTTTTGGTAAGGGGGAAAGGCCAAGGTGAAGGGCAGAAGGGAGTGGTTATTTTCCTCCTCGTTCCTCCCTTGCTGTGTACATTGACTGGAGGCAGCAGAGCTGGGAGTCCGGATGTGCCGAGGAGGGCTACTACTGTGGCATTCCAGGCCTCGTTGCCATGGCGACTGGAGCAGGGGCCTGGGGCCTCCTCTCCCCTGACTCCACGCCGCCGCAGGAGGCCCGGGGTCTGGAGCTCAGCTGCTCTCAGGCTTCCCCCCCTGAGCAGTGGAGACCTGGGATGAGGGGCCTGTTGTGTCCAGGTGGGCTCTGGGGACTCTCATTCCCAGTCCAGCGCTAAGTCTCCGTCGTTGTGACCCTTTTGGCTGATATAGGCAATCAAACTCATCAGACCTGCTACCAAAATTTAAAGTCCCAACATACAAAACATGGCATCAGGATGGGCATGTACCATGTTCATGGTTATTTAAAAGCACAACGCCCTATGGATTTTGAGGGGGGAAGGTCCCATTTCCAAGGCAGATTTCTGGGAAACCTGCTTAATTTGTCTTTTTTGCTGTCTCTATGAAAGACCTACTACATCTGTTCCCTTGAAATTGTCTTCGCCACTTTACCCGAAAGGAAAAACAGTATTTGGATCAACCACTGAACTGTGTTCAACCAAGTTGAGGTACTTAAACACAGTGACCTTTGTGAACTGTACTGGTCTCCTTTCCTGTTTAGAAGAGAGGAGTTAAAGACCATAGAGAACACTAGGAAATAGAGAGAGAGAGAAAAAAATCCGGCCCATCCCTCTAAAGGCTGATTTGTTGGCCAGGTGCGTTAGTAATAAAGTGGGCTAATGGAACAAGATGGCAGCAAATAAAAGTGTATGCCAACAACCTTTGTCTACCATCCCTGGAATTGATGTACACATTTCCAGTTCCGTCTATACACTCTGATGTCCAGTTCTCTAAAAATGAGTTCATTTATTCTTAGTTAGAAAAACCTGGAGGGCCTCAGAAGACACTTAAGGGGAATCTACTAAGTGACACAGGCCTTTTCAAAGTAAACCGTTTTTAAAAAATCATTTATCTATGCAGGTTGAAAAAAACACTGCAAATCCCATCCTCACACCGGCCAAATTCCCACTGTTTTTTTGTTTTTGTTATTTTCCTGTAAAATGGGACATTGACTGAGAAAAGAGAATGGGATGGTTACATTCTTGAACACACTAGGCCCAAGGACAATGGAAGAACAGAATCATAATGAAGAACACACAGTTACAGCACAGGCATAAAAAATCATGTTTGTTTGTGGTGTACATGGTTGGGGAATGGAATTTAAAAAAAAAAAAAAAGAGAGAGAGAACAAAAAACGGAAAAAAAAAAAACACACCACCAAAACACTGTATTTCCTCCCTCACTCTGAATAAAATGCATAAAGTAAGATGAGGCATGGGGCTTCCCAACTCCTTCCAGGAAGGCCTAAAACAATCCCAGTACCTTTTAGCAAACTTTCAGCGTCTGTGAATAAACCACCTCGTTTCCTTAATTCTCAAATTGACGTTTTATCTAAACCCCCCTTTCCTTCCCGAATTCTCACTTCAAGCATTATGAATATATACAGTATATATGTATTGCATATACAAAAATGGTATTTAAATAAACAGTTACATCCACAGAATGCCCTGGGAAAAACTCAACTACTTCACACTTCCTGACATCGCTACTACAAACGAAGAAGCATGTGTTCGCCTCACTTCTTAGCAACCTTTAAAATGTGTTGTTTTCAGTCCTGTGGTAGGCCTTAAAGAGAGGACAGTAAATGGTCTCAGGATAAAGGTAGGACTGCGAAAGAGTTTCTGGATTAGCATCTGTCAGAAATAGTATTTGCTATATTCCTGTTTTTGAGATGTTTTCAAACTGAAGACAGAAAAGAACATTTTAAGCATCGGGAGATCAGGTTTATAGAGTATTACACATCAGGAGTGTCACAAAAACTTACTTGAGAATTCTGGAAAATGTTAATGTTCTCAATGTTTCCTCATTTAAAAAATATATCACAAATTCATTTTACTGTTGGAAATGTTTTCTATCAAGATTTTTAATTTTAGGATTCCGGATACAAGATGTCATTTATAAGTTATATCCTTGTTGGCTAGGTTTTCATGCTTTTATTGTTCACTCAGCTTCAGAAATAATATTTTATAAGAAGGCTTCAAGAAGTCAGGAGACTAAGTAACCTCAAGAACCTGTCTCCCAATAAATTTATTTAACTTTGGGACCATGTAAATCAAACATAATCTGTGATTTATCACCAGATGTTTGTACCCCTCCCCATTCCCCATTTGATTTAGGAAATTTGAACATACAAGTATACAGTATCCACCATTAATTCTGTCTGTCAGACTGCAAAACCTAATTACACTAAGAGCATCATATACTGAGAAATTAAAATGAATACTATATATAAAGCCTGCACAGCTGCACTCAGAGCTCCTAATAAAAAGAGTAATAGGGACACACAGAAGTTTTATGGGCATTTAATATGGTGGAGCAGAGTCACCACATCTGAAACAAGCATGGTACTGGGGCATATTTCTGTCTTGCACAGCATTTTGGAAACAAGTTTGAAGTTAACTAATCTAAATCTGTATCTTGTCCCTGTTCACTGACAGTTACCAAGTTCTCCAAAGTACCCTCACAAACCCATCCCAGCTGCTCTCCAACAGCCTAACAGGATTCCTTTGCCCCACTTTCTGCTTCCCACCCAAGCTGGCTACTCTTGCCTCAGATAAAAGGCAGGCCATGAAAAGACCACCTACCAGGCACTGTTATTGTTGTTGTTAAGTGCCAGTGAGTTGGTTCAACTCATAGGGTTTCCGAGGAGCAGCTGGTGGGTTTGAACTGCCAACCCTGTGATTCAAACCGACCTTGCGGTATAGTGCTTAGCCTACAGGGCCACAACAGGACTCCTAGGACTTAAGAATTGACCTGGGCAAGAAAAAAATGCTATTACCAGAAGACAACAGGATGGCTTTTGTTTGGATTTTTACAAAAATAAGAACAATGTCGTATCTGCTCATCTACAACCGGAACAGGGAGACAGTAACACAGAGGTAAGTGTTTTAATAAAGCAAATAGATGCTGTAGCATGCAGTATTTGTAAAAAACTGACAGTACAGATCTCCACTGAGGGAGTTTTGTTGGTTTTTGTTGTTGTTCTTTTGCCTTTTTTTAAGACCTAACTAACTTGCTTTTCAAAGATGGTGTTTGGGTAACATTTCAGCCACCCCGTTGGTTGATCAAAAGATTAACTGAAGGGTAAGGGTATTCTCACCCTCCATTTGGTGTCAGTCAAGAAGACGCTATAAAAACATCTGTGAAATCAAGGGTACCAGGGACCTCAGAACCACAAGGCACTCTACCATGAGGCTCAAGAAAGAAGTGGCTCATTCCAGATTAAGCCACATCTGGCTAAACCCTTTGTTGCTTTCTTTCGGTATTTTTTAACTTGACGCCTTTGTTTCTGAATTTTTAGATTTGGGGTGGGGTAGGGTAAAGAACTGATCTTTTTAAAAAAAAAAACCACCTTTTTTATATTATGTACTATGATAGGGCAGGGACGAGAGAACAGAAAAGAACTTTTAAACAACAAAAACAGCAAAAATATCAAAGGAAATAAAAGCTTAAGATGACATTACCAGTTAGTTTTCATTTATATCTGAATGGATTACTGCTAAGAGATGGAGGAAAAGTTTTTAACATCAGACTGAAAAACATTTTCTATTTCTTGAAAATTATTCTTGAACTGTAAAGCCTAGAAACTATTTCTATGGTTTGAGATATGTCTATTTTAATATAGTAAGTACTTTATGTTCCTTTAGGGTATAATACACGCATCAAAATGCCCATAGAAATAATCCTGAAAAAGACTGGCTGGCCTTCTCTTAAAACCTGTTATTTTCTTGAAAGTAATTTACAGAGTGTGTCAAATGAGGACACAAGAAGCTTACATTGTGTACTTTAATTTTTTTTTTATTTTTTTCAATAAAGGGACAAAATGGGTGTATGAACAGGTTAATGCAGACAACTGCCAAAAAAACACAGACAGTGGTTTTTCCAATAGAACTTAACAAAGACCAGAAACAAATACAATAAAAAGCCAGGTTGTAATGACCTTTGGTCATCCAAATAAAAAAAAAATAATAAAAACAAAGAAAAATAAAAGATCAAATTAAGTGCCTCTGTTTTGAACAGGGTACACAAGCAGTAATAAATAGTGAACTCCCATAGTAAAAGATAAAATTTCAAGTTACGACAAACAGCTTTCATTACAGGAATAGAAAAGGCCAATAACAAAATATTCTGCATTGCCATTTACAAAAAAGTATTGACTAAAGCGGGCTTTCTCTTTAATATGCTTTGCATATGAAATTCTTTCCAATCTAAATATAAAGCACCATTTAGTTTTTGGCAATGAAAAAAACTGCAAAACATTTTTTTTTTCCTTTTTTTTTTTTCTTTCTTTCTTTTACTGCATATGAAGGTAAGATGCTGGAATGTAGGGTGATAGAAGGAAAGGGACAAAAAGCACACTACATAACAAACCAACGTTATTAGCTTGCAGTACTGCATACAGTATGGCAGCAGGAAAAAAGAACAAAAAAGGATATGTACAACCTCTATGACAGTCATTCGTGTGACATTCTAACAGGCTCCCCCAAACCGCCATTATATGGCTTCTCATCTGTACAATGTCACACTTTTTTGTCTCTCTCTTTTCTTTTCTTTTTTTTTTTTTTTGAAGCATACAAATAATTTGCACTATATTATCCTGCCAAATTAAAAAAATATACTGTGGCAGCCTGTCTTTTTTTTTTTTTTTCCACTACCAAAAAAGGTACATTGATACCTTTTAAGAGAACAAGCAACAGTTAAAAATACAAGCTTCAATATAAATACTATAGTGCCTAACACTAGATGAACATTTAATTCAAATACCATTCTAGAAATACAGAAAAAAGACCATAAATGTGTTTTAGCATAGGAATCAACATGAGTGTGCATTTTCCTATATTTAAGTACTATATAATCTTAAACCTTTCCCCAATGTATGTTTTTTTTTTTTTTCTTTTTCTTTTTTTTTACAACCTGAAGAGCGGTGTGTATCCAAGGCATAGAATTTCCACTACCATTTTTAAATGGATTACAAGTCTTGTAACACCACCAAGACAATGGAACCCTAAAATGCAGTTCCCCCTAAACATAATGAAGTGTTTTTTAAAAAATTTTTTTCTTAACATTTATATTTAAAAAAGTTTTGTACAAAAAAATTCCTTGCACTGTAGAAGCGAAAGCAATCATTCATTTCTATGTTAAGTGTGTTCTGTTTCCATTCACAGCGCTTGCAGTGTTGTGTGTCCAAGTAAGTTAGCTCATTAGTCAAGTAAATGGCTGGCAAAGTTTTTGTTTTGTTTTGTTTTTAAAAATGCTCATCAATGAGATTGTGTTCTTTTTTTTTCAGCATTCTTGCAACTTTTCCCTTAAGTATAGACCTGTAAACTGGGAAAATTGTACAGTGCACTTAATTGTCCTATCTGAGCAGGTTTCTTTTATACTCAACCTCTGTACCTCTGATTAGAGAAAAGATACAGATTTCACAGGCAGAGTCAAGTGCTATTTGAACACCAACTGGGGCAGATGCTAGCTTAATAAAAAAGAAAAAATTAAAAAAATAAAATAAGAACAATGAATCTTCTTCCATGTTAACACAAATAGCACACAGTATATGGAAAAGAAATGAAGTACAACTTTTAGGGAGCACAGACATCTATACTGCTACCCTTAAAAATTCTTTCTCTTCTTTTTTAAGAATGTCACATTGAAACGCACGTCTTAAGAATTCATAGTTAATCATCATTGTATCAATATTAGCTTATATATCTGTTCTAGTTTAAAATGGCAAATAGTACCATGTTGTGCTAGTGAATCACATATTTTCCCCTCCATTGGCCTCTATCAAACCTTATTGTCAGTCTCTTCTCTTTAAATATGATATACAAGGTCTAAACATTTATAATTTGATTGTCCATTTGACAACCAAGTTCGATGTGGATCTCTTTCTTTCGGTGCCAGAATTTTTTTTTTTAAAGGACATTATTTAAAACAAGTATCTTCATAAGATGAATCCCTTACTAATTATTTAATGATATTTTGGGGCTTTTGCACGTTACACATTCTGTTTAATCATCATTAAAAAAAAATAAAACTTTAGGCAAAATAGCCCATTTCTTTTAAGCTCTCACCAGGAGCGAAATAGCTTTTATACTGGTATAATCAGTTTTGCTTATAAAATTAAAGGGAAAATGATGATAAACTAGGACATAATGGGTCAGATTTTTAGGTAGCCATTGTTGTGAGAAATATAATATAGAATTATATGCTAGGTTCTAAGGTTTATTACCTCATCCAATGCTGAATTAAGCTACAAGTTTATAACAAGTAGAAAGAACCATCGATATGGTTTTAATAAATCCAAGGCACTCATATTTTAAAACCAAATGATAGAATAAATTTGTTTTGTTTTTCTGTTAATTTGTTAATTCAAGGCCTTTTTACCCCAAACTTTCCAATTGATACTTTTAACCCTTTAGAGACAGACATTTAGCTCATAGAGATTTTTTTTTTTTTTCAGTGCTATCTATTCTGTCCTTAGAGGGTTAATCCAAAGACTGTTTTTCCTCCTCACATTATAAAATAAAACTGTACATGATATGTATTACAGAATGTATGCAGCATGGTCTTTATTTCTCTCTCTCTCTTTTTCTCTCAGAACGGAACTGGAAACAGCAACATGTTTGCTCAGCAACGAATCAGGGACAATTTAAAATAGCCATAACATACCATACATGCTGTCTAAGTTTAAAAAACAAAAAACAAAAAACATACACAACATGTAAATTATTGCACAAGAGAAAGGCTCAAAGTTTGCGTAAAATGCAATACTATTGCCCCATACAGATCATGCATTCAAACGGTGAGAACATAAAGGAAAAAAAAAAAAAAGAAAAAGAAAAAGAAAAAAGAAAAAAACAGGTGTGCTGGTGACAAGCACTCTCATTTTTCTTAGCTTCCGTTATTTCTGTTTGTTTGTTTGTTTAAATCACATGGGACTAGAAAAAAATCCTACAGGGAATAGGGCTGGATAAGGGAGGGAGGGGCGGTGAAAAACGGGGTGTCAGGTGGGAGTGAAGGAGGGGTATTAATATACCTCTATTCAGTTTTTATATCATTATTCAACACTCGATCACTGTGCCATTTTTTCATGTGTTTCTCCAGGGTACTGTACACGCTAAAAGGCATCTTACAAATTTCACATTTGTAAACGTCCTTCCCCACCTGGCCATGCGTTTTCATGTGCCTGGTGAGCTTGCTACTCTGGGCACAGGCATAGTTGCACAGCTCGCATTTATAAGGCCTTTCGCCTGTGTGGCTTCTCCTGTGGACAGTGAGATTGCTACAGTTCTTGAAGACTTTCCCACAGTACTCACAAGTGTCGCTGCGTCTGCCCTCTTTTGAGCTGGGCCTGCCCGGGCCCGGACCACTAATATGGGGCGTGCTCCCTCCACTTCCCGTGCCGCTGCGCCCCGAGATCCCTCCGTCCAGCTCCCCGGGCGGCGTGGAGAAGCGCAAGCTCCCGTTCTCCGAGGAGTGCTCCGATGAGGAGGCGAAAGGCGATTGTCTGGAGTCTCCGAAGCTCAGGAAGGGATCTTTGAGCTGCCTGGAGGCCGCGTAGCCGGCCAGCCACTGAGAGTACACGTTCTCCGTGTTGGGCATCGCGGCCGGGGGCAGGTCGAACTCCTTCTCGAGCTTGATGCGCTTGGAGAAGGGGCTCAGCGAGCTGGGACTGCCCAGCAGCAGCTTTTTGGACAGGCCCCCCGAGGCAGACTCGCCTGGGGAGCAGCCGCGGCCATTAACAGTGCCATCGTCTATGCGGTCCGACTCGCCGGCCACCGAGTCTTCGTCGCAAGTGTCCCTATGGCCCTCGGCCTCGGCCAGGTGGCCGCGCTTATGCTTCTCGCCCAGGACCTGGTGGAAGGCCTCACTGAAGTGTTGCATGGAGCTGAGCACCATGCCCTGCATGACGTCGGGTAGGGCGCGGCCCTCATCGCCCACGCCCACCACGGCACCCCGAGAGCTGTTCTCATGGTGGCGCGCCGCCTCCAGGCTCAGCCCGAAGCCGTAGTCCACCCTCTCGCTCTCCGTCAGCTCCTCCTCCTCCTCTTCCTCCTCTTCTTCCTCTTCTTCGTCATCCTCCTCTTCCTCCTCGTCCCCATTCTCCGGGATCAGGTTGGGGTCGTTCTCGCTCTTGAACTTGGCCACCACGGACTTGAGCGCACTGCTGGCGCTACCCACCAGGTCGCTGGTGCCGGGCTCCGGGGAGCTGGCGGTGGAGAGGCCGTCGTCGGACTTGACAGTCATGGGGGATGACTTGTGCATGTGCGTCTTCATGTGGCGCTTCAGCTTGCTGGCCTGCGTGCATGCGTGGTCGCACAGGTTGCACTTGTAGGGCTTCTCGCCCGTGTGGCTACGCCGGTGCACCACCAGGTTGCTCTGAAATTTGAACGTCTTGCCGCAGAACTCGCATGACTTGGACTTGACCGGGGGCTGGGAGGGAGGAGGGGCGGATTGCAGAGGAGGGAGTGGGGGCGTCGCCAGGAAGGGCGGCTTGCTACCTGGCTGGAATGGTTGTAGTAACCTTTGCATAGGGCTGGGCCGGCCTGGGGACAGCGGTGGGCTAGACGTGTTCCCTGCCAGCTCTCTAAGTCTCCTAGAGAAATCCATGGCGGGAGGCTCCATAGCCATTGGATTCAACCGCAGCACCCTGTCAAAGGCACTCGGGTGATGGGTGGCCAGGGCCATCTCTTCTGCCCCCAGGCGCTCTATGCGGTGGGGGTCCAAGTGATGTCTTGGTGGTGGACTAAACAGGGGGGGAGTGGGTGGAAAGCGCCCTTCTGCCAGGCCCGAAGCCTCTCGCGATACCGATCCTGGTATTCTTAGCAGGTTAAAGGGGTTATTGTCTGCAATATGAATCCCATGGAGAGGTGGCTGGGAAGGACATTCTGCACCTAGTCCTGAAGGGATACCAACCCGCGGGGTCAGGGGACTTCCGTGTTCGCTTTCTAAGTAGATTCTTAATCCATGAGTGTTCTGTGCGTGTTGCAAGAGAAACCATGCACTGGTGAATGGCTGTTTGCAAGTTGTACATGTGTAGCTGCTGGGCTCATCTTTACCTGCAAAATAATACAACAGCAAAATCAATGTTTAATCATTGAGGCAGCCATCAGCAGAAATTGCTTATTTATGTTCCCCCCTCCAAGCCTTCCCTGCCCTCACCCCCAAGGCCTAAACCTTCCCAGTGCCTGGAACATCTGGTGGTTAGTGCTCAATAAATATGTGTGGAATATGTCTTCCTACCACTAAAGTCCATTCTAAGAATTTTTCTCCAGTCCCCTAAAACAGAAAAATCTAGACCAATTTGAAGACCCCTACATCCTAGGCAACTTCAGCAAACTTCTGTATCTTCCCATCAACTGTGGATTGAGGCATGCGATTTCATCTCTCCGTGCCTCGGCTTCCTCATCTGTTAAATGAGGGGCTTAGACAAGTGACTTAAGGGAAATGTTTCTGCTTCCTAAATCCTATCAATCTATGATTCCCCCCTGAGTGTCAGATGAACCTTCTAAACAGGCAATCAGTTCATACAGACATCAAAAAAAGAAAAAAAAGAGGAGATCCACTCACTACAATTCACTATAGTCCTAAAGAGGCTTTTTATCTTGGTCTGAAACATACTAATTGTTGAAACTGCTAAAAATAAGAAAATGCTCAGAAAATAATTCCACGCAAGAGTGACTACTAACAACCCCTTTCTCACATCCCAGCCTGTGTGAGGGTCAGTGAGTTCCAATTCAGGCCCCATCATACCTCATAGGGACTTCCATTTTTATCTTAAGGGATGCTATCAAAGTCTCAAAAACAAAAATTTAATTCAGAGTTAACCAATAGGTTGTATCAAATCTTTAGGAGTTGTCCCTGAATCAAAGTTGGGAGGAATGACTGGTGCCAACTTAAGCAGACACAGCATCCTAGTTTAAAGAACAGTTAAAGCAGCCAGCACCATGACAGGCAGCAGGCTGAGAAATGCTACACTAGCCTCCTCCTCATTATTTTGAGAGGCTAACAACGTGAACCAAATTATACAACATCCTGCGCCCTCGCCCTCGGCTGAGACTCAGCTCCAGTTGAGAAAGAAACAGAAAGATACAGTTCAGCTAGTCAACTCTTTGGATAGTAGCCAAGCCGTCTGGAGAGGGGCCCTGCTTAAGTCACATTATTTCTCTCTCACTGAAAAGAACCCGAGAGTGGTAAATGCCACTTTGGCAAAGAGGGACCAGCTTGATTTCACAATCATTTATTTTGGGAGATAGCTAAATTAAAAAAAATATCTAGACACCAAGGGAGTAACTAACCAACAGTTTACCAGTCAACTGCAGCATTAAGAAGGACACAAATGTTGATGGCCAAAGGATAAGACTGAGAAAAATGGCTAACTTGCCAACATTCTGAAAAAGAGTGTATAAAAAACTATTTAGAAATAACAAAGTTTCCCCTCTTCTTTTAATACAGGGGCTTGAGAAGTTGTTAAAAGTCATAGCTGGTATTTGTCAGTAACTTTTCAAAAAGAAAAGAAAAAAAAACAATCAGGGAGGTAAAGAGCGGGAATGAAGAATTAATCACTTATATGATTCTTCCATTTAGCAAGTAAGAAAGGAAAGCTGGCAGGGTCTTCTCAGGAGCCCCAAACACTGTCTTGCAAAACAAGACAGTTCTGCTGAAGCACTTGTCTATGTAGCGGCAACTCCCGCCCTGACCTTGTAATTTACTTTACAATGCATTTATAATCTCACTCAATATATCCCACTCCTGGGTAAATCTCTTTAACAAGATTAGATGATAAGATACCAAAATTAGGTTTCAAAAACATTTGCCTAATGTGGAGGGGAGGGGGAAGCAGAAAGATTTTGAAAGAAATCGCTGACATTAGTATCACATTATCTGCCTATTTTTGTTTGCCTCCTCTCTTCAAAGGGAAATAAAAAGCATCATTGAGAGTATTTTCATAAATTTTTGGTTGTTGTTGAACAATGACTTGGGTCCCAAATAGGCAGGGAAAAAACTATCTAGTTCCAACTACAGTGACCTTCTGTGGCTTTATCCTTTGCCTTTCTGGGGCTCTGTGTGATTATCATATATTTATAGCTGACAATCTGAATTGAGTAAGTAAAAAGGAGATGTGTCAGCTGAAGCAAGTCTTTAACACGCTCACCATTACTCCAATGGCTTTAAAATCATATTTTATCTTCTAATATTGTATGGAAAGCCAGGACAGGACCCATAATTAGTGATGCTTGCTTCGCACCCACCATGAATGCAGCCTGTTGAAAAATATGGAAATCTGTGGCATACAGCACTACATCAGGGGTCTCATTTGCACCCTTCCAAAAAGACCTAAGCGAGAAATGTCCATTGTATTTTGCTACCCTGAGTTCCCCCCACCCCCCACCCCACCTGCAGCCAGTTATATGATCATGCTACGGTATGTTAACACTGTGATGTTACTCTCTCCTCTCTCCCTCATATATCAGGTCAGAGAAAATGGCATTTTATCTTATAATGAGCATACAACATACAGTTTTCTCTATCGCATTTTAGTATTCCCATCAACTAGATATTCTAGATCATGAGGGCAGCTAGTGTAATCATAATGTCAATGAGAAGGGCTGTTACGATTGAGACTAAAGATTACATGGAAAGAGCTGCTTTGAAACTGGTAATTATTACCAGTCCACTAATAGCAAATGATGCATTACAGTTTCACCATATAATCTGTACCTCACTCAGCTCGTGCCAGCGCAGCATATTATATTACAGTGCTCACAGATTCTAAATTCCTAAACTGAAGTCATCAATAAATGTGTTACCTGCCATAATTTGTGAAATTACTTTGTTCATAACATCTTTGCTGGTTTAGAAAGACCAGAATTGATTTCCTGCATGGCAAAATTAGGGCTACATTGATTTATTGACGTGTAAAATATAATAATATTCTTCATTTACTCTGATGAAAATCAACTTCTCAATTTGAGAGCCTCATTGGGCATTCACTAGGATTGTTTTGATTTAGAGCAATAAACTGAGGTCTGGCCCCCAAGCCTAGGAACTTGTGGCATCAAAAGAGATTTTATTTTATTTTATTTCATGGGAAGGAATGACCTAGTTCTAGTTTGTCACCATGCTGAACAGTTTTATATACTGGAAAAATTTCTGTGCCTCAGGATTTAGTACAAGGATGTCTGAGGCAGGACTCCTGGTTCTGCTATTTACTACTCGTGTGACTCTGGGGCAGTCGTATAATTCCTCTGAGCCTTAGGTTTTCCATCTGCAAAATGGGCATAAAAACTGTACCTTCAAGAACTGTCACGACGTTCAATGGCCTTTTTGTAAACTATCAGGCCCAATGTGAATATGAGTTTTCATTACTACCAGGCTTGATTAATTGCCAGAGTAATGACTAACCAACCACATCACACACCCAGAATGGCTTCCAGAGGGAAAGTCTGAATCAGGCCTCATATACTCAGAAAGGAGGCTATAGGAGAATGAGGGGTTAGAGGGGATGTGCCATTTAGTGACTGGTCTACAGGCACAGAGAAGTCACAGGTTCAAAGCTCTGAAAGCCAAAGGCTTTCAGCTGAGGTTCATGCAGCCGAGTGCGGTGGGGTTCTGCTTTGTTACAGAGCTCCCTGGAACCCCACAAGGCACTTCCATGTACCTTATTCTGGTCACTCCTAAACTGTCTGCTGGTGTGGGCACCCTGCTTTGTAGGGAATGGGTAGCAGACAGGTTCTAGATCAAGCTCCTAGTTTCCCACCCATCCAGTCAAATTCACTGCCTTCAGGAAGACCAAGAGAAAAAGAACAAAATCATTTCCCAGGTGAGTAGTCCTTGGACTCTCAACTCCACCCTCCTCTCACCTACCCTACTCCTTCTTTCTCTGCTTCAAGGGTGGCTCAGTTCCCACAGCCAAGTGTGGGCCCCAGGCACCCCCACCAAAACTAGGGAGTTCTCCCCACCCAGCCAGCATGTAGGGACTCGAAATCATGAGTCCAACCCCCTAAACTCTGCAATCTGTGACCTAACCTAGGCTTGGGCCCAGCTGGGGGGGAGGGGGGGCAATGAGGTGCTTTTAACCCCTGCACCACCCAGCCCTCAGGATCCAAGGCTTGTGAAACTCACACAATAACTCTTTGTTTCCCAAGATTACCTAGGAGTTAACAAAAATAAACAACTGGCTTTGAATTTGGTCTCAGGGTGAATGCCCTGCCCTGCAGACACCTTTCATTGAAATGGGGAAGTCTAGTTTACCTCCCATCTAGAAACAGTACCCTTTTTGCCTCAACTCCTGCATCTTGCTTTGTTACTCTTCCCACAATCCCTTGCCTTTCTCTTTTCCATTCCCCAACATGTTGGTTTTCATTAACTTCCAAAATAAAAATACTTTTCTTAAATTAAAACTAGATGCCACACTTGCTTTTTCCCTTGAATTGGCTTTTTTGTCCTTGGGATGGACTCCATCCACTCCCCCATACCACTTTTTAGCCATGCATGATTTCATACCATTTATTCCTATACATGATTGCTTTCAAATACAACATTTTTCATAACATTTTTATAAATGTATAAATTTAAATTTCATAAAAGATCGCCAATATAAAGGCTGGCTTTCACAAGTAAATGGATGGTGTTGAAATACTTAAATTTTAACAATACTGTAAATTTTTCTCTGAAATTGGGGGGAAATATACACACACACACACACACACACATACATACCTATAAGAGTAGGTCAAAAAGTACTGCTTTTAGGGCCTCAGATCATATGTGGATAGGTTTATTCCAAAAGTATGTCTTTGCTATAAAAGTGGATGACTGCAGACAAGTTCTCTCATTAATAGACTTGTCTTGGTTTCATTAGGGTGCCTTCCCTATGAAAACGATATTTTAAGGGGACTTGCTGGGCCATCTCAATTCACGGCAGAGAGATCAGCTCAGAAGGTCATGGCCACTGTTATTTGGAACTCCAAAGGAGTAATCTTGATAGATTTTCTCAACGGACAGGGACTTATTCTAAAGAAGTTTTAAGAAAATTGAAAAAAGGCCAGCAAAGTTACACCGAGGATTTTTTTTCCCATCACAACAATGCACCTGCTCACCCTTTAAGGGTAGCCATTCCAGGACTGTCTTACAAGAATTCTGTTAGGAACCTTACCCCATCCACCCTACTGTCCTGCTCTTGTTCCTTTAGACTTCTTTTGATCTCCAAACTCAAAGAACATTGGAAGGTGACTTGAGTCCCTTAAGGGTCCCCAAACTGCCGTTTTGAGGTGGTATAAATCTAAGAGAGTAGACTTATGTAGGAAAGAGACGGAAGTGTAGATGGAGGGTATACCAAGAAAACAATAGCTTTACATTTTGATATTTTTAATAAAAGTGTCTATGATTTTAAATGTAGCAATACTTTCTGACTTACCCTCATACGATGTGATGTACCATGTATATATTAAAAATGTACCGTGTTTAGTACACAGGTAGATACATATTTAATAGCATTAACTCTAAATGGATTGATGAAAGGGTAATTCCTCCTTGTGGTTCTGGCCTCTGCTCAATAGATACATGCCACGGAATAAATTCAAAATCCTAAAGGAGGCATGAGAGACAGTGTCCAGCAGTAACAAGGACTCTGTGGAGGCAGAAACATGGCCAGGCGTCAGGCTTGAAGCCAGACTGGACCCTGAGGAGGAGCCTCGCAGAGATGGGTGCCGTTAGCCCCATGTCTTCAGTGAGGAAAGATAGAAATACCGGGAGGGAAAAAGCCACTGGGGGCTGACTCAAGTGGTGGAGCGGGTGCCAAATGAGTCATGGAATAATACGTATGCGGTGCCAATCTATTTTGAAAGTAACTCCCTTCAGTACTTAAAAAGTAAGGGTAATTTCCAGAAACTCTCATCTCTACACACATGGACATGTATTTGTAGAAGAAATAATGCTCAACTTACAAATACCCTGCGGGGCGTATTCTGCACTCATCCCGGGCGTGGGGATTAGAGCTCCGTGTGCAGAACGAGGGGAGGAGAGGCCCCTCCAGTGCAGAAGTTTATCTGTGAAAGAAACCCAAAATCAAGCACTAAAGCTATAAACAATGTGCATCGTAAACCACAGGATATCACATTTCAATTCCATTAAAATAGATTAGCATCATTACAACAGCCTTGCAGATAGTTAACAGGCCCAAGGCCTACAACAAAAGAACAGTGGAGAGTTGTTTCCCACAGTTTTGTTTTGTTTTTATTTTGGGTCTTTTTTGGCAAAGGGGAATGAGTCTGTTTTAGGTATGGGGAGACTGGTTGGTTCATTTACTTGCTTATTTGTTGTTGTTTGATTGTTTTCTTGAGAAAACAATCTCGTAAGACCTGTGAAGAGCAAAGGGAGAAATGGTCATATATTTTACATAGACTGGAAGAATGAGGGGGTTTATCTGCAAGGCTGGGTTACATGCATACATTTACTTTATAGAGAAATCCAAGCAAAAAGCAATACATTAATAGGACACAACTGAATTTGTGAGCCATTTCTCTACCCTCCGTGCTCCACTGCCCGCCTCTTGCCAAGCTATATATTTAGGGATGGACCCTCAATGATCAGGCAGCCTAAGCATTTCTGGACTTGGTTAGACCACACTATAGAATTCTATCAACAGAGAACCCATAGAGGAATGTCTTCTCATAACATAAAGTAGTGAAGAATAAAGATTAGACCTCTGGGGTTAAAATCACACTGGCCAAGTTCCCACCTTTGAGAGTGAGGACTCGAGTCATTAAAGAGCCAAAAAGGAATTGGCAGCTCACTAATAGCAGCATCTACCTTCCATCCCGCTAAAATGACTCCTCATACTAATAAACATTCCTTCCTAGTGGCAAATCAACCATTTCTATCATATAACATCTTTGTGAGAAAGGAAATATTTGATTTGTGCAATCTGGAACTTCAGTGGTTTGTGTGGTAAGTGTCTAGCTCCTGCGTCTACCTTTAGCTAACTAACCATGTGGATGTCAACCGTGAGACAGAGTGGAGGAGAGATGAAATCGGAGACGCATGGTGTGTCCTACAGGGTTGGAGTTTGTGATGATTGGCGAAGGTAGGAGAGAAGAAAAACAAATTTTGATGGTGAGTAAACAGAATATGTTTTCCATTAGCTTAGTATTAAGAGCACTTAAAAGTCTTGCTGTTATACTCTAGGATAGCAGGACTCAAGTGTAAAATACATCCTGTTTTCCTTATATAGGCCACACTGCCAAGTGCAGCCACTCAGGCAAGATAAAGTTTCCTTTCATGATGAGCTTGGTTGGAAATAATGTTGTGTGGCTCATGCAAGTTCTTACATAAAGGAGCTCTGGTAGTGTACTGCTTACGAATCGGGCTGCTAACCTCAAGGTCAGCAGTTTGAAACTCGTGGGAGAAAGATGAGGCTTTCTGCTCCCATAAAGATTTACAGCCTCAGAAACCCTGTGCAGGGTCACTATGCGTTGGAATCGACTCCATGATACTTAACAACTAGACCTACAGGGTCCTGGTGTGGTTCTGTAGCATAAGCACTGGACTGCTAACCATTTATAAGACTAGTGGTTCAAACCCACCAGCTGCTCCTTAGAAACTCTATACAGGGTCATTATGAGCTGGAACCAACTCAATAGCATTTAACAACAACTAGACTCTGGTAGCGTAGTGGTTACGAATCGGGCTGCGAACCTTAAGGTCAGCGGTTCGAAACTACCAGCCGCTCCGCGGGAGAAAGATGAGGCTTTCTACTCCCGTAAAGATTTACACCCTCGGAAACCCTGTACAGGGTCGCTATGGGTCAAAACCGACTCGATGGCACTTAACAACAACAACAGACTTGCAAAGGGAGACTTTTGTGGATGCCTGATCTAGCAGAGAGACAAAGAAAAACTACAAAATGAAGCAACACAAGAAGAAGATGGGACTTTAAAAAAAACATGTTTTCAATTTATTGTTATATGAATCGAGACTATAGTGTAAAATTAACTAGACTGAGTACATAGTACTAAGGAGCTCTGGTAGCGTAGTGGTTACAAGTTGGGCTGCTAACCTCAAGGTCAGCTGTTCGAAACTACCAGCTGCTCCATGGGAGAAAGATGCGGCTTTCTGCTCCTGTAAAGATTTACAGCCTTGGAAACCCTGTGCAGGGTCACTGTGTGTTGGAACTGACTCCACAGCATATCACCACCATTCATAGTACTGGAGTCCTGGTATGGCACTGTAGGATAAGCACCGGACTGCAAGGTCACTTTGAACTGCAAAGTTGGGGGTTCAAACTCACCAGCTGCTCCTCAGAAACCCTATACAGGATCACTATGAGTCAAAACCAACTCAACAGCACTTACCAACAGCAACAAATCATAGCACTTTTCTGTAAGATACCTGAGACTCCATTTTCGCACTTGTTCTTGCGTCAGATTTTTAATAAGTTAGTGCATTGCCGAACTGGCTATCCTTTTGCTAAGAAATGCATACATTTGAGGTTCTTTGAAGGCCCCAACACGAAAGCAACAAGGTACTTGGACTCTTGCATGTGGAAAGTCTAATTCCAAATTCCCTGACATTTGCCCTGGGAAAGGAAGCCAGAGGCCTCCAGCAAGAAATGAGAAAACTGTTAACCTAATCCAAACCCAGTCACTTGCACGTATGTCTTGTTTGGCAAACTTGTCTACGTATCATTTGGCCCGACCAAGCTAAGCTGTCTGGGCCAGTTCTCCATAAAGCCAGTCTACGAGACAAAGCAAGGCCTCATCAAGGGTAAGATATTGACTATCTAGCATAGTGTACTTCTTTTTTTTTTGAGTTGTAAAAAATCTTAAGAGATGAACAAGTCTGTGCCTTCATTTTGTAAGCAGGGAAGCTGAGGTCTGGAGATATTACATGGGGGTGAGAATTAGCGTTAGTCTATTGACTCCAACTCCAGTACTCTTAGCTGAGGTACTTACTTCCCTACCTCTGCTGTTCATATCCTGGTCGGCACTGTCTAAGAAGTGCCCAATAAGGATTCTTGCTCTACTGACCAGCTGCCATCAAGTCAATTCTGGCTCAAGGCAACCTCACATGGGTCAGAATAGAACTGCACTCCATAGGGTTTTCAGCGGCTGATCTTTCAGAAGCAGATCACCAGGATTTTCTTCAGAGGTGCCTCTGCGTAGACTTGAACCTCAACCTTTTGTTTAGCAGTTGAACACGTTAACCATTTACACCACCCAAGGTCTCCTACTAACCACTAAGCAGTGCTTCAAAACCTCTGGAGGGAGAGTCTCAGCCCAGTAGTGTGGAGTGAGGCTTTCACAAGATCCAAATGGTTTCAAAATCAGTAACAGCCTAATCTGCTTCCTGCTCCTCCTGGCTCACCTCCACTGTTTTCACCCTCTATCTGGGGTTCCCCTGTAGAATTAGCCAGTCAAAGAGAAACAAAACGTTTCTATCAGTCTCACAAGCTATTTACTTTAGACAAAAGCACACAGTCTTTGTGAGAGAGACTCCGATTTGCGTTTATCTTCCTCCAGGAAGAGGGTCAAAGTAAAGCCAATTGGGAAACCCAGCTAATTCTGCTGCTTCTCCGAGTACACACGTCCACAATATTCTCATTGGTAAGTAGAATCGACATTCCCACATGAACTGGAAATGCTAAATTGTTAATAGCCTCCCTAGGGTTTAACTTCTTGCTATGATGCCTTCAATTATTTCATCAAAGCTCAGGCAAAGTAAAGTATCACAATTAATGCTTCTCAGCATCAAACTCAATGAGCAGTTCTGCCTTCTCAGACTAGGAGGGAAAAAAATAGAAAGAGTTGTTCCTGGTTAAAGACCTCTTCTCTTCCCATCTTCATTTTAATTCTCCCCTGGGAGAGATGGATTCCAGGTTGTTGGCTGGGAAGTGGGTGGTCTAGCTATGCCCTCTGTTTCTTTAGTGGTACTCTCAGGGCAGTAAATCTCAAAATGTACACCCAGGCCCAGCATCAGCATCACCTGGGAACCTGCTAGAAATGCAAATTCTCAGGCTCCACCTCAGACCTACTGAGTCAATAATTCAAGGGGTGGAGCCCAGCAATCTGTATTTAACCATTCCTCCAAGTGAGTTTAGCAAAATCAAGTTTAAGGAGCATGGTTTTAGCACCCTAGATGGTGCAAACAGATAACCTAATGGCTGCCACTTTGAACCCATCCAGAGACACCTTGAAAGTAAGGCTGGTACTCTGCTTCTGAGAGGTCACAGCCTTGAGAACCCTATGAGCACAGTTCTACTCTGTAACACATAGGGTCATGTGAGTTGGAATCGACTAAGTGGCAACTGGTTTGGATTTAAGGTAACGGGGAGAGGGGGAGCTGGAAACTTCGATGTATATGGGCAGCGACCCATTGCCTCGGAGATTACTGTCCCTCTCTTCTGACTCCTCTTCCTCTAGGACTGGAACAGTCAAAAATCGCATGCTTGGGAAATTCCTAAGGATTCCAACACGTAGAATTTGAGGTTCTGCCCTTATCCTCAACAAGAATGGGGGACAGGCCCAGGCTCTTCCTTAGGTACTGCTATTCTTAAGAAACCTTCTTAGCTTAAGATGAAACTCAGGACAGCTTATAACAGGCTGATGGTGTTCTCACTGCTTCCAGAAAGCTGAAATGTTTGAGGATGTTGCCCTGGCAGGCTGCAAGCAAGGAGCAATAACGGGACTGTTGTTTTCCTTCCTAGACTCTCAAATGTGACATGTTGCCCTCTCTTGAATCAATGGCTTTTAAAATGCCTTGTGCTTCTCTGGTGAAAGGTGTTTTAATCTGCTCTGTTTCTAAAAGTCTCTCTAGACCCAGTTTTTCCACTTGAAGTCCCATCATACCTTATGCATTATTAGGCTGCAAAGTTTCCTTCTAGCCACATGGAAGTGAAGTCTCTTACTACTTAGGTCACTTTTCATTCCTGGTACGGTGCCATAGGATAAACAATGGACTGCTAACCACAAGGCCAGTGGTTCAAACCCACCAGCTGCTGCTTGCAAACCCTATTCAGGGTCCCTAAAAATTGGAAATGACTCGATGCCACTCTACAACAGTAACAACATACATGAGGTATCAACTTTCCACTCGGAGCTCTAAGAGCCCAGTGGGATATGCATGGACTTTAGCGACATTACATCAAGTATTTAGGTTTCCTCAAGAGCATCTCAAAAGATGTCTTATTTCTCAAAAGTTACTTATTTCTGAAACGAATCACTGGCATGTAATACAAATACATTTTTTAAAAGCAGCAGCAACATAAAGCGACTGGCATCTACTCCTTGATTTCCATTCATAGCAATTTATAGAACAGATTAGAACTGCCTAGTCGGTTTTTTTCCCCAAGGCTGTAAATCTTTAAGGAGGCATAAAGCCACTCCTTTAGCAGCCCAGCACTTTAACCACTGTACCATCAGGGCTCCTTAACATAATCCCATTTGTTGTTGTTAAGTGCCATCTAATTGATTCCGACTCATAGCAACCCTGTGTAGGGTTTCTAAGGAATGGCTGGTGAATTTGAACTGCCAACCTTGCAGTTCAAACCGACCTTGCAGTCCAGTGCATTATCCCACAGCGCCATAATCCCATTGTGTTGTTGTTATGTGCCATGGAGTCGGTTCCGACTCACAGTGACCCTGAACAGGGTTTCCGAGGCTGTAAATGTTTACAGGAGCAGAAAGTCTCCTCTTTCTCCCGTGGAACAGCTGGTAGTTTTGAACTGCTGGTCCTGAGGTTAGCAGCCCGATTCGTAACCACTATGCTACTATCTACTAATCCAACAAGTGGTGGTGATGGCATGCCATGGAGCTGGTTCTGACCCATAGCGACCCTGCATAGGGTTTCCAAGGCTGTAAATCTTTACGGGAGCAGAAAGTCTCATCTTTCTCCCAAGAAACAGCTGGTAGTTTTGAAATGCTGACCATGCGTTTCATAACTCCTACACTACTGCTCATCTATATATCATGTAAGATAAGCATTAGACTACTAACAGCAAGGTTGACCGTTCAAACCCACTAGCCACTCCTTGGAAACCCTTAACAACAACAAGTGTGTGGAAACAGCTAAGCACCAAGTATCATTTCGAACACCCATAATGACTGATTCCAGATCCCAACTTTTATTAGGTACTAAAATCCCAGGTCTCTTCCAGAGGAGTCCTGGTGTGGTGCTTCTAGGATAAGCACTGAACTGCTAACTGCAAGGTTGGCAGTTCAAACCAACCATGAGGTCCAATGCATTATCCTGTAGCGTCACACCAGAGCTCCACACAAAGACTTACTGTGCACGAAAATATTTATGTGTATGAATACTTTTTTTTTACTTAAACATATTTTAACTTCGGAGGTTCCCCAATAAGAGAATGTACTAAGAATGATAAGTACAGCTGACCCCAAGTGAAATGGACTATCTTCTGAAGCCATCAGCTCCTTTGTAGGGTCTTCAAGAAGAGAATGGAAGGAAGAAGTAGAGATCTCTGCGTAGGTGACAAGCTTTAATAAGGGTCCTGGGGACCCAGGATGGCCAGACTTCGTCTCTCATACTTTGGACATTTTATCAGGAGGGACCAGTCCCTGGAAAAGTACATGTGGCGGGTCAGTGAAAAAGAGGAGTACCCCAGTGAGACGGATTGACACAGTGTCCGCAACAATGGCAGCAAATGGAACAATTGTGAGAATGGTGCAGGCTGGGGTAGGATTGCCTTCTGTTATCCGTGGGGTCACCTGACAGCAACTAAAGGTCCCTTCCAGTTTCACGGTCCTCAAGCCTTACCCCTCCCCACAACAGCTCCCTTCTAGAGGACACTGAGAGTACCTGAGTGGTGCAGCTAACGAAAAGGGTGGAAGTTCAAGGCCACAGCTCAGAAGAAAGGCCGGCGATCTCCTCCCTAAAATCAGCCATTGAAAATCCTAGGGAGCGTACTTCTATTCTACTCTGACACATGTGAGTGTTGATTCAGTGACAATTGGTTTTTAGAATATACTTACAATGCATCTTCAAAGTTTGTTAAAATTCCCCGGAATGAATTCCAGTTCTATTAACAGTACAAGATTCAAGGAACACAAACAACAGTGTAACTAGTCAGAGCTACAGGCTGCTTTATCTAACCAGAAAGCAAATCCACCAAAAATGTATTTTCTAGTCAAATGCTTCTAGTTCCTACCCCTAGGTCCCAGCTCTTCTCTCTGAAATTCTGTAGCTTATCAGAGTATTATGGAGCAAACATTACTTATGCCCATGTCAATCTGAACTGACAACGTGCCAGCTTTATCATTGCTAACAGACTGCTTAATTAACCTTCTGATATTGTCAAAATATCATTCCCTTTTTTCTAGAAATGAGCATTTACATGAGTGTTTTTTCCTCCACTGGTTTTTTATTGGCTGTGGTTTTACTATATGGAGATGCTCTTCAAAAAGCATATTCTATGTGTGTAGAGGAGAGGCAGGGGGTAAGTGAAAGCAAACAAGAATTCTAGAGACAACCACACTCCAGAATTTCTTGGCTGCAACTTACTCATGGCTCTTCTTATATTCCTTGATACTTCTTCACCAGTGACTTCAATTACATGAATCACTCACTTAAAAACTTTTCTTTTTTGACTGATTCGGTCCTTCTGGAATTTTGATGATTGAAACAACATGTTTCTAATTTCACCTTTTTAGTGTTATCATCCCAGGCATTCATTCTATGAGGGGAGAGCAAGGACTGACATCGTTCATGCCCTTCTATCTCTTAAAATGCAAAAAATGCAAGCTACCAATCTGTCAGGCCTAAACAAAATTTTCTACAATCTGTGTCTTTAACATAAGCAAAGCATATAATTCAAAAATAAAAAAATAAAATAGAGCTTGCTTTTCTGAAGAATAAAGACATTGTGTTCCATCTTTGTGTTGAAATGCAGATTACCCACTAAAAGGCAAATCCTTCATTTCAAAAGGTTGAATAGGATGGTACTTAAAAAAAGAATTCCAGCTGGTTAAATTTAGGGTGTTGAAAAAAGTTCACTCCAATAATATTCTTTGGCTCTGGGCCCAAAGTATTTTCACTTGATGGTGAATTAGATAAAATGTTATTTCACTCTAGGCTTTTGCCTCTCAGAATGGTAGAACTTATCCCTAGATAAGACTAGCAAGCCAGCTACATAAATAGACAACTTTTCTTAAAACACTTTGTTTATTTAACTACCTCACTATGCAAAATGTGTGTTCCTAGGAGAAATTCCATTTATTCCTTCTTTCATTCATTCATTCAACAAATATTTACCAAGTGACTGTAATGCCCAAGGCAATGAGCTAGCCTCTGTGGGTAGTACAAAGAAAACTCAAACACTGACTTCCGCCTGGGAGCTTTCGGTGAGTAGAGAAGACAAGCCCGAGCAGAAATTACTCCAATGTAGAAAGTGTGTCACGAGAGGTACAGCTAAAATGCTGTGGAAATTCCAAGGAAGAGAAACTACTTCCATTTGGAAGGGAGAATAGAGGTTTAAGGGAAGAAGTTAACTTATCAGCTGGGCTCTCTAGAGAGTCAAGAGGAAGAATTTTTCTAGACAAAAAGCAAAAGGATACGGTTGGCTCAGAGTGAAAGCCAGAGGAAGATGGATCCAACAGGTAGTTCAAACAAACCAAACATTGCCATGGAGTTGACAGGTTTCTAAGGCTGTAAATCTTTACGGAGGCAGAAAGCCTCATCTTTCTCCGGTGGAGCTGCTGGTGAGTTTGAATTGCCAACCTTGTGGTTAGCAGTCCAGTTTTAGACATATCAATTCACTGACAACAGAGGTTACTGTGTTAGTTGCCTGTTGTTAGGTGCCATCAAGTTGATTCAACTCCATGATTCCATGAGACAGAGTAGAAATTTCTCCATAGGTTTTTCTTGGGTCTGAACTGCAAGGTCAGTGGTTCAAGCTCACCAGCTGCTCCTCGGTAACCCTATACACTGTCGCTATGGGTCGGAATCAACTCGACGGAACTTAACAACAACAACAATCTTTATGGAGTCCTAGTGTGGCAGTGTAGGATAAGCAAGGTGTCAGCTGCTCCTAGGAAACCCTCAAGACCATTGTACGTTTTCACAACCTCAATCTTTCTGGAAGTAGATCATCCAGGTCTTTTCTCACAAGGAGATGCTGGGTAGGCTGGAACTGCCAATGTTGCAGTTAGCAATTGAGCACTTAAACTTGTTGAGCC
The DNA here is from genome assembly GCF_000296735.1 of Chrysochloris asiatica. Lineage (NCBI taxonomy): Eukaryota > Metazoa > Chordata > Mammalia > Afrosoricida > Chrysochloridae > Chrysochloris > Chrysochloris asiatica. The sequence goes on from NW_006408632.1 coordinate 10,014,306, forward strand.
ACTAGGGCTCCTTGACAACAGAGGTTGCTGATTTTGTTTAGTGTCATCAAGTCGGTTGCAACCCATAGCAACTCTGTATGGGGTTTCCGGGGAGCAGCTGGTGAGCTTGAACCGCCAACTTTGTGGTTCAAACTGACTTTGCAGTCCAGCGCATTAACCCGCAGCATCACACCTGAATTCTGATAACAGAGGATGTTGTTGTTGTTAAATGCCATCGAGTTGGTTCCGATCCATAGTGACCCTGTATAGGGTTTCTGAGGAGCAGCTGGTGAGCTTGAACCACCGACCTTGCAGTTCAAACAGCTTTGCAGTCTGATGCATTAATCCACAGTGCCACACCTGGACTCCAGGTAACAGAGGTAGTTGTTGTTGCTAAGTGCCATCAAGTCGATTCCGACCTTGTGTAGGGGGGTTCCAAGGAGCAGCTTGTAAGCTCGAACCACCAACCTTTGCAGTTCAAATGACTTTGCAGCCTGACACATTTGCCCACAGCGCCGCCATCTAAACAAATCCTCTGAAGACTCTTCAAGTCTTCAACTTTCACAGGTTTATGTCTTCAAATAGCAGTTTTCTTATGATAAGGGTCATAGTCATGTGGGCAATTGTAAAACTCTTTATGAAAGTTCATCTCTCCCTTTTTGGTTTCCTTTGTGCTTTGAACCAGTTTTAAGTGTTTTTGTCATGACCAGTGGAAAAAGGGCTTCATATTTGTTGAACACCTACCAAATCTCTTGCACATGGGATTTTAACCCAAGTTGGAAACAAACAGGAGCCCTGATATGGTACAGTAGGAATAAGCACACAACCTCAAGGTCATTTTGAACTGCAAGATCGGCAGTTCAAACTCACCACCCACCCCTTGGAAGCCCTATATCGTTGGCCGCTATGAGTCGGAACCAACTCGACGGCACTTAACAACAACAGGAAACCAGCAGCAGCCCCCTACTCCAAGATGGCGATCAACCGCATTGCTTTCATTGAAAACAGCATGGTTGGTCAGCGGCTCTCTTTGAATGGGGCACTGCTGACTCTTTCCTACTTGGTCAGAATCCATGTGCAAGAGATTTCATTGCTATGTAATGCAAACACTGCCCTTATTTCCTTCAGCCATGATTGAAGTGTTTTGTAGCCCTGGTTTCCACTCACCTGTTTTTTACTCCTGATAGTGTCGGGTGGTCTGCTATTGCAGAACCCACTGTTTTATTCCTCTGAGTCAGCCAAACAAGTGTTGATAGCCATGTTCTCATCTCCTCAAAACTGCCCCCCTAGTTTAAATAATCTATTTCAGATGTATTGTTGCCACTTTATAATGACACATTTTCAACAAATGGCTGTGCAAGAAATGTTGAGATTTTCCTACACTGCTTTGTCTCTTCAACCATCAACTAGACTATCCCTGCGTCCCTCTTCTCTTCAAAGTCATGGGGGCCAGGAGGATAGCCTTATCCCTGCTTGGTGAAGAGTTTATGTATCTGTTAGGTGGGGTGTGGGAGAGTGTGTATGTACAACAAGCTTGTCTCTACCTGAGATGTTTTTTAGGGTATTTGGAGGAATTAGAGAGCCACTTTCAAACATGTCCTTGTCCAATGTGTGTCACTGTGAGTTCCACTGAAGCCCACTCTCCGAAATTATTTTCTTCCTTTGAGATGTCAGTGTCTAGAAAGACTGCTGGAGCTAAGTCAGGAGCCTGGGTTCTTCATTCCAACTCTGACACTCACTAGCTACAGATGATCTTAGTAAATGCCTTCCCCTTTCTGGACTTAAGAACTCAGATTGAATATGATGGAGGACTTCTCCGTCCTATTTCCCATGTCATTCTGAACCTTCTGGGAGGGTGGGGGAAGGTGGTGGTAGCAATCCTAGATCAGGAATATTGGACACAGTTCTGAGACTTACTATGGACCATCTTAAAAGTTGGCCAGGATGTGCCCGTTGTAACCCTGCCAGACATTAGGAGGACTCTACAGCAGAGTGTGCTGCAAATGGCTGAAGGTTCAAGGTCACCCACAGACAGGCACTTCAGAAGAAAGTCCTGGATATCTACTTCTGAAAAATCAGTCACTGAAATCCCCGTGAAGCACTGCTCTACTATTACACACTTGGGAGTCACCAATACTCAAATCAACTGGAGGTCAGACAACTGATTTGATAGAAGAGTTGGGACTGCCTTCAGCTTTGACTCAGAGAATATAGTGGTACACTCACGACACACATTCTTACAAAGATCACCTGTCTGAGTTTCAAGGAGGAAGCCTAGTTGAGCCATGAGCCAATGAGAGTGAAGGTCAAAGAGAACCAGGAAGAAACTTCCCACAAACCCAGGCTAAATGTCAAAGGAAAAGGTCTTCGTGCCTCATGCCAGAGGTCAGTGGCAAAGCTCGGCCTCAGGCCAGAGCCTGGCCACCACTGTCCACGGAGCACACCTAGGACTCTAAAGAAAAGCAAGACTCTTTCCCAAAGTCACCTAAAACCACAAAGGCCAGGCTCTGGCATTCTGTGGTCCCTCCCCTCAACCAACTTGAAGGGTTCCTGGAAAGTCGTGTGTAAACTGAATTTCTGCAAACTGAATCACATTCATTCACTGACATAATTTCAGAGATGTCTCATCGCCCTTCCAGGCCCAAGGAAAATTGGCAGGGCTTCCAGCATTTTACCTTTTAAGTGCTTCTTCTCCCCCACCCCCCCTGTCAAGTAGTTAATGATCTGTAAACAAACACTTTAAATTCAGTGGGGGAGCTCACTATTTAAAGGAGCCCTGTGGTGAAGCCTTTTGAAAAGTTAACAATCTTTGTGTAATGTGAAAAATCACCCTCTAATTTATCAGTTCCCATTGATGAGATTTTGGTGTTTATTGGGCTTTTCTAAAGTGGGGCTCAACTGCAATGCCTGTGTGGACAGCAAAGGTATCAACAATACAAGAAGCTGTCCTGATCATCCAAATTGTCCAGCCTCACTGATAAGACAGATCTCATGCCTCCCCATCCCACGGGAGAAATAAAGGACAGAAAATCATACTGCCAGATATCTAAAATGCAATGGTAACGCTCCCCATGAGTTTAGTATCAGCTGCCTGAAGAGGGCAGAAGGCGCATTTTCTACTGAAGGGCTGGAAAAGCATTTGGGTGGTCATGATGGATCCAGTAAGACTGACCATTTGCTTAACAAACGTTTCAAGTCTGATAACACCAGGCAGGGAGTGAAGGACTTGTCTATCAAAGCCAGCAGAACATGCACTCCCAAATTACTCTGAAGAGGCCACCCCGAGTCTTTTTATCTGTGTCAACTCACAACAAATGTAATTTATGCCACTGTATCATCATTTTGGACTCTTGTGGTGTGGTGCTGTAGGATCAGCACTGGTCTATGAGCCACATGGTTGGCAGTTCAAAACCACCACCTGCTCCCTAGAAACCCTATACATGGTCACTATGATTGAGAACTGACTCCATGGCACTTAACAACAGACAACATCACCATTTTGATAGGTCTCAAGAAAAATGCCAGAATACACTAAAGAAAACCAAGCTCAGCTCTTGGAAGAAGACCCTTGGTGTTTTCAGTTGTTCATGGACCCCGTGTAGTAGATGAAGTCAGTGGTGGCAAGACGGACACACAAAGGAAAGAGGCTTGGTCGGTAGCCGTGAGCAGGTCCAGGCAACACTACAGCCCAGTGAGCTGGAGGTTTCTGGTCTTTCTTCCATGACTGAGCTGTGTAACACTGCAGTGAAAAACTAGATCAGAAGAACAGCAGCCTCAAGAAGGCTCTGTCAGGCCGCTCCCACTACCAAAGTATGACCTGTCTTCCAAAGGAAGAATGACCTGGCCTTTGTGGGGGATGAAGCTTTTGAGTCTTCCCAAAGTGGACTTTCCTCACAGTAACACTGTGGGATGTGGTGTTGTCCCCAGCTCCCCAGTGCGGGCATGGAAGATCATGATGTGTTGTACTAAAGGTCACAGACCAGATGAGAGTGGTACAGGGTTGGAATTATGCCTCCTTCATTTTTGATCACTAGTCTCACAACCAAGGAGCTCTGGCAGGGTAGTGGTTACGAATCGGGCTGCGAACCACAAGGTCAGCAGTTCAAAACTACCAGCTGTTCCATGGGAGAAAGATGAGGCGTTCTGCTCCCATAAAGATTTACAGCCTTGGAAACCCTGTACAGGGTGGCTATGAGTCGGAACCGACTCCACGGCATATAACAACAACAACAAGTCTCACAACCAGACTTGCCTTTCTGGGATAATACAATGGCGTATGTACATCACAGGAAATGGGGAAGGCATATACTACCAGCCAAACACTCTGTGACAATTTTGGCCAAGAAATTCTTAGAACCAGAATTGGTTCTCCAGAATTAAAATCTATTATGTCCCACAGCTAACACAAAACTCTTCAGAAATTATGAGAACTAATTTAAGGCTTCAAAGCCCTACAAACTGAAAAAAAAAAAAAAAAAAGTGGTCTAGCAGGTCAGGCTCTGACATTTCTTCAAGAACAAAACTAGGCTGCCCTTTTGCCTGAGGTGAGACTAAACCCAGGTGGGTTCTGGCACCGTGAGGCCAGACAAGGAGTCCTTCTTTCAGAAACAGGCCTCTCTGCCCACCCACAGCTTCTCTAACTTCTGCAGGGGCAGGGCTGCGCTGTTTACCTCCCCTTAGTCCCTCAGCACCTTGTCTTCCACCCAAGAGTAGGCTTCAGCCCCAATCCTTCTGACAAGAGCCCTACTGAGCACAGACAAGCAAATACAGCTGTTTGAGTCCTATTTTCTTTGCCTCGTAGTCATTTTCTTGGCTTTTTACCCTATTTCTAATCCTTCATTTATATCACTGACGAACCTGGAAAGAGTTCCCTGAACAAAAATGAGGTGCCCCTAGATATAATTTGCAAACATTCAAGAGGGAGGCCCCAACCCAGCCAGGGTGAGTGCTATTGGCTGTTCTCAATTTTACTAATGCTGCCAATTCAACAGAGGTAGCATCCACAGTTATTAGACACCTCCAAGCTCCTCAAACAAAGAACGCACCAATCAATGTCTTCCTGCTCCCGGGACTGTACCACTTGGAAACACAGCTTTTGGAGGCCTGGTCTCGCTAGGCAAAGGGACCATGTTTCCCATTTCTTTTCTCCACAGGCATCAGGGGTTGGGGGGACTAAAGTAACAAACACCATACTACTGGGGAGATTCTAGGGTCATCTTTTATTTTGAATCACTCTAAAGCCACCTGGAGCCCTGGTGTTGCGCTGTAGGATAAGCACTGGACCACAAGGTCAGTGTGCACCGTAAGGTCGGCAAATCAAACCCACCAGTCACTCCTCAGAAACCCTATACAGGGTCACTATGAGTCAGAACTGACTCAACAGCACTTAACAACAAAAAAGCCACCTGGCCCCTGGGTGGTGCAACTCACTTAGAGACTGGCAATTCAAACCTATCCAGGGGCACCACAGCAGAAAGGCTTGGTAATTGTCTTACTCCACTAAGATTTCAGCCAAGAAAACCCTAAGGAATAATACCACTCTGACACACAATGGGTCTCCTTGAGTCCAAATCAACTGGTTGTTTGTTGTTGTTGTTAAGTACCGTGGAGTCAGTTCCGACTCATAGTTACCCCGCACAGAGTTTCCGAGGCTGCAAATTTTTACTGGAGCAGAAAGCCTCATCTTTCTTCCGTGGAACAGCTGGTAGTTTCGAACTGCCGACCTTCAGGTTAGCAGCCCGATTTGTAACCACTACGCTACCAGAGCTCTAAGTCACCCTGGGAAGGAGGTATTGCTGTCTGGCGTTCCCAGCTACTCTCTTTTGCCACACATTCCCGACCTTGAGGCTGACCCGGAGCCACCACTGTCAAGATCTTGAAGGTCTAGGACCATGAAAGGCTCAACTCTCCCTAACAAACCCCTCAGGCTGAAATCTTTTCGCTCCCAGAGCCTCAACTTTCGATTGCTGGGTAGAAAGCCCCCTCTGTCACAAACCCACAGATCTCTGCCGCCATGGCACTCAAACTCTGTCAGGCAGTGGGGTGTGTGGACAGGAGGGTTGACGTGGTTTCAAAGAGACCGACCAGGCAAGAACCATCCTGTACTCCTGCCCCGGCTCTAACGCAATAAAATGTCTTTTATCAATGTAATTCAAGGCAAAGAGTCAAGGGTCTGTCACCATTTTGAAGAGGCTTATTACATGGCCACAAAAATTTGCCTCAGGCTCAAACCTAGCATGTAAGGTATCAGCGTGGGACAGGTTCTTTTGATTTGATTTTATTTTCTTACAAAATCTGAAAATGAAACGCTTCTGTCCCTCCCTTCCCCCCAACCTTTTTTTTTGATTTATGGGGAGGAGGAATGAAATCTGAAGTTGACAGGTTGGGACAACTCCACTCAGCTTTCTCACTCAAAAGCTGCTTTTGTTAAATCATACTTTGCATTTATGGCCCAAGGCTCTTGGCTGAGCTGGCTGCTCCTCCAGCGTAAAGCAGTCGGTGGACTTCTTCAAGAGGGGGCCCCACTGTGTTCTCTGCACTGAGGGTGTAGGCTCTTGGTCTGGGGGGAATGAGGCACATGAAAGCACCTGGTTAGACAATGCAAGGGTTGTAAAGGATGTGTGACTCTCAAATCAATCTTTGGCTCACTACTTCGTTTCTTTGATCCAGGGTTCCACATTCTCATCAGGTATCCACAACCATTGGATCCCCACTCATGTCTAAGCCTTCTGAGAATCAAGACTACATTGTCCATTTTGGACTAAGAAGGGCCCCTCAATCAAGACTCAGAAATTGAATCCTGTTCAGTGGGCTATTCTTCTCATTGGGAGAGCTATCCAAAATGGTGTGGCTCTGTACTGTCAACCACAAGGTCGGCAGTTCAAACCCACCAGCTGCTCCTTGGAAACCCAATACAGTGTCACTACAAGTCAGAACTGTCTCGATGGCACTTCACAATAACAACAGCATCTGAAATGACCTGGCTGGAGGACCCCGCAGTAGAGCCCACGGTGACCAGGGGAAGCCCTCCTTTCTGGCAGTCTCTGAGATCTCCTGGGTAATGATTCACTAACGCAGAAGGCTCGGGGTCAGCCTTGACCGACCCAGTGGGTGATCACAGTCCCTCGAGAGTGGATGCTGGCCCATCCAGTTTCATGGTACTATTTTGGCAATCTGTAATTGCATATTTACTCAATGGTTGTTACAATCAGGTTAATAATTCACCTTTCAAACGCAGTGTAATTACACAGTTTAAGAGTTACAATGGATGTCAAATTTCCTTATGATCTCAATTACTTGGTTTGGGTCCCTTTTTTCTCCTTCCCCCCACCCCCCTTATTTTTAAAGTCAGTCCATGTGTGGCAAGAGAGCGCAGCTGGGAACACCAGACAGCAATACCTCCTTCCCAGGGTGACTTAGAGCTCTGGTAGCGTAGTGGTTACGAATCGGGCTGCATCCCTATCTTCCTGCCCTAACAGAAATTAGTATGAAGTCCTTCAGTTCAAATGATCCTACACAGAACCAATAGTTTTGCTCCACTAAAAAGACTCAGAAACAGGGCTGAGAAGCTAGCTGTGGAAAGCAGGTTGAAAGCTGGCTGGATGACCTCACCCACTCCCCTGCCACAGACTCGGGAGCACACCTGCAGCTGCCTTACACCTCCTCGCCCAAGTTGTAGCGGGGTCTGACATAGCCCCGTGTGAGGTCGGGGCTTCCCAGCCAAGTGACTGGCAAGGGTCCTGGAATGTGGATCGATGGCCCTGGGCTTAGCAGACAAGCCCAGGAAAGATTGCCTTCCCACCTAGGGCCCTGTGCCCAAAGCCAGACACCCACCTCTACTGGAGACACAGTGGAAGGTATGAAGAGAAAAACACTTAGACTCTGGAAAGAAAAATGAAGCAAGGGTCCCAGGAAAAGTCAAAACCATCAGAACAATGACAATTGCTCTCATCTCAAGTCTCCCATACTCTTCACACCTCTGCTTTGTGGTTTTAAGCCACTATACCTCACCCACCACAAGGCATAACAGTGGTTATGAAATGTTTTCAGTGTCAATGAAAATTTCTGCTCCCCAATAGGGTAGTGTGGCCAGTGGACCTGGAGCACCTGAGTTGCAGGGCCTTGCAGGGAAAGCAAGGCAAGATGGGAGTAGAACTGGAAGAAAGAGCCAGGCTAAGCGCACAGGCAGCAGAGACCCGGTTTCTTCAACACTTCAACAGGACATGATGCCTTTTGAAGTCATGATCTTGATGAGCCTTCCTCTACATCTCGATCACTTTCTCTCACATACACTCAGCACACACAGCTCAGGTCTCTTGTGTTTTAAAAGGCCTTCCCTTCCCCCTACACTCACCCCACCCCATGCAATTCGTTTCTAAAAACCTCCAGTATACTTTCTGTTACGGTGGGAGAATCTTGGAGAACCACAGTGTCCTGGAATGCGAGCCCAGCATACTCTCTGGGGACTAAAGTAGGAAAAGCCCTTAGAGACAGATAGCCCCATACTTGGGAAATGTCTCAGATTCAGAAAACCTACCTAGATACAGAGCACTCCTTGGGAACCTCTGGCCAGGTCTAATCTTGGTACCTAAAAGAGTGGGGGAAGGAATGACGTCTCCCAGCTGAGGGTTATTTCCATTCACCTGGTCTCCTGAGTCAGAAAGGGAGCATAGACTTGTTAAAGAGGAGGTTTCTGTAACTGAAGTCAACTGTGGACCATTCTGTCTAGAGAGTTCAGCTTTTGTTCAGTTTTTTATTGTTGTTGCTGTTTACCCAGGTTGTGATTTCTTTTCCACCCCATAAAAAAAATAAAATAAAAAAATTGGAACCCTATTTCTGTTCCTGTTCACGGAGCGGACAGAAGGAGGGTGTGCAGTGGAGGAGGTGTGTGGGGAGAAGGCTGATAGATGGAGCCGGGCCGAGAATATCCAGAATTGGAGAAAAGTGAGAACTGGCGCTTTTTCTTGGCTTCCAAACAGTTGCAATTTCCAGTGACATTGCTTAGTTCTGGGCACCAGGCACAGAGAGTGGGGAAGGGGCATGTGACAAAACTTCACCACAACCCAGGATTTGGCATTTCAATCCACAGGAAGCAAGAGACATAGAGGGACTTCTTATTTATAGATTTGCAGATGAATTGAACGCGATAACCAAAATGCACTTCTCATGTATCTGAAGGAGCAATTCCATTTTCAGACTTGGAGAGTCTCCCATAACTGAGCACCACCACCCCACCCCAAGAGCACACTGTGTGCCAAGGTTAAGATCAGTTTGCTGGACTTTGGGCAGAAGACGGCTCTCTCGGAGGTGAGCTCAAGAGTTCTGCTTTGAAGGACAGGTTGGTCCCACACTACATTTAACTGGATTCAGTTCATCTGATTATACAGTGCCTTGCTTTCTGAATATGTAATCATCCCTTTCTGATGACATTTTAAATATCCAACTAGACAAACAATTGCAACAATAATTGATAGCAGAGTCAAGTTGAAAGATCATTGATTGGCAGAGTCCCCACCGGAACAACAAATGTTCTTTCAAACATTACAGGAGTGAGCCTGAAATCTAACTTTGGCCAATAAACTCCCAGAATCTGGTTTATTGAGAAAGGCATTGCAAGAAAATCTGCCCTCCAGCCCATGATGGCTTTGTGAGGTGTGTGAGAAGAGTTGTTGTTGTTGTTGTTAAGTGGGTCTCAACTCATAGCAATCCTGTACAGGGTTTTCCAGGAGTGGCTTCTGAATTTGAACCATCAACCTTTGTGGTTAGTAGTCCAGTGCTTATCCTATATTGCCCCACCAGGACTCTGATAAGACTTAGGCAGCATGATATATTTTATATCCCAGAATAAATTGACTGGATAGTGTGAGTACTTTGAGGAGCAACAATATAGGCTAGAGAAAGAAGCATATGAAGTGTTTATTACCCCCTTGATGCTTCACTTCCAAACAGCCTGACCAACAATCAAGGACTACATCCCTTTCCCTCTCTAACATAGGCCCCATGCAGAGAAATGGTCTCAACAGGGAGAACAACCAGAAAGGAAGACTAACAGATGATCTGCTCCACTCAAACCTTTTGAAAGCTGATTTAAATCAATGCTTCAAACTAGGGCTCAAGTTCCCTTGCCCTGTGTAAAATGCAAAGAGCCCTGGACAAGGCTGGGAGGCCTGGGCTGTCTCCCCAGATGACCTCCAAGCAAGTCCCCAGATACAGCTGCGGTTCCCTCCAGCTCCCCAGTCTGTTTCAGTACCCAATGTAAAAGCCAAATCAATTGCCGTCTATGCCAACGTGTTTTGATTGCAATATTCAAATCGTTGCAGCTTGGGCCACAGCTTTCAACAAGTCAGACCCGTAGAGATATATCGTCAGAGATAACTCATAGGAGATGCTAGTCTCCAGAAAGCATCAAGTACATAAACTGGCATATTGGCAGACACAGGTTACAGGAAGGGAAATCTAAAAGTTGATCTGAATGTTTCAGCTAGCATCAACAGCAAGAATTCAGTGGTGGAATCTAAGCAGATACCAAACTACCAGTGTGAGGGTTTTTGTTTTCTTTTTCTTGCCTATTCTTTTTCTTCTTGTTGTTTGTTTTTCTTGGGGGTACGATGAGGCAGGGTGCCTCCACACACACACATACACCCCACCCTTGAAACAGAACCATTATGATTGAGTTTCTGTTAAAAATCAGAAGCTTGTTAAATATAATGATTATCTGCACAGTGACACTCACTGCATCCGAGGGGGGCCTGTGGGACAGCTTTCCTCTAATTTAGAGCTCCTCTGTTAATTAGAAAGCCCTCAGATTTTCTACAAATGCAGGTCACTATTGATGTTTCTTAGAAGTGAGGATGTTGAGACTTCATCTTTCTTACATGCCATCAGAAGGGACCGATCTCTGGGGAAGGACGTAATGCTTGATACAAGGTCAGCGAAAAAGAGGAAGCTCTTCAACAAGATGGACAGACGCAGTGGCTGCAATAGGAGGCTCAAGCATAGGTGTGGCTGAAGGGATGACTGGCACAGGATTGGGCCGTGTTTGAAACAGACTCGATGGTACCTAAACAACAATTAACAGCTCATGCTTTTGATGCTTCCCTTGTAACAGTTGCTGGGCTGCCCTTCCAAGAGCTGGCAGGGTTATTCAGACTCTGACAGTGTTGGAAAATCCAGCCACCACAGTCACCTCGCAGAAAGTTACACGGGAAGTGATGGTAGGCTCAGAGCCTGTTTCCCCACTGCCAAACCAGCCTAGTGAAATCTGCACTCACATTCGGTTAAAAATATCTCTGATTTCAATTCTCTCTTCCCCTCTCTCGCTCTTTGCCTTCTTTCTTCCCTCTTCCCTTCTCCTTTCCACCTCTTGCCTCTCTCTTCTTTCGAATTCTCTTTCTATCTTTCTAGCATCTCCCTTCTCTCATCTTCCCTCCCTTTACTCCTCCCCTCACCCCCCACTCCCCTCCAAAACACACCTACCAGGGTCCTCTGCTATTGAAAATACTCACTGTCACCAGAAAGGGAAGTACAGATTTTAAAGATAACACCAGGTTGCTTATTTATTGAAACAGCACTGATTGTGGAACAGAAACTCTCCCCTCCTTAAAAAAAAAAAAAAAAAAAGTTTCCTATTTTTCTACTCTGGTCAGCAGCTGCACCTGGTGAGGGTGAGGTCAAGTCTGCACTCCTCCAAAGTGGCTCATGCTTTTTTCTTACGGGAAGGGGAACCTTGGAGGGGGTAGAAAAAAGGAGGAGGAGAAAAGGGAAGGTTAACAACACAAGCCAAAATGCATGTGGGCTCAGGTTTCCTGCCCTTATCACCATTCCAGTGTAGAGACTCAAAATGATAGGCATTCTCACTTGTCAATAGGTCATTGTTGGCTATGTTGTAGAGGGGTGTGTGCACGTTCCCCAAAAGGAGTGCAGGAATGAGCAGGCTCTCAAGGTCAACAAGTTCTGGCCAAAAAGAAATCTTCCGTGCTACTTGTTTAGGGCTTGGAGCAAAAACAAACACCAAACCCAGTATGTAAATCAAAATAGGAAACTGGGAAACTATTTGTACACACATCACCCCAACAAGGCACGGCCCTGGAAAAATAAGCTACCATTTACTGCCATATACTTAAGTCCTGTTCTGTAAGCAGACCAATTCTTCCTTGAGGTCCAAATGCAGGAGGGCTAGAAGATAATGGGAATCTGGCCTTACAGTTGTTGGCTTATGGAATGCAATGAGGTGGGATGTCAGGAAGGGTTGATGGACTCACACAAGCCCAGAATTATACTAAAATCACAGCCATTACGCAGGGTGGTATGAAGTGACCCCAGCAGAGCATCAGCAACAGCTATAGTGGGCTCCTCATTTCAGCAGAGACCAGGCCTCCACCGGCCACCTGTGCCCTATTGCTGTCAGCTCCGTCTTCTGTTCCCAGACACCAGTCCCAGGAAAGTCCTGCATACCTTTCAGTTAACTCAAAACAACAGAACTGTCTGAACCAGAGCAGACCCCCTCATCTTTCAGATATTGCCTGTGATGGGGAAACCACCTAGATCTGGAAAAGAATGTGGGACGTGATAAAAACCAGTCAGCTCCTTTAAAAAGAATAACCCTTCATTCATCACAAAGCTGATGAATATTAGGTTCCTAGGTAGCTGTCCCAGCAACCTAGATATGAGAGACGACGCTTACTATTCTGGGGTGAGAAGTGATGTTACCTTTCACGTGGGACTGTCAAACATGGTCTATAAATACCAGCATTGCCCCTTGTGATCAATGGGCTGAGCCTGACCCATAGAAGCCAAGGGTTTCCCTAAGGTCACACAGTAATTCCAGGTCCCCAGATGTAACCCCTCACCAATTAAATAGCTTCATCTAAAAATATCTATTACTATATCTGACCCCCATTTTTGAAAGAAGGGCTGGGAGAAAAGATTGCACAGTTTATAGTGTTTCAATCTCCCACTTTTTTCCCCCCTCTAACCTTCTGCCTTAGCTCTCCTCCCCTACCCCCCCCCACACACACACACATAACAGAGGTCTAGTTAGTATATCTAGGAAACTATGTCAGGGTCTACTCAAGGTCTCCAAGACCCTGGTCTATCAGTAAGTCAAAAGTAGAAGATTGTGAGTGATGAAAAATTGGGTCTGGGGAGGATTTGTGAAGGTTGCACAATGCAGTTAGCAAAATTAATGCCACTGAACTCTACACAAAAGTGGTTGAAACGTTTTCTTATATATTTTTTACCACAATGAAAAGAAAAAAAAAGAATAGAGCTATTATTCTCCACCCTGAGATGGATTTGATGGCATCTTGGGAAGACTGGCTTTCAGTCTCATGGCTCTGTGGATGGGCAATGACTTAGTTCCAGAGAATGACTTGTGATTTGTTCTCTCCCTCCAACACATCAAATCAAGACACCAATCACAGCACTACTAGCCCACTTTGTCCCACCTCCAATTTGGCAAACGTGCCTTCTCCACACAGAGAGAAAGAGGTGGCCAAATGCTGAGTTAGTTTAATGCGCATATGTGTAGTTACTTACTGAAGTAAGTGAGAAATTCAAAGACACCTATACACGTGCCTATATATACACACACACACTTTAGAAGATACTCTCTGAAGACTTACCAGTCTAAAAATAGAAAGAAAATAACTATATCAGACCCAGAAAAAACTTGCCATTTTTTCTTCCTGCAAACCAATGCTGTATGGTGGATAGTGTCACAAATACAGCACCTCTAACTCAACATCAGGAAGGACTTGGATTTTTTTTTTTTTCTTTTCTTTTCAGGAAGAACAAATACTAAGATTGTTATGGCATTAGATGGTAGGCCATGGCATCCCTGTGTGACAGAGAAACTGCCCACTATCTCAGACTGACCACAGCCCTCCCCAAGTCCTGTTTCTACCCCTAGCCCTATGAACCACGTTTCTCACAGGCTGCCTGAGAAGGGTCACCCAGCCTCTCAACTTGTCACTGTCTTACTCTTCACTGACTCCATCTTTCATGTATTCTCCCTTTTCTCTACTAACAGAAGTGTGATCAGAACACACGCATATTCAATTTAAAAATTACTATTCTATGAGATTCAAAAAGACGGGAAACCCAAAGTTAAGGCAACCCCCACCCCCACCCCTGCCATAAATCTAGCTTAGCTAAGCAGGCATGCCACACTTCTACGGTGAGTTTTCCTATCTTCAATCCGTTATTTGCTGAGATCCTTCACCACAAGGTAGAAGGAGAAAGACAGCACTATACCCTAATATGTGGGAAAAGCTAGCCTTTTACATAGTATGATATTTTGCCTTTAATCAGAGAAAGAGTAAGATAATTTGATACTCCATAAAGCTCCCTAACCTATATTTTGCAAGTCAATTAGTCAGTCCCTTAACGTTAAAGCCAGCCCAGCCCCTGTGATCCCTCCAGTGAGGCTTTGGGGTGCCTGCAGCCCCTGAGAATTTCCCTAGAAAACTCAGCTGGAGTGTGGGAAACTTTATGAACATTGGGAAATTTTCTTCTCAAATGGAGATGGTCATTCCTTGAGACCCTTCTGGAGAGCTAGAAATAATAGAATATACTAATCAACATTGTATTATATAGAGAAGAATTCGATTCAAGGAAAACTAAATTTTACCATTAAAAATCCAAAGCAAAAATAAAATATATAAAATAGGCGGGCCCCACTTACTACGTGACTCCCAGTCTCTGGTAACCAAAGCAGCCTTTACTGATGGCATTCAAAGTAACCATTTCTCATTTATGAGCGAGAGGCTTAATTTTAATGCAGTGACTCCCAATCAACCATTCTAAGAAAGCTGCAGGAAGGAAGACTGGAGACTTATGAACCTTTTATGAGAAACCTGGCTAAGAGCTTTGTCTAGATCTGTGAGAAGGAGAATGGACAGGTGGCACAAACACATTATATATATGAATGTTCCCAACTCCAACTGACAAGGTTTGCCTCTAAAGGTCTTCTGACTAGTTTTCCCATCTACAGAATGGAGTCCTTTCATCAAATCTGGGGTAATATTATGAGGCTCAATCAGACATTAAACTCTTAGATAGACTCTCACTTTGCCATGTTTTTTATACTTTGGTTTTAAAAACATAATAATAATAATATTGACTGTATACTCTTATTATGCAGAATCATTAAAATTTTCCTGAAGAGTTCATTTCATTGGCTGTTAAAAGATAGTGTTACCTTCCTTCTAAGTAAGAGAAGGAGTGAATCTGGGTATTTCATTAAACATTGTAAAAGGTACCTGAGTCATCACTGTAACTGAACAATTTCTCCCAGAATTCAACCTAGGAGAGAAGGAAGAAGACAGTCTCGGTTGTGTTGGGAAATGCCATTGTGTTCTCGCCGATTCCTCCCTTCTGTCCTTGGCAATCCAGTTATGATTTGACAGCATTTAAAGATGACAGTACTTGAGGTAATAGGACAATGGATAACAGGATTACAGCAAATATGAAGGTATTGTCATTTAAGTAATGTCATCTGTGATTGGTTTTTGTTTCATTTTTTGCTGACACAGAAGTCAGTATCATTTATACAATCCATTGTAAACCCTGTTAAAGCTGTAAATAGTTTGCTTCTAAGATGAAAGGAAACACTTATTATACCGCAGGGGGATTCAGTGAAACTTTCTTGTTTGGGTTGATGTGAGAATACTAACAAAAAGATTTGAAACCAATAGCCAAAGATTCAAAACTAGCCTGAAGTCACTACCACCCAAAATGAATTTATCTTCAAAGAAAGAAAGAAAAGAATTGCTGTTGGTCATAGAATACGTGGCCCAGATGTTTCTGAAAGATGTCTTAGACCCAAATGAAACTGTTGCTTGGGAGAGTTTTCTAAAGACAAAGTGGAGGAAACACCTAACTCAATTCACACTGGGAGAGCCAGTCTAATCTACCTGGCAATGGAGTTCTTGCAGTCCTTAACACTATTTCCCATTCTGTTTTCTTCATATCAGTTTGCCCACAACACATCCAAATCTACAGAACCCAGTTCTACTCTATCTTTTCATTAATTTCTGCCACTGTGAGATTTTGGGGTTTTTGTTTTATTTTCTCCCAGAGTCACCAAATCCCTTAGAAACCATTATTCCTTTGCAGTGAATACACAACTCCCTGTCCACCATTAAAACGGCTTTCTTATTGTTCAGGACAAGCAGCTATGTTGTAATGCAAGTGACCGGACCAGAAACAAAAGCTTGCTTGGCCAACAGTTGTCTTAAAAGAAAATTCTGGCTAAAAAAGGAAGTACTTGCAAAGGAGGCGGAAGAGACGTTCTGACCATTCCAAATTCTAACAAAGGTTTGTTCTCCTCTGGAACATTCTGAGTTCATTAGGATCTCTGTATTCATTTGATTTTATGTGCTTCCCTGACTAACTCCCTGAGCCCCTAGGTCCCCTTCTTTATCCAACTGTTATCAATATTCCTCTTACTCCATCTAAAACTGTTTGTTCAAATTTAAGCTAGTGCCACAAAGTAGGATGTTATAACAAAGAGTCCATAAGAGTATGAATTTGGGTGCCTGCTTTATTTGGTCACACAGCATCTAAATGATAAATGCCATCATGAAAAACTAGCCATGACCTGAGCACTTCCTCAACATGGACGGGCTGGAGAAAAACAAAGAACCAACATGGAACCTGGTATATACTTACTTCCAAACTTCATTCTCATCCCACCCCCCAAACTATCCTTCCAAGATTTAAAAGTTCCTTTATATTCACACAGACCATGTGCTAGCCTCCTACCCAGTTTGGTTTCCTTCTGCTTGTAAAACCCTACAATCAACTGACTCTGTTCTCTAGAACATACATGTTAATAAGGGAGAACTCAGCATGAAGAATATTACAGAAAGAATTCCAACAGTTAGCCCATCCCACCCCACCCCTGTACATAAGCCTCAATGTATGTCTCCTAGAATACTGCTTTCATCCACTGCTCAGAACATTTCAACAGCCTCCCAGGGTCTACAGGATGTGGTCTAACTCCTTAAGCTGTTATTCCAGAGCTCCACAATCCAGCCCCCAATTTCTTTTCTAATTTTAGTTCCCTTTATGTACCAATGAAAATACTGTGCTCAAGTCAAAATCCCTTCCATTCTTATTTCCTTTCTGACTTTGCTTCTACCTCTCTGGTCTTCCGGAATTCTGTACATTTTACAAAGCCCAGATGAAATTCTACCTAGACACCTCAACATGAAGAGTCTCTTCCTTCTCCAACCTCCCAGATCATTCATTCTGTGTAGCACGCCTTGACTCATAACCACTCCTTACGTTGGTGGCTAGTTCTCTGTCTCTTAATTCCATGTCTTTCCAACATACTTTAAGTGTAAGGACTTTGTCTTCTACTAGTTTTTCTTTCTTTCAAACTACCAGCATTAGCATCCTGGTGTGGTGCTGTAGTACACACTGTTGCTGTTGCTAAGTGTCATCAAGTTGGTTCTGGCTCATAGTAACCTTTACAGGGTTTCCAAGAAGCAGCTGGTGAATTTGAACCGCTACCCTTGCATTTCAAACTGACCTTGAGATCAAGTGCTTATCCTACGGTGCCACACCATGATTTTGTATTATATTCTAGGAGGCTTCAAAAAGTTCATGAAAAAATGGAATTTCCCTCCCACGTATATTCTGAAAATTAAATAAAAATAATTAAATGACTGATATACTTTCCTAAGAGGAAATATCGCTTCTGTTCATGACAGTAATTTTAACCAAGTCAGCACCCAAGAACAGTTCTCTTCTGATATCTGCTTGAATTTACTGATAAAAAAGGCCAGCAGGCATAATATGTTATGCGACCTAGAGATTAGGATTAATACCCACCCTTCTTTAAACAGTCACTCCACACCCGGGCGAGGAGCAGGAGTGAAATGCATGTGTGTGCCAGGCTGATGGAATCTCATTCAGCATTACCAAGAAATAACAACTTTGAAATCTTCCACATGTGAAACCCAACTTTATGGTTGTGCAACTGGAGACTTGTATTTCAACCTCGGCCATCCGCAAACAAGTTCAGCACAAGCACATCCTGAATGCAAAAAGCAAACTCCTCAAGACATATTTTTAATAGTCTTCTTAATCTGGCAACACTAAAAAGGACTGGCTAGTCATAATCAATCTCCTTTGGCTGCCAAGAGTAGCATACATGGCCATCCTTGACCTCCTTAGCTATTGGGTGTGATTAAAGGAAATCCTAGCAAAGAAGCAGGCAGGTAACAGATATTTAAAATATTATTTGAAATGTGATCCAAATATTCTACAGGCTGAGCCGATGTTCTTTATCAACATGCCCTGGGCCTCTTCACTCTAGTTTGACAGCCAAGACCAGGAGTCAGGCCGTGTCCCCATGTGGATGGATCCAACACTATACATCCACGGATGTTTTCTACGTGAAGGACCCACGTCCACACAGCACTTAGCAATCACCCATGGTCAGAAAAGGCACCAGACAAAGTCTTCCAAATAAATGAATAAAGTTCACAGATCACATTTATGCTGACTACCTTGGAAACTCTGCACAAGAGAAATTCCGGAAGCTGGATGTTACAAACAAAGGACTCTCACCTTACAGGAGTTCACCAGACACTGACACATTTGGGAACTTCACTCAAGGAGAAGGTTTGTCTGAAGTAAGACTGACTGGGGTTCTCCTCCCTTCTTTAAAGCCCACTGGAATTTTAGGAAATAACCCCCATACATACCCTGTCTCTTTCCCCTACACACTCATGGGTGCTTACGTATTTCTCACACACACACATATTTTCTGCTCACTGTGGATAATTCCATCTCAGTCTGTCTCTGTCTTTCCCATACTCATTACCAACATAATGAACTTGGACTCTCCTCAAAATCCAGAGCATTGAGTCCCCTGAATGAACTTTGGTAACCCCTTTAGTAAGAGTCTTAAGAAGAACCAAACACTTAAAGGCTACACACAGCCAAACTTCCATGCTTATGCAACTCAAGTTTTTTGTTTAGCTTTATTGACACATAATTTATATACAACAAAAAGAGTTCATTTTAAAGGAAGCGTACACATTGATGAGTTTTGCTCATTGTATACAGGCAAATAATGTCTACCAAAATCAGGATACAGGACATTCCCATCACTCTAAAAGGGTTCTTCAGGCCTCTGCTGTCAACCCTTTTTCTTCTGTATCCCAAGACCCTGATGATCTCTAATCGGCTGCTTTTTATAGTCTTTTGTGTGTCTTTTACTTAGCAGAATGACTTTGAGATTCCTCCATGCTGTATCACTATTTTGGCCTTTTTCATTGCGGAGTCTTATTTGATGGCACAGTTATTACCACAAGTTGCTTACCCATTTACATGTTGATGGGCATTTGGGTTGTTTCTAGTTGTTTACTATTCCGAATGATGCTAAGAACATCTATGTACTTGTGTTTGTATGAATATGTATTTTCATTTCACTTAAATAAAATACTTAGGGTAATTCAAGTTTTGAGAACATAGAAAAGGTTTTGAGAGTTCAGGGAGCACCACCCTACTCCCCAGATCTCCCACTCAACAGTTTGGCACAACTACCAAATGTCACCCTATTCAAGCAGAAATCTCTCTGTCTCCTTTAAGGAAATGATGGTAAGACACCCCCAAAATCATCTTATGCTTCATTAGACTGAGTTCCCTTCTGAGATGTGGGAATCTACTAATGGTGGTATTTGGAATCTTAAGAGCCCCAATGAGGTTGGAGTGGGGAGTGGTTAACACACTCTAACCCCCTTTCCACCCCCACTCCCAGCCCCCTATGATGAACTGTATATTTGACCAGCATTTGAGGGGGCTAGAGAGAACTTCCACTTGTTAAAAGGCCCTGGGGAAAAGGAAGACAATGTCAAAGCATCTCCTCCACCACACTCTGGGGAACAACCGCTGCCCAGTGTTGTGAGCAGCTGAGAACCAGCCAGAAGATTCACTGCCCTTCCTTTCCCCACTCTCCTCGGTTGGGCAGGGCAGGGCTGGGAGACAAAATGAACAGGAGGAAGCTAAAGGCTCCACCAAGAAGCCAGAGCCAAGGGACTAGAGCTGAAGTAACCCCAGGCATAGGCAAAAGCAAAGTAAGGAAAGACATGGGGAGTGAAGGGCAAATGAACAAAAGAGGGGAAAGCCACCCTAAATAGTCAAAAAACAAACTCAAAGGGAATAAGCTAAAGAAAACAGAACAGAGTACTGGCAATAAACTGGGAAAGAAAAAGTAAAGCCCAGGACTGAGGTACACCTACATTATTTAAGACATCTGTGCAAATTCTGTGTCCTGAGGCAATACAACCTTCAGCTAAAGAGAAACAGTCTGAGGAAGCCTGAGGAAGCAGAGTATGGCGCTGAGGAGGAAGGCTAGCAGTTGGGAGACTGGCTTCTCAGCTGTGCTTTGCCACCAACTAGCTAAGTGACCATGACCGGCTTCAGAATACATCATAAACAAGGAGGTTGGACTAGGTTAGCTCTAATACCCTAATATTTCATAAATCTTACAACATATTTGTAGAAACCCTGGGAGGTGGGGAGAGAAGAGCTAGCTGAGATGGAGTATCACAGGGGAAGAAAGATGTTCATTCCATCAACCTCATCTCCAATTGGCAAGGCAGACTTGGGGAAATACAGGCTGGTCCTATGATGACAAATAACTTCTGGCTCACACCAGACGTTTCATCACCAAACTTTTATTTCTTCAGCTGGAATAAAATATAGACTCGTCTGCAAAATGAAAGAATAGTATCTGCTCCCTAGGGTTGTTAGGAAAATTAAACGAGTAAATATTTGTAAAGCGCTTAGAACATAGTATTCTGTGTCTGTGAAATAAAATACATTAGCTTCTGGTATTTATTAGTTACACAGCAGTAGAAATAGCATTATCAGCCCTTCTCTCAAGAGCAAGTTTTGGTCAGTAGAAAAGGGAAGAGGGAGAAAACAAAGAAAAATAATGGGAGAATGAGTGAAATATCTCCCAACTGGCAGAGAGAGGGGGGCCAACTAGGCATGCAGATTCTAGTACAGTAGCTTGTGCATGATTGGTGCCAGTGTGTGATGGAAGAATGGATGGACAGACAGGTGAAGGATGGATGGAGAGTGATGGAGTGGGAAGAATACAGACAGGAGGACCCTCACCTCCTGTTAAAATGTTGAGATGATCTAGTCTACTTGGTGTGCCATACAAATGAGTTTTCCCACTGAGAACTAAAATTTGAATTCTTCACTGGCAAGACAGCCTTCCTTAAGAGGCCAGCTGAGTAAACACCACAGAAGTGAGATCTACCATTCTTCTTCTACCCCAATCAGAGGCCAAGCCTTTCCTTGGGGCCTTTGATAGCTTGCACTAGACCAACTTTTAAAGGTTGTGTTGATCCTGATGCCTTACGTCAAAAAATAGATGCCATATCTCTTTTCTGGCAAACTTTATTATTAGCCTGATGAGACTTTGCACTGGAATCAGCTACCTGCTCTTACTTATGTACCCCTGGAGCATAGACCCAGCCCTGGGGTTCTCTTCAGTTGTATCAATTCAGGAAAACTCCAAGTCCTACCTACCTTCTTTATTTCTCACAAGGAAAGCAAGTGGGGTCCATTAGTGTCTCAGAGCAAGCGTCCACCATCTAGGACAAGTTCAGTTCAGCCACAGTGGGTAGTCAGTTTGTTCCTTGGTTGTTCTATGAGCTGGGGTGCAGGCATTATGATGCATTTGTACAGCATACAGCATATAGCTGCTGTGATCCCTGTAGTTTGTGAAATGTGACCCCTACAATTTGGAAGTCACAGTGTTTGAAAGGGACTCTCAATCTGCACATATACATAAAAAGATGTTTGACAACCATAATCCCCTTCTGCTTAGAGATAGGCAATGCCACAGCCTTCCACCACCACTACACTGCCACCATGGAAACCAGGGAAAGACAAGGCACACTTAGGAAAAAACTTTAACTCCAAACTCTCTAAATGGTGCTGCCTCACAATCATCTTAAACATTAATATGGAGCACCCTTCTCCAAACATCTCTAAATTACATGGATATTTTCGTTTTTCTTAGGAACTATTTTAAAATATCGAAGAGTTATACTGCAGATCTGAGAAAGATTGTCAGGTAAAGAGGGAAGAAGTTAGAGAGAAAGGGGCTACACAAATCCACAGGGATGGTTTCTAGGTTCTAAAGCAGGAAGATGATTGAGAGTTACGTATGAAGGAAATGGATTAGGTCATGGACTTGCTCACAAAATTCCAGAATACTAGAAACAGGGGGGTCTCTGGAAGGTGGAAAAACAAACAATAACCTATTGTTGGAACCTATTGTTCCAAATGGAACCACAATAAGCATATTTACAAATCACAGTTCTGAACCAAGTTATCCCTCCTGGAAGAGTAGGGTGAGTATACCTTTGCAGTTTTGTAGACTTTCTCTCCTCACCCACATCGCTCATCCAGCTACCAGCAGGGGCCTGACCATCTCTGGAGTACCAATCCTGACTGTACAGCCTTTGATTCCAGGACACTCCATTGACAACATTTCACACTCTGGGTTCCATAGCACACTTTCTTCATGATCCCAAGAGGAGTCTTAGCCTACTTCTTTCTAAAACTCCCTCACTTTATAAGCAATAGTAGCATTCCTGAGATGCTGTTTGTAAACTGAATTTCCATAAAGCACAATCCATTTTTCCTTTGACATTCATGGAATGCTTGAATACACTTTAGTATTAAATGAAGTCTAACTCATGGGAGAGAAGAGAAGGATGCATGTGCATGATGGGTGAATAGGGTGTGCTCAGCAGACATCTGTTGACCAACTACTCTAATTCTCTCCAACTAACAACCCCTAAGCTAATGCCATGAGCCCACTTCCTTGCAATTTTCTTTTCCCTCTCAAAGTCCTTTGTGGAATAGTTTATCACTTGTAAACACTCAGTGAGCTAAGGAACATTCCATTGAAAGGAATCCCACTGTGAATCCTTTCATAAACTAGGGAAAAAATCCCATCTCTGTCATCTTTTAATTTTTCTGTGGGATATATTTTGATATTGCAGTATGCAAAGATATGGAAGCTGCCTTTAAGTCAATCTATTGAAACTAGCCCTAAACTTAGTAGACCATGTATATTTCAGAGAGTTTTGAAGTCTAGACTAAACCCCCACTCTTGATCTGAATTAGAATATTCCAGGGAAGAAATTCATAGCCTCTGAAGTCAGAAATCCCCTGGAAACTGGTTCAGTGCTCACCACTCACCACCTACCCATTGGCATATCCTATAATGATGATGCTGCTGACCATTATGATGGTAATAATAATAATAGCTTCCACTGGATGGCACTTTGCAGTTTACAGAGCAATTTAACAACCTTTACTTCCTCTGAGGGACTTCAAAATTAATCTCCTCTTCTCCCCCTTTCCCTTAACATTAGCACACATTTTCCCAAAGAACTCCATGGTTTCCTTTGACTCACTTCTACCCGTTCCTTGCCTTCAGGGGACAGAACAATGATCTAAAGGCCCTGTGTGTTGTCCTAAAAGTAACCAAGCTTTCTCTGCAGGACAGGATTAACCCATGTATTAGATCCATCACCTCATCAGCCAAGGGCCTCCATAAAAATTCACAAAAGCCTGGTTGTTGGTTGAAGAGACCTGCTATGCACAAACCCTGGGGGTAAGTGTCAGGGACCCACAGGGAAGCCCCTGTAAAACCTTTGGGGAAGCACATTGCTCTGCAGGGCTGGGGTGAGTCAACGTCATTCAAGGTTCTTAGAATTACGTCAGTCTCTGAGAAGAAGGGCCCCTGGGTGCGATGGGTGTGTGGTTCTTCATGGGGACACCATAGACCGGGCACAGAAGTGGTGAGCAGAGATAATGCCCAAGTGATAACCAGCAGGGCCCTGGACATTGCTGGCTGGGCACAGCCTCAGGGAGAGCCCACAGGACATACAGTTGTGGGTTCTCAGGATAGCCCTTCCCCTATCAGTGCCGACCAAGCACACAAGATTCACACCCAGGCTGGGCTGGACTTAGGGGTCCCCATAAGGTTGCAGGGTGTGGAGGGAGGAGGGTCACTGCCTCCAAGTACTGAATCGTGTCCCAATAGCAGGAGAGCACCTTGAAGCACTGAGCTGCCCCATGTCTACTTCTCTTCCTAGAAGAGATCTGGGACACTCATAATATAGCCACCACTGGCATCTGCACTCATTCTTCAAATGTGATTAGCAGATGCGTTTACTGTACTGAGCAGAATGAGAAAAGGGTGATCTGATAGATCCATCTGCTAGCTAGCATGTCTGATCTGGAAAGAGAAGGAAGCAGGCACATGTAGGTGACAGAGACCAGGAGCCAGTGGTTGCTGAGGTCACCTTCAGGTCCAAGGTCATCCCCCAACTCACCCCATTATTTGCCAGCCTGATGATTCTCAGAGGAGACTGGGACTTTGTTGCTAAGGAAGCCTCTTGGAGTCATATACCAATCCTGTGTTCCTTACACATGTGTTGGAATCACCATAACTTGATAAAGCTCATATTGTCCAAGTCCTCTGGAAACAGCATTTCTACTAGAACAGGAAGCAGGTGGGTGTGAGGCAGGGCCAGTGGTTTTGTCTTTTCCCTTCCTTTGACTATCTGCACAAAGAGAACACGGCTACAGCCATAGCCCATTTATCTTGTCCTTTTCTGGGAGATGACTCTAGGACTTGTCCCTAGAACTCGGGTTTGCAGGGCTGCATTATGTTCTCCCACCTTTATAGCTCAAGCCAACAAGTTGGAGAACAAAGTCTGGCTGCAGAGCCTAGGAAGGCCAGGTGAGCAAGCCCAGGCGAGTCATCAATCTTTCAGTGGACTGTCAGGGGCCCAGGTACCCCTCAGTCCTGCCACACACACTTCCATTCCAGTGGTTGAGGCTACAGTGGTAACAGCAGCTTGCCTTACTCCCCCGGGAGAAGCCACACATTCTGCAACAGCTCTGAGTGAGAGTCCTTCAGAACATTTCTTCCCAGGGGGCATGAAAGGTAATTAGCCCCATTTTACAGACAAGGAGACAGTTGCTCAAGGTAGTTGGTCAAATTGTCTAAGACCACCCAGCCAGCAGGTTAAGGAACTCAGGTGTACCTGGCTTTGAAGTCCAAGTTTCTTCAAAGTTCTGGCTGCTCAAGATGTTTGCCCTAAGCCAGGGCTGGCTAAGAGACTGCACAGACCACTCTCCACCTTCCCAGGTACAGGTGTCAGTGAGGCACAAGGAACAACAGGGCTCAGCCTTGAATAGGGAGCCTGCCGTGAGACAGCTGGGTGGGATGGTTGTGCAGGGGTGGCAAAGCCTGTGGTGGGCAAAGGGGGACACAGTCTGAAGCAGCTGGCACCCTGTCAATTCAGTTCTTTCCTCCTCCAAGTCCCATCACCAGGCTTTAAGACCCTGTGTCCATGGCCCCACGCACAGCTCCAGCAGCTGCCAAACCTCTGGCAGGACAGGACTCAGAGCCAACCCAGAGCAGAAGGCAAGCTGACTCCTCCCAGGGACCAGGCCAGCCCTGCGGTGGGATAGCCATTTACTCTGCAGCCCGCTTTTGTCTCTTGTCTGTCGACAGTGGCTCCCCTCACTCTTCTCCTCCCTTCATCCTCTGCCCAGGCCTGCCTGAGGCTGCATGCCAGAGCAATTGCATGTCAGGGCCATGCCCTGGGCACTGAGGGTTGGGCTCCCAGAGGCCTATTTCTCTGCCCTAGATGGATAACCCTGAGGCCCAAGAAGGTCCAAGGTAGCATCTGGGCAGCAGAGGGGTACGAGTTGGCAAGGTGGTCCTGAGAGTGAAACTCCCTGAGTCCAGCTGAGCAGGGAGGGCACAGGGGTAGGTAAGGTTTCCTGGGACTAGTTCCCGCAGACCAAGCCGTCACCGACTCCTCCACCCCCATGAACCACACCTCTGTGAGCTGACAGACATGCCTGGGGGGAAGGCTGGGAGGGGCAGTGGCCTGGCCAGAGTAACAATCCCCACAAGAATGTACCTATGAACAGAGACACCCTACCCAAAAGTCTTTGGTAGAAGGCAGGTGAGGCCCTGAGAAAGATGGGGGAAGAATGGAGGGGATGAGGTATACTAAAGGGATGAGCCATGCACTCCACACCTCCCAACCCCTCGGGACCAAGTCCCAGCTGGCAGCTGCTACCTCTAGAGAGCATGCCTGCCAGCAGGAAAGATTGTTCAGCAGGGTGGAAGGGAACTCAGGCGCCCAAGAGCTGAGTCGCTGAGCCAGAACCTTCATCTACCACCAGTTCTCAGCAGCGCCACCTGGAACTTACTATTTAACCTTTCCAAGCTTCAGTTTCTTCATCAGTAAAATGTGTGTGACAATATTTCTTATTGTGAGAACTGATTAAAATAGTGTCTGCAAAGCACTCAACACAGAAGAGGAGTTCAGTAGATGCTTGGCTGGAAACTAAGTAATCGAACTGGGTTGGGCTTGCCAGCACTTCCGGTTCTCTAGACTCTCATCTGTCTGTAAGATGGGAAAAACTTTAACTGCTTTAGTCAAACTCTCTGGGACTACAAAGTACTTCAACTGCCTTACCATATGTTGTTGTTGTTGTTAAGTGCCGTCGAGTCGGTTCCGACCCATAGC
Organism: Chrysochloris asiatica; assembly: GCF_000296735.1. Taxonomy (NCBI): domain Eukaryota; kingdom Metazoa; phylum Chordata; class Mammalia; order Afrosoricida; family Chrysochloridae; genus Chrysochloris; species Chrysochloris asiatica. Next base: position 10,040,891 of record NW_006408632.1, read on the forward strand.
GACCCGTACAAGGTTTCCGAGGGTGTAAATCTTTACGGGAGTAGAAAGCCTCATCTTTCTCCCGCAGAGCAGCTGGTAATTTCGAACCGCTGACCTTAAGGTTCGCAGCCCGATTCGTAACCTTACCATAGGAGCCCCTCCCAAATGAGATGTTCTCAGTGCATCTTCCAAAACAAGATCTGTTTCTGGAAAGTTCTTGGAAAATACCCAATTTTGTACCTATTTGCAACATCATTTATTTCAGAAGCGTTATCTTCTTTCTGCTTGATATTCAATGACAGTCAAGTTCATTCATTTCAATTTCATTCATTGGTTCCAAACATACATTGCTTAATCCAATACACCTCATTCCTTGCCCTCAAGGAGCGCATGGTCTAGAGACTCTATCTTTAATGATCTGTAAGTAAACATGTAAGTGCACTGAAGGATACTTTTGTAACATGATTCAGTGCAATGAAGGACACTTTTGTAATGCGATTAAGCACTCAAAATGGTTTACCTAGTTTATAAGTTCTCATCCAGGCGCTCACCTGAGTGGCCTTTCACAAGTACTACATTGCTTTCTTAATTACAGCAATGTGTTCATCTCAATAAAAGTTTAAGAAGGGAGAGCAGGAAGACACATTTGGAGAAGGATCCTTGTGTTCCAGATAGCCTCTTATCTCATTATTTTATTAGTGAATGATGGAACGAGCAATAGGACTTTTTCTTTCTACAAAACATGGGTTAAATCAGGCTAACCAGGCTTCAGGGTGGAAAGGACCAGATCAAAAGGATCCTTAGCTCCACAAAGAACCTTTACCACCAAAACTGGCCGCTTTGCATGTTGTAGTAACATAAGCCAAGACTATCAGAATTATATAAATATTTGCATAGACACTTATCAAAGCAACGATTGAGTATTAGGTCTCTTGCAGTGAGTTGATGTGCTTACAGTTTACTGTCCTGATTTGTAAAAGTCGGTGAAACAAAACAATGTCAAGCAGATTTGCTGAGTTCCCAAGTCAGAGAACAGGTAAAGGGGGTAAACGTGTTTGCTCGCTCTCTTCTGTGTGGCTGTGAGCAAACAGAAACAGAAACCACTGAGGTGGGGGGGATTACGCGGCAGGCAGAATCACTTCCTCTCAGAGTTCAGGGGGGGCGGCCCAGCAAATTCTAACTCACACGTGTGTGCTCTCTGCCATCACACTTTTGTACATACAACTCTTGGGTCTCAGGGATTGCTCTGGACTGATCCCCAATCAGCTTCTCCCTTCCCACCTCATCCTCCTGCACCAAAAAGTCTTATTCACACTCCATCCCACATTGACTTATATTAAAAACGGACTTTAGAAATTACCAATAGAAAATAGCTTCTGGACAAAAACCTGTGTTATAATGCTCATGATGTGTTAATAAATTTTGTTCTCAGTCATCAGAAGAAAAAAGTAAATTTAGCTCTGATCATCATAACACAGTAGGGCAGAAAGAGCACCAACTGGTGATCAAAGGACGCACACCCTAGCCCTGTCGCTAAGTAGCTATGTGGCTAGGAGGAAGCACTTAATCCCTAAGAGAGTCAAGTTTCTCATAGGTAAAATGAGACGGCATAGGGGTGAGCGGGACAGCGAATGGTGGTCCATCTGGGACTCCCAGAAGAAACAGATCGGCCTGTGCCTTACCCTCTTCAGAACACTTACCTGTCTTCTCAGGTCCCTAGGGCTAATCTAAGGTGAGGGGCTACTGGCTTGGGGCAAAACCAATATGTCTGTCACTTCAATTCAAATGGACTGTGTTTAAAATAAAAACTGAGGCCAGTCAGGAAGGGGACAGACCCAGCTATATTCTCTGCATTTGCCTGGGGAAGAGGAAATCATGGGAGGGGGCGTCTCCCCACCCCATTCAAGGTTGGTAGATCCGCTTCCCCAGACCACCCAGCCCAAGGAGGAAAGGGGGGCAGCATCTTCACTGATCGTGTCAGAACCACTCTGAATCCAGAGCAGTCTCTGACCAGGTAGAAGCACAGACTGAGACCCAAAGGCGTCTCACCTCTCCCAAGTGGTCTAGCTTACTGAAACCCACACTATGCCACCCAGCCCAGCCCACATGGGCATTTCAGGGCCTACCACTCTCCCCAGGACACAGCTAGCTTTTGATTCCTCAGCAACATAACATTTTTGTACCCCTGCCCAGCCTAGCCCCTTCATAGGCTTACCCCTCCCACCCATGTCTGGAGAAGTTCTCTGTGGAGCGTGGGTCTGAGTGCTGCTCATGTTCCTCACGCTACTTTCTGCGCTGGGGTTTAGGAACCTTGGTGATTTCCACATGCAGTAGTTCCTGCAGAAAGGGCAAAGTCTCCATCAAATGCCCACATGGCCCTTGTTCACCCTTCCACAAACCTACTACTCCTGCCAACAAAACATGACATTCTGTGAGTACTGATTTAACCCATCTAGAAGATTTGGAATCAAGATGCAAACCCAACACGGACCAGGAAGGATATGGATCTGGAGCTTATATTCTGGATCTTGTTTGAGAGTTTCATTATTTTTGCAAAATTCTTTTTAATTAAATGAACAAACAACAAAATTGCATTCATCTACACCTCCTGAAAATTGATTGTTGAATGCTTTATTGATTCAAAAAATAAGACGAAAAAAAGGAGAATTGAAAACACCAAGCATGAAGGCCTAACCAAACCCAAACTCCACATTTCTCTCTGCTGCCTGCTGGGCACATTTATGGCCTTGTAAGGCACGCTCTGGGTGTGCTGAGAAGTCCCATTCAGCCAGTGCTGCCATTGTGCTACAGGGTCCTGATCTCCTCTACTCACATTTGCCTGGCAGGACTCTCCACACAAAACAGAGATGCATGTGCAGAGTGACCATGAAGACTCAAAACTGTCCCCTTCCCTTCCAAAATCACTGTGGGACTTCACCAAGCCTAGCCAGTAAGTGCAAAGGCAGGACAAGCTCCCACACTGGGAGTGGGCATTACACATACGTGAACCTTGCACCCGCCCTGCTAGTCCTATCTTTCAGAGAGGTTTTCTGTTAGCTGCCAATCAATTCATAGTGACCTTATGTATGAGGGCAAGTCAAAAAGTACTGTTAGAAAATCACAGATCTCTCCCCCCCCGCCTTTTATTAAACAAAAGTATCAAACTGGGAGTCTACTGCTTCATGATATTTTCTTCATCTAGGTCTACACATTTCTGAAAGCAGTGCTTCCATCTCTCTAACCCCTGAAGAATTTCATGCTCTTCGATTTACATCATGTCAAAAACGGCAGTTTGGGAATCCTCAAGCGATTCAAATCATGTTCCTTTCAAATGTTGAATTTTGGGAACCAAAAAAGAGATCAGAAGGGACAAAATCAAGGCTGTAGGGTAGATGAGGTGAGGTTTTCCAACGAACTTCTCAGAGGACTGCCCTTGCTACCCTCAAAAAATGAGCAGGTGCATTGTAGGGGTGGAGAGAAAAACAATTCCTTGGTACAACTGTCTTGGGTCTTTTTTCTCACCAATGCAGCTTTTAATTTTCTTAAAACTTCTTCATAAAAAGCCACATGAATGCTCCCCTTTTAGAAAACCCTGAATCAAGATTATCCCTTTGGAATCCCCAAATTACAGTCTTCTGAGCTGACCTCTCTGCCTTGAATGAAACTGGCCCAGCCAATCCCCTCAGAAGCCACAGTTTTAACTGGACCTTTTTAAAAAGACACCCTAATGAGACTAAGACAAATGTATTACTGAGAAAACTTGTCTACAGCCAATCCAGTAACCAAACTGGAATACTGTGTAATCAAACGCACTTGGAAATAAACCTACACAGGTACAAACTGGGAACGCTAGTAGCAGTACTTTTTTACGGACGCTCATATAAGTTAGAGGGTCAGAGAAAAAGAGGAAGACCCCCAGCGAGATGGATCGGCAAAGTGGCAATATCAATGGGCTCAAGTGTGGCAACAACTGTAATGTTGGCCCAGGGTCGGGCAGTGTTTCGTTCTGTTGTGCATAGGGTCGCTATGAGTTGGTACCGACTCAATGGCACCTAACAACAACACCTCGTAACAACAAAACACCACCTGGTCCTATCCTATCTTCAAGACCTTTGGTATGTTTTGAGTTCAAATTTGTTTCAATCCCTGTCATTGATATGGATTTTCCAGTGACCTTTACTTTACCAAACATGATGTCTTTTTCAGTAATTGGTCTTTCAGAAAAAAGAGTGTATATATATTTTTCTTTAAAAAGCCACACCCTTTGAATACCAATGGTTTTTATATCTACACTCATTTCCTGGTGGTAAAGTGGTAAAGTGCTCCATTATTAACCAAAAGGTCAGCGGTTTGAACCCACCTACTACTCCATTGGAGAAAGATGTGGCAGTCAGTTTCTATAATGATTACAACCTTGGAAACTCTACAGGACACTTCTCTGCCTATAGGCTTACTAAGAGTTGCAACAAACTTAATGGCAACGGGTTTAAAGAAAAAAGCAAATGGAAGGAACAGGCTTCTGAAATAACTCCGTGTCTATCACCTCCAAATCCTCCTGTTCAGGGTCTTTCCTCAGCACCTCACAGAGTAAGGAATTCAAGCCCTCTAACCTTGTGTAGAGTCCTGGTGTGGTGCTATGGGTTAATACGCCAGAGTGCAAAGCCGTTTGAACTGCAAGGTTGGCGGTTCAAGCTCACCAGCTGCTCTTTGGAAACCCTATATAGGGTTGCTATGGGTCGGAATCAACTCGATGGCACTTAACAGCAACAAGTCCTGGTGTGGCACTGTGGGTTAATGCACTGGACTGCAAAGTCGTTTGAACTACAAGATTGGTGGTTCAAGCTCACCAGCTGCTCCTTGGAAACCCTATACAGGGTCGCTATGGGTTGGAACCGACTCAATTGCACTTCCAACAACATCAATAACAAAGAAACAGATACTGCTGCTCTGCCTGGAAATGTATCAGCGGCATTAACTAGGAACTTCAAGTTAACTTCTTCACTGATACTTAGGGAAGATGGTGATCGATTCTTGAAAAACACATAGGGAAAGCTGAGAATCAAGCACTTTTCTGCCCCTGAGAACCTTAAACAGGCCAAACTAATTCTAATCACCTGCATTCCCTAACAGCGTAAGTTCCTCCATGACTCCCCTGCTCCTAACTGTGAAAATGGATCTTCCAACAAAAAACAACCCTCTGCAACCATCTATACTGGGGATGGGCTATGAGGCGTGTGGAGGACCATTAGTAAGGAGTTGGAATCCCAAGTCTAGCCCAACTCTATGTGAGACATTTAAACTCTCTGAGTTTCTGATATCCCCTTCTTCCATCTCCTTCACAAGGTTACTCCAAGGCGGGGCTCAGATATGACAATGCCTACCTATCAAAGGGCTCATTCAATAGCCGAAAGACATACTGTGGTTTTATCATTATTTTCATTATACACTGGTGGAATCCTGGTATGGTGCTGTGCATATCTGTTTGAACTACAAGGTTGGCGGTTCAAGCTCACCAGTCATTCCTTGTAAACCCTATACAGGGTCGCTAGGGGTCGGAACTAACTCAGCAACAATAACAACATTATGAATAGCACTATGGGTGTTTGAAAGGGAAGGCCCCTCATTTTTCATACACCAAAATAATTGGGAGAAGGGAAGGAGCAGACACTCAGAAATTGCTTCAAGGTCGTCCTTTTGAGTCTTGTTCTTCCAGATTCTTCTAAATGCCTTCTGCAGTAAAAACAGCCCCAAAAGAACACACCACTTTGTCAGGACTTGTAGGTGAAATATGTTAGAGGAGCTGTCAGCTGGGGGGAAATCTCTCATCAGGTAGACAACCAAGTGGGGCTGCTTTCAGCTGGACAAACACTGCGTCTACACTGGAGAGCTTTCCTGTCCTTCCCTTAGGGCCAAACCAACCCTTCCCTTTGCCTTTCTGCCCACCCATAAGCCCCTCTTCCCTACCAAACACATGCCTCCTCACCCTTCCTCACAGCTCCCTCGAGTGACAGACAGTCTTTCTGGCCACCAGTGAGGTATCCACTCCCTAAGTCCCCACTTCCCAGAGGCGAGGGGCACAGCTGACCGATCTGTGATGAGGATGGCAACCCCGCATCTAGGTCTGTGACTTTAGCCTCAGTCATTCATGGCTGCTTCCTAAAGGTAAAGAGCTAATTACAGATTCACAGGGAACAGTGCCACGTGAAGAAGGGAGAAACAAACAAAATGACCAAACCTCTTGCCATCAGACTGGTTCCAACTCACAGAGCATCCAGGTGCTAGAATAGAAAAACTCCCTAGGGTTTTCTTGGCTGTGATCTTTACATAAGCAGATGGCCAGGCCTTTCTGCTGCAGTCCCAAGGTTTCAGGCCACCAACCTGTAGCCTAGCTGTTGTTAAGTGCCATTGAGTCGGTTTCGACTTATAGCACCCACTTTAGGATCTCCAAGGAGCGCTAGTGACTTTGAACCGCCTACCTGTGGTTGAAACAGACCTTGCGGTCCTGCATTTATCCTACAGGGCCATTTGTACCCCCCAGAGGCTCTATGAGGGGGAAAGTACCCCCCAAACCAGGGTAGGCAAGAAAAAAAAAAGTCGTATGTTCTCTGGATACAAATAAACACCCAGGAACAACAGCAAGCCCACCTGATTTATCTGCCAGACACTGGGGAGGAGGCGCCATGGCATTCAGTAAATAATCCAAATAGGGTTTTGCAGGGTCTGGAGCAGCACACTAGGTCTTGCAGCCCAGGTGAAACCAGATGGTGTGAGAAGACAATGAATTACTCACAGGCAAAAGATCTGTCGTTAGCACACTTAAAAATCCTTTTTTTCCAAGCCATCATCTGACGCCCACCACACTAAATCACAGAGAGGTGGGAAACAACACCTAGACCCAAAATAGCTGGTCCTATTAGCCAAATGCCTGCACTCCCACTTTGAGAGCACCAAGGGCAGCAGCTAACTGGAGGTTAGGGCCCTGGCCCCCTCATTAACTCCCCCCTGCATCAAAGGCAAGGTTGCCTTTAGCAAAAGAGCTATGCTCAGCTTTATGTCATAGGTACCTTCCTGGTCTGTACAATTCCCTTGGAACCTTGAGATAGCATTCCTGGGGTCCCACCAGAGTAAGCCCAAGTATGCCAATGCTCAGACCTTCGAAGGTGACGAAGACCGCACTAGAATGTGTCTCCTCATTTCAGTTTCAGCAAGCCAGCCCAAGCTGGCATTCTACCTCCCAAGGAAGCCCTGGCTACATAAAACATACCCCAGAAGTGCCTTTGTGGAGTGCTGCCTCCAGGACTGATGACAAAGACCATACGGATGCTCAACAGCTTTCTAAATTGCGAAGGCAGCATTTACCACTGATGAGAGAAACCCTCCCGCTTCTTCCCAAATGTCTGATGTATATCCATTTTTCTGTCAGCAGCCTCAAATAATGTCTATAATGCTGAGATTTATACATGTGTACTCATAAATGTTATTTCATTATAGCCTCTGTAAAACTACCTTTCCGCCTAAACATTCAATTAATGTAATTAAATTGCTACCTGATGGCATTATCTAATTTAACTTGGGATCCAAACTATTGAAAAGTATGTGCCTTTTAACACCCTGACTGGTAGGGCATGTGATGAACGGAGCTATAAACATGTTGGCGTAACTGAGCTGTTTTAAAAATAAATTAGCAAACTATAAAAATAAACAGTTACATACATATGTACTCAATTATGAAGTAACTCTAATTTTTGTTCAGAAATACTGTCTTTGACCTTAGTCATAAACAAGCACCATTAAAAAAACATAATATCTCAACAGACAGGAGGCCAAGGATTAAATGGTCTTCCAGTTCAGCAGAATGCAAAAACATACACATACAAAAAAAGCAAAAAGATAGGAAAGAATGCAAACACATACACATACAAAAAAAGCAAAAAGATAGGAAAGAAAAAATGATAAAAGAAAAGAAAGGGCCTGCTTTTCTTTGAAAAAAAAACAAACAAAACAATAAAACTGGAAAATGTGTAGGAAACCCACAAAGACAGCCAGGCCGCTCATTGACTGGAGGCGGCTTCTGTTCAAGCCAGAAAAGTTAAAAGGTGGTGAAGTGCTTTTGCATTTTCAGAATGTGTTGGAGTCTCTCAAGAAAAGAGGGCAGGCTAGGGGAAGATCTCTTTCCAAATGCAGCTGTTTCAACAGCTCCCTCTCTGCATAACTGAACCTCTGTTACACAAGGCCGTCCCCACCTAACTGAGCTGGCTGGCCAGTCTTGCTACCACCTCCAATCCTGAGCTTTTCTAAGGTATATGGTAGAAATGTGAAAATTGTCTTCTAAACAGCCCAAGACAGAAAGAGGGAAAAGGGGGAGGGGGGGGGAGCAAACCCAAGCTGTAGAAACTGTACATAGGACACGTTTTCACACTAATCCAGTGCTCTGGTAACAAAGGACATCATACTATGGGATAATTACTAAGGATTATTACTACAGGTTCTAAAGCAAAAGAACAGAAACAAACAAACAAACAAAAAAATCACAAAAGACACATGACACACGCAGATCTCTAAAACCCTAAAATCCTAAGGTCTTCTGTATTGATTCCTAAGGGGTTATGGACAATGCCCTAACTGAGCAGGACAGATGCAAACACAAAAAAGAAATCACAATAAACCTGAAATTCTCTCAAGTCATGGTACTTACAGTCCTTTATTTCACAAACAAAAGTAGTTGAGCAACAGCTAAGTAGTTATTCATCGAAAAGAATCAATTCAACGTGCTGATTGCCAGAGGGTTGCTTACCCCATACACCAAACAACAACCATCAAAAATTATTTAACTAAAAAATAGGAAGAGATTCATAATCATCCACACAGAGATTAAGGCCACTGCCACCCGCCCCACTGCAGTCTTCTTACCCAGCCTGACTTTTATGCAAACAAGAAGGTTGGTTGCCAGTTGCTGCAGAACAAACATCCCAAACACATTTTTTAAAGGAATGTGGCTATAAGGTTATGCCAAGGCACAGTGTGGAACTGCGTTGGACTTGTCCCTTTCTGAAGACCCCGTAACTTTCTTCCAGGATATGAAGTGTAAGCAAACTGGTCAAAGAGGGGGTGTAACTATGAGAACGAAGGCATCGGGAAACTGGCTCAGCTGGGTCCACTAGAAGATTGGCACTTACATACATTTTTGTTATTAAGTGCCGTAGGTCGGGTTCTGACCCATAGCGACCCTGTACAGGGTTTCAGAGAAGCAGCTGGTGAACTTGAACTGCCAGGCCTCTGGGTTCAAGCGGATTTTGCAGTCCAGCGCATTAGCTCAGTGCCACACCAGGACTCCTTGGCGTTGTGGGCTAATGCATCAGACTGGAAAGCTGTTTGAACTGCAAGGTCAATGGCTCAAGCTCACCAGCTGCTCCCTGGAAACCCTATATAGGGTCGCCATGGGTCGAAATCAGCTCGATGGCATTCAACAAGAACAACATCTGATCAATTAAGATGGGTTGCAGAGAAGTAGTTTTCTCTCCATTATATATCTTACATACATTGTTGTTGCTGTTAAGTGCCGTCAAGTCGATTCCGACCCACAGCGACCCTGTATAGGGTTTCCAAGGAGCAGCTGGTGAGCTTGAACCACTGACCTTGCAGTTCAAACAACTTTGCAGTCTGAGGCATTAGTCCACAGCGCCACACCAGGACTCCTATCTTACATACATGGGGCCATAGAAATGGTTGGAAGCCTCTGGATTTCCCTCAGGGTCTGCCTGACAACAGGGCTGGACCTTTGAGCTGACGGCCTGGGTTTTTTTTTTTTAATGGAACGTTGTCCTGGTGTGGTGCTGTAGGATAATCACTAGACTTCAAGGTCAGCAGTTCAAACCCACCGCGGCGCCTCAGAAAACCTACACAGGGTTACTGAGTCAGACGCGACTCAAATTGACAACAACCATCAACATCCTTTGGTGACCAGCCACTCAGAGGGATAAAAATGAGGTTGTGTGCTCCCTTAAAGATTTACAGTCTTCAAAACGCAGAGTTCTGTGAGTCGGAACCAACTTTCTCTGTTTATTTTGGCGGGTTTGTTTGTGGTAGAAGTCAAAGGGTACTGCAAATGCTTAACACGCTTGGCTAGCCGCTAACCAAAAGATCGAAGGTTCTAGTCTACCCTCAGAAGCCTGTTGATCTACTTCTGAAAAAAATAAGCCTTTGGAACACAGTTCTACTTTGACACACACAGGGTCGCCATGAGTCAAGATCAACTCGACAGGCTACTGTTATCCTTTCTTTGGGTCACGTCTGGTTCCAGAATAACTTATTTTATGTTTGTCATGTTTGGCAAAAAGCCAGAGCTATAGAAGGGACTGAGGGGTGGAGGGGAAGTGCACAGGCCTGAACTCATGCTCTTCACCAGTCATTCAAAGTCTTGAGATCTGAGGGCAAAGGAGCATCTCCTATGACCAAGGAACCTATTACCGACAAAAGATGTTCATCTGTGAACCCTAACGCCTGGAAGACCTCTTTCAAGAAAACTGGCTCAAACAGAATCGCTGATTCCTGTTTCCCATCAGACTCCTAAAATCACAGGCTTCTGGTCTGAAGATTCAAGCTGAGGTCAAGGCAAGAAAGCAATTTGCTTGATTCAGGCCCTTGCAAGTTACCCCAAATAATTTAGCTGGTCTCAGCTTTGGCTGGCTTGGGTGTTACAGGAGAATTCCAAGAATTATTTTACTTTTCCATTAGAGGGCTCTCCAGTCTCCTTTCAAGGAAAAGCTCTCTATCTGCCAGCCTGCTTCTTTCCAGGAATGGGGAGGGAGGAGGAGGCACCCTGGAAAGGAGGACAACAGATTTCCATAAGAAATTCCACACGCAGGGCTGACCGGAAGATCTGAGCACAGCAGGCTCACAAAGACATCTTCAGGAAAGGATTCTTTAGGGTACCAGACACAATGGCAGTGAGACTCCAGATAATTCTCAGATACCTGGAGTGGGTGAAGTCCAGGAAAAGCTTCAGTTTAAGTTCCCATGCCCTTAACCCATAGCTTTCCAGCAGCCCCCAGCCCCACCCCCCATGGTAACAGAGCTTTGGGCAAATGAGCTGAGGGAAAGAAATGCAAGAAATAAAGCACATATTTCTGATTTAAAAAATCAAGTTATCTTCGGTAGCCAAAAGCAACAGCGAACAAAGTTGACCAAAAAGGTTAAGGGGGAAAAAAAACACCTTCCCTAAAGAGAGACAGTTAAAATTTGACGTTGTCATCTCAACTAGAGGAAGTATAGGGGCAAGAGACAGAACCCCCACTGTCCCATCTAAAGACAACTCTCCTTCCCATCACAAGCCTTACTTTACAGAGAAGTAGTTAACTAACATCCACCCAAAGTCCTAAGTGGAGGAGGAAGAGGAGGAGGAGGGCAAAGATGACAACAGTGAAGATAATGATGATGACTTTGAAGAGCAAGAGGAGCCCTGGAGCTTGGGCTGAACACCCATCTTCACGCTTCTCTTTATTTTATAACCAATGATCAATCGGGTCACAAATTCTGTGTTTTATCTCCCAGAATCCAGTCCCACCAAACATCCCCTCCATCCTGGTCCAAGCCAACATTATCCCTCCTAGACTTTGGCAATATCCTCCCGATTGCTTTAGCCTTGCATCCCCACAGTCAAATTTAAAAGGCAGCCAAAGTAGGCTTCTGGAAACCTATGTCATGTGACATCAACGGCGTCCATAGCCTTTGGAGTAAGGGCCAAAGTGTCGTCATGGCTTACAAAACCCTGGTCTGCTGCTCCCTCTCTGAGTTCAGCTCCCACCCACCTGTCCTGACTCACTCCACCCTAAGCACACCAACGGAGTCTATCCTGCACAAGACCTTCACATCAGCTGTTAGCTGTTTGGAACCTTCTTCCCAACTCCTAGAAATTGACATGGTCAATGTCCTTACTTCCTGGAAGCCTCCACTTCTCAACTGGGCCCTTTCCCTAGCTACTACTTAAAATGTGCTTGCCACACGGTCCCCATCCCTCTTCCTTGACTAATTTTTCTCCAAAGCAGTTTGATCACCTTCTGATAAGATTACATTATTCACATATTTATTTATTGTCTCTCTCCCCCAGCTAAAATGGGAATACCTCAAACACAAAGATTTTTGAATGCCTTGAAGGAAGGTCAGAGGTTCAAACCTACCAGCCACTCCTTGGGAGAAAGATGAGGCTGCCCACTCCCATATTAAGATTTGCAGTCTTGGAACCCTAAGGAGCATTTCTCCTTTGTGCTGTAAGGTCATTCACTATGAGTGGGAATTGACTCAACAGCACTAGGTTTGTTTGTTTTTTTATCACGGCTACATTCCTACAGTTTTGTTTTGTTTCCGTTGTAGGGAGATTTCCTATGAGTCAGAATTGACTTGGTGACATCTAACATATTCCAACACCTAGAAGAGTGAAAGAATTGTTGTTGTTAAGTGGCATCGAGCCGGTTCTGACTCATAGCGACCCTGTGTAGGGTTTCCCAGGACCAGCTGGTGGGTTTGAAGTGCTGACCTTGTGGTTCACAGTCCAGTGCTGATCCTATTGCGCCATACCAGCAATGAAATGAAAGAATGAACCTCTAGAATTCTAAATTGCCAGGAGGGCTTCAACACTCTCCATCAGGTGGGCTGACTCGGGGCACTTTAGTTTTGGAGTTTGGGTTTGAGACAAATGCCATTTGCCCCCACAGTACCTGAGGCCCAGAGGGAATAGTTTTGCAGTATAACACAATTTAAGGGGTTCCACTGTTTTCTGGAAGTAAAAAGACCTGGGGAGTAAAGTAAGACTTGGAAGAGGCCCACAAAGACCAAATTGAAGTCGTTTCCTGAAGGCTTATAAGGAATCTCCAGAAGCATGGCTGGTGGTGGTTATTTGCCGTGGAGTCGGTTCTGACCCATAGCAACCCTGTACAGGGTTTCTGAGGCTATAAATCTTTACGGGAGCAGAAAGCCTCATCTTTCTCCCGCGGAACAGTTGGTAGTTTTGAACTGCTGACCATGTGGTTCGCAGCCCGATTCATAACCACTACGCTACCAAAGCACTACCTAATGTTAGAAGCACTACCTAATGTTCCTTAACACAACAAACGTAGCCCAGAACTTCAAATTCTTAAAGAATCCACACTTCATGGACCTACTGAGGTTGGAGGAATCCCTGAAACTATGGCTCTAAGTTGCTCTTCAAACCTTGAATTGAAACCATCCCCCTGAAGTCACCTTTAAACTAAGAAACAGCTTAGTTCAAAGAGTAAAGCTAGTTATCTTTTTGAGTACTGCATCCATTTATCTCTATAAAGCCAAATGGTCAACAGCTATTTTAAAGCACAGAGGAGAAGGTTGTGGGTGGAAGGTAGGGAGTTTAAGTTAATGGAAGTGTAGCAACTAGAACATCAATAATGAGAAAGCTGACACAGTGAGACGAATGTAAACCAATCTCACTGATCATTATGTCTAGAAACTGTGGAATGCAAGTAGCGCTTGCTGTGTAGATTCTCACCAAAAATAATGTAAAATAACTTTTTATTAAAAAAAAAAAGCAGACGAGAAGGTTAAGGACCTGGGGAAACCCCAGTGACAGAGAACTCTTTAGAGCTCTTCCCACGGACTGCCACCATACACATCTCCTTGCAGCCAATGGTGTCTCCAGGATGTCGAACCAAACCAGATGTCAACTACCCTATCCCAACTCATGATGCCGATGCCGTGTGTGTCAGAGCAGAACTGGGCTCCACCAGGTTTTAATGGCTGAGTTTTCAGCACTAGTTTGCCCAGCCTTTCTTCCAAGGTATCTTTGGGTGGATTCAAACCTCCAGTCTTTCAATTAGCAGCTGCATGGCACCCACTTGCACATCCAAGACTCCTCCATGCCCAGTGAGAGGTCACACACATACCCTCTGCAGAGTCACTGGCCAGGCAATCAAATCCCCGAAATGCTAACTTCCTCCGTGGGAATACTCTTCCTCATTTGAGCTTTCAGATGCCCCCTCCTAGTCCTTGGAGGAGTGGACATGGGCGGGGGGGCTGTGGTGAAGGAACAAATCCTTCATATCTGAGAGCCTGGGACACAGTCAGAAACGCTGACGTACCTTTCCCACCGGGCACACATTTTGACAGGTGAATAAATGCTCCCCAGTAGGCAATAACAAGGAGAAGTCTGAATTAAAAGAACTTGCCAATTTGAGAAGTAATGCCATTCTATGTGACTCTGCTCTATTCTGTTACCAATAAAACACTTAAAGATGCTATTCATGCAGACATAAAGTGCTAATGGCCACTTGTTAACATGTTTCATAATGCTAATATTTCCCTCTGATTTCCGACAGCTCTTTTTTTTTTTTTTCTTCCCCTTTCTTCTTTTTTGGGGCTATTTTCAGTTAACAGAGCGCTAATCTGATTAGAAACTGAAGGCTTAAAGAGCTACCTTCTACATAACTGCACTCTTAATGACAGCCAGTGCTTTACATGTTGCAGAATTTCATGAAAACAATCATCACTCAGTCAATGTATTTTCCAAGCCACAGAAAAGATGTACTAAGTTGAAAACTGCAGTAGGCATGGAAGACACTTGAAACTTAAGACACTGGTAGTGAAGGGGGGTGAGGAGAGGGATGGGGAGGGAAGAGAGGGTTGGGGGGGGGGCGGGTCTTCAAGCTTTGTGCACTGCTCTTAAGAGGGCAAGAAGAGGAATGGTAAAGCAAGTGGAAATATTGATTTTTTTCTTAAAAAAAAAAAAAAACTAAGTAAAAAACTGAGATGCTTCATTTGCAAGACCCAAGGGCCCAGGTTCACTCTCCAAGTTGTCTTCTCAGTTACTGATGGGGGTTCAATGGCAAAAGAAAGGAACCAGTGAGGTATTTAGTACCCTCTGAGCCAAAGACACAGTAACTCTTGCTAGAAAACACCAATGTCTCAGTGGCTCTAAAATGAGACGTGCATAGTGACCCAGGCTCGAATCCTTATTCAAACAACTTGGAAGGCTAAAAATACGGAGGGTGGGGGGAGCCACGAAACAATCTTCCTGCTAAATCGTTCCTGGAGAACAGTCAGAGGAGGGAGCCTGCTTACCTGGGACGCTGTAAAGGGGTCACTTGAAGCCAGCCAGAGTCCCATTTAAAACTCTGTTAAGCGGTAAAGGGGGACTGCTCAATGTGCCAGACAAAGCAAGAGTTTGGGACTCAGACAAAACTGTTCAGGTTTGTGGCCAAGCTCTGCTACATCACTGGGTAACCTGGTCCAGCCACTTCACTTCTCTTGGCCTGGGCATGCTAGCTTATCGGGCTGCATGTCTTGCTCTCAGGAATAAAGAATTTGTCCTTCCCCCCAACACACACACGTCTAAAATGAGGAAAAGTCAGCCTCCTGAGAGAAAACATGCCTTGTCTTGCTCACCTCTACATCTCCAGCACGCTACATGGTACTTGGCATGGAGTAAGTGCTCATTAAATGCACATTAAATAAGTAAGTGAAGTTAGATGGTGACTGACTCTCCTCTCTGCTTTAAATTCTTTGGCCTTTATGAAAACTGAAGCCCCCAGTAACTTCATTTTGCTTATCTAATCTAAGATGGTTTCAACAATGTAAAATAACCCAGGCCATCTCTGAGTTACTTTCAGTTGGTTCACAGTCTAGTGGTATTCACAGTCTGATAAAGATGGTTTATTTTCTTTTAGTTTCTCAACTATGAGTCACCTTCCGTGAGGGCTCAGAGAACAGGTTGGTTGAACTGGAATACACACCTCAAGTGAAAGAATACACCTGACGGCGTGGCCCACCCACACGGGTAGCCACGTTGAATGATACTCTTAAGACATCTCGGAAATTAATCTTACCCAAAAACAAAACCTCAGGGCAACAGCTGACAAATCCCATTTAACCACACCACCACCTCCGGTTATCCCTGAGAAAGAACAGTCACCATCTGGGGAGAATTTCAAGGATGGGGGAGACTCACCACCTTACCAACATCCACAGACCTTAGAGAGTCTGAGGAGAGAAGAATCATTCTTTGCCGTTTTCTCATTCACCACAAGGCTCTCCCCTGGAATTTGGAGAGCCAGACCAGCTCACCAGGCTGCCCCTTCCATAAGTTCTCCAGGCCCTACGACCTAGGTAGCAGATACCTCTCCAGGAGGATGGGAAGTAGGGAAGGAAGGGAGGGTTTCACCCTAGGGGTGGCACTAGCTAAAGTTCCTACTCCCAGTGTCCACTCCATCAGGGGCTGCCACTTCCAGCTGGTAAGGAAGATGCTGTATAGTCCTCTCTCAAGTCTACTCTGCTAAAGAAGCCAGCGTCCACATATTCTAAAACCAGCCACTCCACAGGGACACCTTCAGCAGGTGTGGGTTCTGGACCAGCCTCCCGAAAGGGCTTCTGCTGCTTCTCTTTCTAGAGCACATCAAGTCCTGCCAGGATCCTCACTGTCCTTTGTCCTGGCCTCTGCCTTCTGGGTTCTCGAACCTTTCCAAGGCCTTGCTGCCTACTCCCTCTCCCCACTGTTAACACAACAGAATAGGATCATCGCTGGCCAGGCCAAAAGAAAGCTTCCCATCACTCCAGTATCTGGGAGAGAAGCCAGAGATCCGCTGCCTTCTACAGACAGGCACTTCAGTAGAAGAGAAGGGTTCCTCTTGTGTGGGAAATATACTGAGAAAGGAGCCCAGTGGGCGAAGCGTTGGGCTACTAACTGTAAAGTCTGTGGTTCAAACCCACCAGCCACTCAGCAGGAGACTGGTGAGGCCATCTGTTCCCATAAAGATTTACAGTCTCAGGAACCCTAAGAAGGATCACTATAAGTCCAACTCTACAGTGGGTGGTGGTAGTGGTTAATCGAGGAACCTATATTCTAATTCCACTACCGCTACAAGTGGCTGTCAAATCAACTCTACTCAGAGTGACTATGTGTGTCACAGTAGCACTGTGTTCCATAGGGTTCTTAATGAAGAATTTTTCAGAAGTAGATTGCCAGGACTTTCTTCTGCAACACCTCTGGGTTTAAAGCTCCAACCTTTCAGTCATTAGCCAAGTATGTTAACTGTCTGCAGTCATCTAGTGCCACTAACTAGCTTGGATTCTCTAAATCGATTGTGTTAAATTTGCAAAGAAAGAAGTAGGAAGAAGGGACAGTGGGCACGGGGACACCTGGGCACATAGGCCATTTCCTCCTGTATTTCCCCAAGAGCATTTTCAGCCAGCAGGGCTCCTGATGGCTCTCCAAAGGGAAGCTTTCCTGCTGGGTCAACTCTGGGGTACAGGTAGGTAGGCCAAATCTGGACTAGGAGGCAGCAGGCCACCCTGGCCACCAACAGGACCAGCAGTACTGGGTCACAGGCCCTGCTGAACAAACAACCTATTTCTGACTTCAAGCTCAGGCCATCTGAAAATAAAGTTAAGTCTGAATCTTTTTTTTTCCCTGTTATGAAAGAAATCACAGTTGGGCAAACAGATTTAGTTGGTTTGATTCACTCTCTTCCAAACACAATGAAAAAGGTAACTTGCTTTAAGAGCTGGTGAATTCTGTTGATAAGAGAGGATTTCCCTACTCATATATCAAACATCTTGCACACCCATATAACCGAACAAAAGAGAGTCACCTTTTAAACCTAACTCAGCTTTAGTCCAAGCTCCCAAAGGAGCGTGTACTTGGGCCCTCCTGCAACCGGAAACACTCCCTTTGGTGAGGCAGGTTCTGGGCTGTTTACAGGATGTGGTTCCCAGATTCTCACACCCCAGGGGCTCTTCAGGCTTCCTGCACTGGTTCAGACCTGAGGAGTCTTCCCCTCACTTGGTCCTCACCCACATCCCAGAGAGAAGGCGAAGAAGCCCCCAAGCAGAAAGCTTACTGCTTGACCAGAAGAAGAGGCAGTAGATGTGGAGAGAAGACACACCCCAAGGATGCCTTCCCCAACCCAAACCCCAACCATTCTATACTCTCCAGAGAGAGAAAGGGGGGAAATCAACTCGCCCAGCCTCTGGACATGTCCATGCCAGGGAGCCAGAGAACCTACTTCGAAACCTGGTGTCACTCCGTCTAAGTTTCACTCCATTAGCCTGCTCCAAGTATGGATTAAATAGCATACACGAATCCACATTATGCAGCGCACCACAGAAATATGAAGGCAAAAAACAAACAAACATGCTCTCTGCCCTCCAAAGGGCTATCATTTCGGGAGAAGAAAATGCTAATACCCAGGAGGCAATATGAAGAATATTGATCCTCTTTCCGGAGTTCCTGAGTGGCATTTCCTCAAATGGGAGTACAGGGGTTGGAGTCATCATTAGCTGATAGAGGCAGGCCTTCCCCAACCCCTCCTCCAAGACCCTTCATTATTGAGAAGGGCCAGTGGAGACTGGTTCAGTAAAATGAGAAACAGAGACAAGTAGTCAGTAACTGTACATGGGATCAGACTTCCTCAGGCAAGGAGACCTGTTGTGAACAGAAAGAAAGGGCAGCCGTTGTAAATCTGACTCATGAAGACTGCGTGCATTTCAGAGTAGAGTTGTATGTACTGCATGGAGTTTTCAATGAAACAGATTGACAGGCCTTTCATCTGAAGTGCCTCGAGGTGGATTTGAACAACCAACATTTCAGCAGTAGTAGATTGTTTAGCCATCTGCCCCACCATGGGGTCGTTTGGTAGACAGAGAACATATGTAAATAGGCAACTGACATAGACCCAGCTCCATTCTTCTACTGACCCTTGGTCACCCTACTTCCTGGTTCCTCCATTTCTGCCTCTGACCTGAGGCAGAAGTTCCCAGGCTACTTACTTAGCCCTCTGTGAGGTCATGCTGTGGGGATTACCAAATCACTGCTGGGTTGGGCAGAGCAGGAAGTGAACAAGTCTGCCCAAGAAAGATCCATCAAGGGATGAAGTTCTCTGGGCTGAGTTGGGCCAACGCCCACATGGAGATCCTGGGCTACAAATACCTTGGATTCTGCCTCTTGATTTTCTGTGTTAAGTGAACTGAGGTATTCAAGAGAGGCAGGGATTGAAAACCTCGCCTCGTGGCTATAAACTGGCAATTACTCATGCCACATTTGTGTACTCTGCAATGCTTTCCCATGTCTGCAATGCTTTTTGTATCTTCCTACACACGCTGTCACCTCTCTTCAACCCAGCACACAGAAAATATGTGCTTATTACATGCATTCAAGTTTTGTTTTACTATTAAACACAATGGCCAACTCCTATTATTATAGCACAGGTTTTGCTGGAAAGTCCAAAATGACTTGGCCCTGCTGGCTCGCAGCGAATCTGGGCTCTGCTCCGTTAAAACCTTTGTTCTCCAGATGTCAGTGGAAAGTTATGAACAGCTTTCCCATGGAAGCTAAGTTACTGAACAGCAAGTGAGGTTAAAAAAAAAAAAAAAAAAAAAGCCACTTGCTGTATTTCTCACCCTCCATGAAGTTGTCACAGGGAGAGAAGCCAAGAGGGATTAGGCACCTTTGGAGACAGGATCAAAACTCTCAGCTACGTGGTGAAATGGAGAGGTACAGAGTGGAGAATATAGGCAAAGGGCAGAGCAGAGCATCTGGGAAAGAAGAAACGTGGCATCGTAGAGTTGGGAGTGAAGGGTTAACTGCATTCAAACATGGCTGAAAAAGAGCTAAGATTCCTAGTGGACATCATGCTGAGCATAAGTCATACACGAAGTACTGTTTTGCTTTTTAAAGCAAGCCAGACACCTAAGCAAAGATGAAGGAGTACGGAATGTGGACTACGCTGATGAGTCTTGCCATTGTACTTTGCAGAAATCACACAAATGTTCAAGCAAAAGACTGGGAAACCAGAAGGTTCTAAAGAGAGACACAAAAATAATAAATGGGTTAAAAGATAATAGCTCCATGCTTTCAAGTTCAGGGAACAGAGATTATTCAGGAACTAGTCGTGGCAGAGAGTAGAGTAAAGAATTCTAAAATATGAGAGGTTTCTGCCCCAAGCTGATAATGAGGTATTTGGTCTTCTCTGGAATAAAGAGGAAATGGATTTAAATTGAAGCATAAGGGATTTAAGGTAGACAAAAGGAAGGATTTCCTGTTATTGATAGATGGCTTTTAAAATAGAACTAATGTGAAGGAGCTCTGGTAGCGTAGTGGTTACGAATCGGGCTGCGAACCGGAAGGTCAGCAATTCGAAACTACCAGCTGCTCCGCGGGAGAAAGATGAGGCGATCTGCTCCCGTAAAGATTTACAGCCTCGGAAACCCTATTCAGGGTCGCTATGGGTCGAAACCGACTCGACGGCACTTAACAACAACAACAATGTGATGGAGGAAGAGTTGGGCTGGACAATTCTCAAGACCACTCTACTCCTGGGAGGGTACAGGTTCCATCAACCCTCAACTCCCTCTTATTCCACATAAGTATCCAGTGTGCATGTGTGCATGCAGTCCAAACCTCGGATTCGCTGCCTTTTGGGAGCCCTGTCAACAGAGTATAGAATGAGGTAGGTGAAAGGACAGACCAAGTTAACCATTCTCTGCAATGACACACATTGTTGGGCATTTTGTTGTTTGGGTTTTATCATGGGATTCCTTAGCATTGCCACAAGAGCTCCTGGCTCTTCATCAGCAAAGCTCCAGTTCTGAAAAGTATTCCAGCAGTCACACATACAAACAAAGTGTCTAGGTGAAAGCACAGTAGGGCCACCCGTGGTCCTGCTGGATGGAAAGAGGCTGAACGAGCGTGGAGCCAGGGGATCTGGGCTGATTCTATTACTGTCTAGGGGATGGTCTCAGGTACGTCACTGCCCCTCAGCTTTGACCCATCTCATCTGTAAAATGAGAGTGTAAAACGATACGGCTTCATAATTCTAGTCTCTATGAAAGATGCTCAATGAACATTTGCCTACCAAAGAAACAATCTCTTTCCTTTTCCACAAAAGAAAACGTCTGTGCTCAAAGAATTAGGGAAAGGAAAAATCTTTTAAAACATGTTTAAATAATTATTGGGATTCAGCTCTGAGAAAATAAAAAATTAGGCCCAGTTTTTATTTCTCTATCCAGACTCCCCCTCCAACAAGGCTGAACCTCATCTTCTGCTGAGTACAACAACCAGCATTGTGGAGAAATGAGGCATGAGATCCTAGCTGAAGCTCCACACCTGTGTGTGACAGCCCATCCTGATGCAGGGCCAAAGAATTCTGGTACTGCTTATTGGCACTGACATTTAAAATGGATTTACTTTTTAAATGTCTGTATGAGAGCAGGAGTTCTGGTATGACGCTGTAGGATAAGCATTCCACCATAAGGTTGGTTTTCAATTGCAAGGTCAGTGGTTCAAACTCACCAGTAGCTCCTCTGAAACCCTACACGGGGTCATTATGAGTTGGAACCAACTCAATGGCACTTAGCAACATGTTAAGGCAAGGGAGCATGGTGACTGCATATATATGATACACACTGGACTGGGAACCACAAAATCCGTGGATCAAGCTTGCCAACAGCTCGTGGGAGAAAGATGAGGTTTTCTACTCCCGAAAAGATCACAAAAGCCTTGGGAACCCTATATGGGGTCGCCATGAGTCAGGACCAACTCAAAGGTACTTAATAACAACAACAAATGTGAAAGCAGGTCTAAAATCTGCTTGTAAAGGTATTTCAAGTCACCTGAACTACAATATGCAGGGATAGGACCCAGTCAGAAATCGTGCATAGGAGGACACCCTGCATAACAATGCCAGTTTCTCACATGCAGGGACATTGGAGAGAACCATCATCGAGATCTGAGAAAAGACACAAACCAGAGAGGGGTGACATATAGCACAAATCCAGAGAATGTTGATGAAGTTAGAGTTTTAAACATGTACTTATCATGGGGTTCTCCTTCAAAGTTCATCCAGAAGCAGAATGGGGGTCATCCTAAGGACCCAGCAATTACTATACAAGCTCAAGTCAAGCTGGATGGATCCATTCCACATGCTGCTGATCAATGGGCAGAGATCAAGTATAGTTGTTTGCAGCAAGTTTTCCTAGGGCTGCTTGTTCCTGTCATTCAAGTTGGGAACTAAAGCTACCAAACACACCAAATCTGTGTGCCAAAAAACCCACAGCAACAGGACAGTTCATCCTTTAAAGGAGATGTGACACGTATCTCTCAACCCTGGAGAGAAAATGAAGAGATGTGATATTTTTCAATCCTGGCACTAACCATACGGAAGAAGTCTCTGGTAGGTAGCACCAAGCCAAGAAGTTTCTCTCCTCCCAAGTATACCAAGACAGGTGCTAGAGAAAGGAAGTAGGTGTGAAAACGAGACAAGAAAAGGAACCCATGCAACATGCATGTTCCATATATGGGTTCAGCATCGTTAAAGCCTTTTGCGGCCTTTTTCATTCTATCACCTCCATATTGAAAGACATAAAAGGCAAAACATTACACCTGTCAGGTGCTCTGCCCTGAACTTATCTCCAGGCAGCTGAAAGTCAGTACATCAGACTTCTAACGACGTGCAAGTTAAAGATTAGAAACATGTTGGAACGCTTATTTCATGCAGTGCCAAAAATGTGCCTATGTGTAAGGAAAGATGGGCGTGGAACATCGCACACGAAAGACAGTTGCACGGTTGCATTCACGCCGCACACACACACACACAAAACACAACCCAACAAGGTCCTCACTGCTTTCTTCCTTCTCTTTTTTTTCCCTTCCTTCTGAGGGAAATTCCTCCTGAAATCTGACATGCTTGCAATTGCCGTAAGTTAACCACTCAAGAGAGCGAGGTTGGAACCACTGGAATCCTCTGCAATCTGCAAAGGCCAATTGGGTTCTGACACGTTCAGGCACTCACATGGGTAAGGCAACGTGCTCTGAAGAGCAGGGCTCTAGATCACATCCTGGACTCTGCTGAGTTACTTCAGTGGCAACAAAACTCCACTCAAAGCACACATACTTTTTGCAGGAAACTGCCATTTGCCAATCTATAATTTAGGAATTTACGGCTATACTTGTCTACTGACTCGACGTAGACTACTGAAAAGTTGCACCTATTAATCCTCACCTGCCTCTGGCAAGAGAATCATGTCACTGGTGGGCAATTATTGGTCCTGCTTCCAGTGACTTGGCTTAAATTCTCACTTACAGTTGTACACATCTATGCAAAAACCTTTACATGATGCAGAATCGTGCATTTTTTCCAGAAACTGAAAAATTCAAACAGCCAAAGATAACACAAAATACCTTGAACAGCACATCATATGAGTGGAAGAAAAATAAGGAAAAAAAA
Source organism: Chrysochloris asiatica (assembly GCF_000296735.1). Lineage (NCBI taxonomy): Eukaryota > Metazoa > Chordata > Mammalia > Afrosoricida > Chrysochloridae > Chrysochloris > Chrysochloris asiatica. The sequence goes on from NW_006408632.1 coordinate 10,064,110, forward strand.
ACTTGCAAAATTATTTATGCAAGAGTATTAAAAATTTCCTCAAAAGTTCTCAGGCAAATGGGTGCCTCTTTAATTTTCACCCTTACAATAAACTCTTCTGCAGGTTTTGTTTATTTTGAGGAAACATTTCACTTTTTTTTTTTTCCAAGACATGAGGTGTGAATGATGCAAAACAGTATTTGGATATGTAAACTGAATTATTTGCATAATGCATTACTAATCAGGGAGTATGAATTCAGAAGTCTGAGGAACTGAAATCAAGTGCCACGAATTTTTTAAAATCTAGATTAGAAAAGTCAAGAGCATCGCCCTTTGGTGGAATAATGTACACATTTGCATTCCATTTATGAGAAGGAGAAATTAACCCCACAGAGTTTTCTGAAGAATTTTAAATAAGTGTCCTTTGATGTACACTGCTTTGCTCTGACTCAACATTACCAAGCAGGAAGGCCCTAAATTCACAGGCTAAACCACAAGGATCGTGAAGATATTTGCATCAAAAGACAAAGCCTCCTTCCCTATGCAGTGGCACTGGTCAGCCTACTGGACCCAGGGAAGTAGAGGCTATGAAACAGGCCAGAGGGACAGCCAGATCTTGGCATCCAGTTAAGTTGCTCACTACCACACAACGAGCTGGAAACCAATGATGCCTTTCTCCTGTTGGTTTCTACCGGTATTTTGCTACAAGCTTTGCCCCTTCTTTGCAGAAAAGACCAGCCATGGATGTGAAGATGGCAGAAAAGAAGAAACAAATATGCCAGCCTTTGTACACAAACTTTGTCAACCAAGTATGATAAAACCAAGTTTGAGAAACTACGTCTTGGTCTGAACACACACTTTTTGTTGACAGATGAAATGGGGAGAAGACCAGAACAAGGTGATACTTAGTGGTCAAGTTCAGAACACCTTTTCTGTTCCCACAAAGGTGGCCTATCAGGGCCTCGTCTCCCCTTGTCTTCTGCATGGTCACAACTCCCAAATGTGCTCATGTAAGTGCATGTACACACGTGTACAGATGCGCACACACACACCAGTTCCTGAAGGTGCCACGTTACATCTCTACAACAGCTGCTCCTATTGTCTACTGCCAGTGAAGCCAAACCAGCCTAAAATTTAATTTAATCTGCTGTAAACCCAAGTGTCAGGCACTTAGATGGCAGCTAAAAGCACCAACTCTCAGATAACTAAGTGACACTTACTAATAATAGCCTCTGCATGAAGCAAGAGGGAGCGGACATTTTGTGAAACCAAAGGAACCTGTGCCTGGGAAGGGCTCAGTAAGGCTGGCCTCAGCTTTCAGGCAGCAGAAATGGCACAGGCCAGCCCACGCTGACTCTTGTGTGACTGGCTGCCTCAATACCACCAGTGACCTGTCTTTCAAGCTGCTCAGCAACAGTCCCGGCCTTTGTTAAACAGCAGAACAAGACATCCCAATACAGCTCTGCATGAGTCCTGGTGTGGCGCTGTAGGCTAAGCACCGGTCTGCTAACCTCAAGGTTGACAGTCCAAGCTCACCAGCCGCTCCTCGGAAACCCTTTACAGGGTCACTGTTGAGTCAGAACCGACTCCACAGCACTTAATAACAACAGTAGCTCTACATCACTACACCTGTTCACTTTTCAGAGGTGTGCCCCTGAACTTCCTTCCAAGGGACAGTGTTTAAACTTTGGCTGTGTTTTTTGTTTCTTTTTCCTGGGAGCCTAGTCAGCCTCCTCTGAGACAAATCATCTTTCTCTAAAAACCAGGCCTCAAATGGCCAAAGGAAAGACCTAGGACCTTATCCTCAACCATACTATCAGGTAAGTGGCCTTTCCCACCCAACTCTTTCCTAACACCCACCACAAAGAGACACAGGGATGGAAACTTGAATTCCAATTCCAACCCCCAACTCTTCTCTCTCTTCCAGGAGAATGAGGCAACAGTGCCCACCACAGATTCTACAACAACCCACATACAGTGAGCCTTCCAGATACAAGACTTCAGCTCACAGGTACTTTCTTCCTATAAAACACCTGCCCCACTTGCTACCTCTGAGCCAAACCCTTAGTGAACAAGGCCATTTCGCTCTCTACCAGTTTGGATGTGCCTTTATTTTCTGGAAAATCTCAAACACATACCAAAGTAGAGAAAGTGGCATAAATGGACCCCAAGTACACACTACTCAGCTTCATCTCCTAGAAAGCCATGGCCCATCTTTTTGGTCTATAACACTATTGCCTCCCTTGCCAATGGGTTATCTAAACTGACATTTTATCATTTCACTAAAAAATATTTCCGATTCTATTTTTTAAAGTTAAAAAAAACACAACCACAAAACCATGATCATATCTTTTTTTTTTAAGTGACACTAATTCTTCATCATCAAATAGAGGAGTTACTTTAAATGCAGAAATACCTCATCCTATCTGGGTTGTGCTTTGGAGGAACACTCCACCAAGTTTTAAAGCAGAAACTGCCAAAAAAATAGACACTGGGAAATGACACTGAAAAGGAGGACCAGGAACCTTGTTTAAAGTCACCTGACTCTTTGGACAAAACCCCTCCCCTGGCAGTCCCCTGACTTATTTGGGACAGGATGCACCCTCTGGAGTGAGTGCTGAGTCCTCCTCACTCCCCACCTGTCCCGATGTGTCCCATCACTGCCTCGGATGGACAAGCAGGTGACACCCCTGTGTTGGGAACTGGTATTTATTTCTCTTTGAAGATGAGTTCTCCTGGACGGCTCCATACAGACCTCATTCACAGAGCATGTCTTGGATATACAGCTGACTGGGTTTGTCAGTTATGTTCCAAATGGGTTTTTACAGGTCAAGGTTCTGCAGGCAAGAGCAAATACTATTTTTAGATGGGATAAGGTCACAACGCTTTTAGAGACAGTGAGGTCTACAATAAAACCTATTGATCAGCCTCGAGAACTAGTGCTCCGGAGAGACACGCAGATTGAAACAAAAATTGCCTGGCCGTTTTCTCTGTAGACTAGGTAGGTAAAAGCTTGTTGGATTTAATATCTTTCAGGATATAAAATAAGTTAAGAAGTAACTGTGTACAGATTACTGAAGGCCATTTAACCAGATGCAGAGGCGGGTCACAAGGAAATGTACTCACAGCCAAACTCTCAAGCAGGGTGACTTCAAGGCAACAAGGACTGCAGCCACTGAGAAGAAAGACCAGCCTGCTCAATTCAGCAAATGCAGGAAGTACAATTGGCCACCATGATCTCTGTTCACGGTGGGGTTGTTAAGTTCAGAACTGGGGTTGTTAAGTCGGTTCCAAACGGCCAAAGGAACTGGGGTTGTTAAGTCGGTTCCAAATGGCCAAAGGAAAGACCTAGGACCTTGTCCTCAGGAACACTGTATAGGGTTCCCAAAGAGCAGCTAGTGGGTTTGAACCATCAACCTTTCAGTTTGTTGTTAAGTACCGTGGAGTCGGTTCAGACTCATGGTGACCCTGCACAGGGTTTCCGAGGCTGTATTTCTTTACGGGAGCAGAACGCCTCGTCTTTGTCCCACGGAACCTCTGGTAGTTTCAAACTGCTGACCTTGAGGTTGGCACTCAGACTCGTAACCACTACACTACCAGAGCTCCGTAACAGTCCAGTATGTATCCTACGGCACACACCAGAAGTTGCAACTGTGCCCCTCAATCCAGGGCTTTCATAACACACTCTCAGAACAAACAACATGAAGGCAGATCTACCCAGGCCAGGACTTGATAAAAAGTGGAATAATTTATTTTTTTTAATGGAAGCAATTCAAATATTCATCAAGAGATGAATGGATAAACAAAATGTGACATATACATACAGTGGAATATTGTCAGCCATAAAACCAAAAACCAAATCCATTATTGGCAAGTCAAGTCCAACTCATTGTGACCCAATGAGTAAAACTTAGTTCCACAGGGCTTCCTTAAAAATACATGGAATGCTTCATGAATTTGCCTGTCACCGTGTGCATGGGCCATGCTAGTCCTCTCCGTGTCATTATCAGGACATTTCTAATAAGCCCTGGTGTGGCTTTGTAGGTTAAGCACTGGACCTCAAGGTGGGTGGTTCAAACTCATCAGCTGCTCCTCAGAAACCCTACACAGAGTTGCTATGTGTTGGAACTGAGCCAACAGCGCTTAACAACAACAACATCCTGACTTTAAAAGAATCATGGTAAATTCTAAAGCGCTCCCTAACATGTAAGTATCAGTGCCTGTACGTACTGTGTATGTATATATGAATATGTATATAAATATATGCATACATACATACTCTATGTGTTGAATATATCAGGTATGTTGTGGGTATGTGTGTGTGTATAATGCTTAAGGATTTTTTTTCTCTCTCTCAAAAGAGACCTGCTTTTTATAGGTACACCTCACAAGACACCTGTAAAGGAAAATCATTCATTGCCAGGTGAAACTTGAGAAATACATTTAGAAATTATACAAGCACACAGAAGCCCAAGCAAATAAATCACCAAGGCACAGAAGCCAGTGCAAAGTTATTTAACTCGCCCAAAGGTTCATGAATATACTGAGGTTTTCGCAACAAACCCTAAATAATTTATTTAGGTCAAATAGAAGCTTTAGGCAAAGACATTAATGTAACAGACATCTTAAACTTCAGCCAGAGATCTGAAACTTTAAAGTCAATTATGTCCCCATAAATACCTCTCCATTATCAGCAGTGCTTTATTGTTTTGGAGACTCCAGGACCACAGGAACTAGTGTGAAAACTGTGGAGTATCTTCATTTATCATCTCCTCCCATTTCACAGCCCAGTTCGCAAACAAAATATGCCATGGTAAACATAATCCATAGATCACATTGTGACACACAGCTGACCCCATTAGAGAGCCAAGACTGTCCTAGCCTCAGCGTCCTGTCATACATTAACAATACAACAGCTGATACATTTGCACAATACAACAGGGAGGTGGGGTGGAAGAGAATATTGTGCTATGAAATCCTAAACTTCACGTCTGAATACGTATTTTGTCCTCTATCTCTTTGGCATAAATGTTATCATACTTTCTCTTCAGGTAATCACCAAAGGTGGAAGCAGAACTTCTGTGGGGAGGGGGCTACCATTCATTCATTCTGTCCATTATCAGCCTTTGGGCTGTGTTAAAACTAAACTTTTTCTTTTCCTTTTTCTGCCTCAGAGATAGGAACAACAGGCAAAAGCTGAAACAGCGGGTCATCAATGTTCTAATACAGCACTGCTACTACAAATCTCCAAAACAGTATAAATTAAAGAGGCAGCCATTGAAATCAATAGTTTTTTTAATTGACGCTAGATCTCAGTAGTATTTGTGTCCTACAAAGAACAAGAATTTCACAACCGTTTCATTTCCCCCCACCTTATTCTTAGCACGTGGAAAATAAAGTTTTAGATCGTCGTGATCCACAGGAAAGCTCTTTCTAAGCATGCTTTCTGAATACACTGTTTTACAGCCATTTTAATGACACATATCAATGGGATTTGGTGGACAGTGTGGAAAACAGAAATATCCATGTTAAAACTTAATAGAGAACACCAAATTTGGAAAACTGATAGCAAAGATTACATGTCCCAGAGCATACCATTTGCTTTTACCTACATAATGAATAATAATAATAATAAAAGAACATTTCTCCCTCAATTTATGATGTCTTCAGTATACTAACAGAGACAGAATTATTCTTAAACATACTGCATTAGATGTACAAGCAAGAATTCAGAGTATGTAGGTATGTCCATATAGAGATGCCAACATTTGAGGAGAGGAAAGGGGAAAATAGTCAATCCAACCAGTTCTCTGAATTTAAAATACCTGGTTATTTAAATTCAACTGATTTCTTTTTCAAACGTATTTTAGTTGTCCCCAAAAGCAAGCTTGTATAAAATATGTATTACATTCTTAGGAGTTTATTTTGAAGAAAAACACACACACAGACAGCTTACAATAATTAAAAGATGGAGAAATCTTACAAGCCTGGAAACTTCCAAGAATTATCACCATTCCATTGTGCCTTATTTCAAATTTGCTTCCAGTAATTTGGAAGCTAAGGGAGCCTTGGTTAGCACAGTGGATTACAAGTTGTACTGCTAACCCAACCACAAGGTTAGCAGTTCAAATCTGCCAACCGCTCCTCGGGAGAAAGATGAGGCTTTCTGCTCCGGTAAAGATTTACAGCCTCGGAAACCCTATACAGGGTCTCTGTGAGTTGGAACCAACTCCACAGCACACCACTACCACTACCACAATTTGAAAGCTAGTGCTAAACTTTCAACGGAAAGGTCATGCATCACTACCATTCTTCTGTCTTTGAGGCCAATCAAGAAAATATGCTGCCCTCTTTGCAAATGAGCCCCATGTAGCAAGGAGACTCCCAAAAGAGCAGGAAGAGGAAGTAGGGAACCTGATGTGGTGGTCACTGTGTGGCAGCACATGATGGCGGCTTAGCAATCCACCCAGTCCATGCTGCCTGTTTTAGATATTTCTTAAGTGCTCTCAAGTCAGTTCCGACTCATATCGACCCTGTATAAGATTTCCAAGGAGCAGCTGGTGGATTTGAACTGCCAACCTGCAGTTAGCAGTCCAGTGCTTATCCTACAATGCTACATCAGTACTCCTGAGGAATCCAAAAGGCCATGGGATAAAAAGGAATCCAAAATGCCAAGGGATGAAAAGCAATCCACATCAGAACACATCCTGGTCCCCAAGCCAGAGTCTTTCAATTACCATTAAAAGTCACAATTCTATTCCTTAATTATTCTAGAAAACTCTGTAATGCCCCAAAGGCCTCAGTCTTCCCCAAGCCAGTCTTGGTCATTTTCCCACTGCCTTCATGGAAGGGTAAACATCTAGTTCTAAAACCTTTACAAATTTTTATCTTATTATTTGGTAATTGAAAATAGTTTATCATAATGCTTTTGATTAGAGTATCTTCAAACTACAGGCACACACTGCTATTTTCTAAGTAGAGGATAACAGTAAATAAAGCTAGAGAAAAAGAGGATGTAGTTCTGTGGGGGGTTTTTTAAATAATGATTTCACATTCTAGGTACAAAACAGATACGGTCTCACCTTTAACTTCTGCAAGATCTAGATTTGTTCAAATTCAGAATCCCCAGTTTTAGGGTCATGTATTCTAGCAGGAAACTATTTATTGGTTAGCTTTATTTTGCTTTTTCTTCTCCCCCTAAAGATTTTTAAATAGTTTCCATTTCTTAAAAGGACTTTAACTTTGGATTGTGCCGATGCCAAAGTCTCTATACATCTAATCAATCAATAAATAAGACAAACAAAACAGCATATGTTTATACTTTACCATTTGGAAGTGTACATTAATTACCGCAGATTGTCTCTTATGCACCTCCCCCCTGTCGCAGACAACAGTGCTCAAAAGGGTCCGCAAAATAAAAACGTATGGGATAATTAAATGGATATTTATAATTAGAACTTAATAATTTGCATCAGGGACAAATGAGCTCTGATTTTAATCTGCAGCGCATTTAGATTAGCCCTGAAGATAGTGTAATTTGCTGGTTTATAGGCCTCCTCTCGGATTATGAAACAATACCAAGCCTTCAAAGGCGGCGTGTCTATGTCAGGAATGTGTTAAAGAAGAAGATGCAATGAAAATGTTTGACAACGTGAAAGCAACCATAAATTACATGACAACTGTGTAAAAGTCATGATGAAACAAATAAAGGGCTGACCTATAATGCGTCTGATTCATTGTGACACACACAACTCCCCGCACTAATCTCTGCCCAGCCAACGCGTTCGTAAGCGGGGAACTACTTAGCACCAGGAACGTTGTAAATTATCACTAGTCAACAGCATTGATTTTCAGTCGACATTTCAATCAGGTTGAAGTAGAAATACTACCCAGCTCATCCAATAGCCTCTTAACCAGTCCGCTGCCCCTCTGTGGTCTCCTTAGTTATGGCTTTGTTAAATTTCCATTGCTCTCACTATTCAATATTTATTGTGGCGTTGCCACATCCAGGCACCTGGCATGAAGAGTCAGTAGCCTGCCCTTTGGGACATTAAATACATGCTTACCTTCACAAAGTCAGAACCAAAAAAGAAAAAGAAACAAAATGCTTCCAGAAGAGATCAGGCCTGTTTGCAAAGGAAAGGAGGATAGACTAGAGGGGAAAATGGAGTTCTAGAGTCCTGGTACTGTGCATTAATGTGCTAGACTGCAAGATCGGTTTGAACCACAAGGTCAGCGGTTCAAGCTCACCAGCTGCTCCCCGAAACCCTATACAGGGTTGCTGTGAGACGGAACTGACTTCAGAGCACGTAACAACAACATATCACGGTATTAAAGGAGCCCTGGTAGCTTAGTGGTTACGTGTTGGGCTGCTAACCACAAGGTCAGGAGTTCGAGCCCACCAGGCACTCCTCAGGAGAAAGATGAAGCTTTCTACTCCCGTAAAGATTTATAGCCTTGGAAAACCTATACAACACACACATATACATCATGACATTACAATATCCTTCTATTAAAATGGGTTTCCTTTAGCTATTTCGACTTTTTGGTCAAGGCATCCTGGCAAACAGAATTAAGAGCTTCTCCTCTGGGGGTGACCAGGGAACCCCCCACTTTACTCCTAAACAAGGTGTATATAGAGACAGCAGGGAGGACCAGTAAAAGAGATGACGGAGAAAGGCAAGGACTTGGTAGTGAGATCCATCGCAGATAGGCTTGCAAGTCCCAGAGCAAGGTAAAAGTTGGAGTTCTTTACTTACATGGTTTCTCCGTGGCCACCTCCATCCCTTCCCCCACCGCAGAGGCCCACCTAACTCTGCTTCTCTGATGGCCTTCTTGGGGTGAATCTGAACAACCTCCCATGGTTTCAGCAGGACCTACCAAGTGAGCAGGGCTCCATCCTGACACCTACCAGGGCTGACGCTAACTCTTCTGCTTCCCCATGGGAGCCTCCACACACAGTCGGTACTTCTTAACTACTGAGGGGTTCGGAATCTGTAGAAGTGGAGGTCCACAGTGGCCCAGTCGATGCAAAAGGATGCAAGGAAAATAAAGTGACATTTGGTTTTGGAATACATTATGTAATCCCTCTGAGACAAGCCTCAGGTCTTGCTTCAACAAATATTAATGGTGTCAGAGAAGCCCATGAAGTGACCTGGGAAGGCCACCATGCAGTTAAAACCTGCCTCAGGGAAAGCTACATGTGGATCATATGGAGTTGTTGACTGCAGTTTCCATTAAAAAATTCCCTCAAGTCTCCTAGCCTGCCTTCCAGATCTGCCTGACCACAGTTCTTGTTGAGCCAGAAATGAAAATCTCTCTGGAACAAATTATTACCCCCTAACACCTAACATCCCCACCAACCCTCTGTCCCAACACATACACACACAGACATTCACACTTTCTCCTTACAGTTTAACTTCTGATTCTCCCACCCTTTAAAGGTGTAATCAGTGCCTTTATGCCAAAGACAATGGAGCACTGCTGCAAGCCAGCATCTCACTAGGCCTTCAGAGTCCTAGTCAGGTCTCTTGGTCAGCCTACTGCTGAGTCCTACTCAAGTCACACACAGATAGTAGTAAACCTCCTTCATTTCTCTTCACAGGACTTTCACCCGAATTCCAATTCCAACTCACTCTTGACATGCATGCGACTCACAACTTGCAAAGCAGGATTCCTTATGTTGCAACTTTAGCCAGCAGCTCCAATGTGCCCAGCACAGCTTCCTGGGGACTGGCTACGAACATTCCTCTTTCCCAGAAGATTTAAAAAACTTGACCACAGAACCCTTCAGGGGAAGGCTGACTGCCCACACCAGAGCTTCCTACCCCATCAGGGCCCAGCCCCACTGCAGAAAATAGTCATGGTTCAAAGTCAAATGCCTGAATCACTAATAATTGTTGAATCCTCAGGGAAGCTATTTAACCCTTGGTGAGCACCAATTTTCTCCTCTGCCAAATGGGGCCAGTAGGAGTAGTTCCCTCCTGGGGTTGGTAATAGCAGCTCTCAGAAACCATCCTGCATGGGAAGTATCTGATGCACTTTTTCTCCTATACTCCTCTCATCAAGTCTATAAGGTAGGGAGGTACTTTGGGTTGTCTCCATTTCAGAGAGGAGGAAACTGATGTTCAGAAAGATAAAGAGATTTGCCCAATTGCCAACCAGTAGATGGAAGAGTAGGAATTTGAACCTGGAGTTACTATGCCACACACATGTACACTCTCAAGACATAGCACATGTCGGTGGGGAGAGGGAATCCCAACCAATAAGAGAGCTGCCACAGGATACGAAGTGTCCCTCCTCCACCCACCTCAACAGGTCTGCAGTGGTGCCCCCAGTGATTCTTGCCCACAAATTCAGACACAGCTCAGCCCGAGACAGAAGAAAGAGGCTCTGGACTCTTTAAAGCTCTCCTGCCCTCCTGTTCTCTCATCCCCACTTGCTCACCATACACCCAGGGGAGCTATGTTCAGACCCCCAATTCTTCTAGGAGAAAAACAAACAAATAAAACAGAACCCAAATCATGAATAATAATCCTAACAGTAGCTGGCTTCTGTTCAGGGTTTATCATGTGCCCAGCACTGAGCCAAAAGCCCCCATGTTCTCATTAATTCTTACAGCATCACACGGGGTGGGTCATACGATTCCCACAGCTTACAGATGAGGAAACCAAAACTGAGAGAGATGAAGAAATCTGCCCAAGGTCATACAACCAGAAATGGCAGCAACTCTCCACTCACTATCCAAACCATTTTACTCCATGTAACCAGAGGTTGAAGAGGAAAAGGAGATAAAACATACAATTTATTTCGCCTCTTAGCCTCTCTTCCGTTTCTTACCAGCACAGGATGAGCCCAAAAACCTACTGCCTTGAGTCCATTCTGCCTTACAGTGACCCTATAGGACAGGGGAGAACTGCATTTTAGAGTTCCTGAGACTGTAAATTTTTATGGGAGCAGAAAACCTTATCTTTCTCCCAAGGAGCTGCTGGTGGGTTTGAACCACCGACCTTGCAGTTAGCAGTTTCTATTTACTATTAGTGAAGTTCCCACTTTCCTTGCGAGCCTTCAGACTGGGGTTAGTAAACATTATTTTCCCGTATATTGTATGGATGTTCATAAAGGTACCCTTTTCAAGTCAAGGGTGGGAAAAATATTTTTCTATTGTGTTCATAGCAAGCATTTCAGACAGACCCCCAAACTACTTGGGAGCCCTAATGTCCGTTGGTGGGTTTCTGTGAACTGGCTTCAGGCCCAGCACCCCATCTGGTGGGAAGCAGAACAAGTCTCCTGCTAGTAAGTTACAGGGAAATTCAATCACAGCTTCACTTGTGGCAGGAGGGCAAAGACTGCACATTAAAAGAGCTAAAAATGTCGGGAAGTTATTGGGCCAATGACTCTTGCTTGCCAACACCAGCAAGTGAATGCATAATGTCACAAAAAACTAAACACACACACCGAAACAGACCAAAGATGATAAAATAATCGAGAACCAAACAAGCCCAAACAGACAGTTTGCCATCAGGCCTACACTGGAAATGCTAATTTTCCCAACAAGGGCACCTTTTGCCCACCAGCGGCCTAACCTGGGCTTTTCTTGTGTTATCTTTCGCAGACACCAACAAATTAGTTCACAGGTCCTTTCCAACAAGGAGTTTAACATGTTAAAGAGAGAAAAAAACAAAACTACCTTTTAGCTTTTTCCTACCTGCTCAGCTGGCCTCGCCCCGCCCCGCCCCACCCCACCCCACACAAGTACACTCCTGCACACGTGCTCACACACGCTTGTGCCTTGAGCACACCAAACCCTTCCGATCCCAGAGCCCTCGGGTTACTGGCGTTATCACAACTCTTTTATTCCCAATGGAGAGCCAGGAAAGATGATAGAACCCGTGTGTGCAGCCAAAAGACTGGCCTCAACTGGTTCAGAGGGGGGAAAAAATTGAGCTGTCTTTTTTGTTGTTGTTGTTCTTGCTTTTAGCCAAAAGACCTGGGAGTATTTGATGTACAGTCAGCAGGTATTTAAAAAAAAGAAGAAGAAGAAGAAAGAAAAGAAAAAAAAAAAAAAAAAAAAGGACTGAAAAGGCTTGGCTGCACTGGGGCCCTGACACGCTCTCATCTAAAGCCTGGCCCTCTGCCAAGTTCATCTGTTAATGGACAGCCACAACCGGGGCTGCACCTCCCCCACGCCCCTTCCCCTCCCCAAGTCTTCTCTGTTCTCCTACCTCTTTCGAGCTCCTAAAAAACTAGACATCGATTATGTCTGTGCTTTTCCCTTTCTATTCAAGATAAACAAAGTGCTTCAAGTTCAGGGCACACCCTGGGACCCTTGACAAAACAATCTATCATTCTGTCTGCTAAACCAGTCTGGCTACACCACGGCCGTGGAGAGCAATGCTCCCGATGTACAATTTTCCCTTTGTGCTCCTTCCTTCCCTCTTGCCACTAACCTCTTTTCTTTACCACCTTTTCTGGAGCAGATGGACTTGACCACTTTACTTAAGCCCCTCCTGTCAACCTCGGAAATTAAAGAAAAGAAGCAAGCTCAGAGCTGCCCCTGCTCTCCCATGTCCCCACCTGCCTGCACATTCAGACACATCCTTTTAGATCCACACTGTCCTGTCCGCCGCCCCACCCACCCACCTCTGACACTCACTCAGCAAAGAAATTAAATGTTGGCACTGTCCCCTCCTTTGCTCCCTATAAGAATATTTTAAGAGTCTATTTTTTTTATTTTAATCATATCCATTAATTTATCCTGACTTGCAATTAAATGCAAGCGTACTTTTTTACAACCAGTACAGAATGTATTAATTATAACTAAAATGATCAAATAAGAACACAGTCTCCCTTAAAAAAAATTAATAAAATACATAATAAATAATATTAATAAAAGGAAAATAAATTCATAAGCCATTGCTTGGCCAGGGCTTTTATTATTTCACGCAAGGGAGGCATCCAGCCAGAGAAACTTGCTACATACACTTTGGCAAAACTCAGCTCAACCAGGGTAAGCTCTGAAGTGTGTTTGTGGGTGGCAGGAGCAGTGTTGCCTTCGGGTCGAGGGGGTCCTGTGTGGACACCACCATGGGAAGCTAATGACCACAGCACACAAGCCATACAATGTATTACACAGCTTGTCCATATGATCAGGAAAACAGTTACCCACAGGCTGCTTCCCGCTGGTATTTCAGCATATACCCCTCCCCTCAAAGGGCAAATGAAATCCTCTAATCCCAAAGGGAAATGATCCCAGGTAAATGGAGGGCTCAGGATTCGAACCTCAGCAACATCTGTCAACCAACAGCACCCTGTTCCACTCCAGCCCTTGAGGATGCCTTTGTTCCACCCACACACCGCCCCATCTAACCTGTCTCCACATCACTCAGCCTTTCACTTCACCCCCAGCAGGCCCTGCCCCCTCCCCTCCCCTCCCCCCAAACCCAACACACCCACTGCACAATCCAATCTAATTAAGATCAGGAAGAAATTTGCATTTTCTTTTCACTGTACCCCCAGTAATCACAGAAGTTCTTCAATTTTTGAGAATTTTGTTCCTCTGCTAATTATTTCCCTCATTTTGCATTTCAAGGCACAAAGACAGTCTAGCTCACTGGTGGTCTATTAATAGTTTGAAGTTTTGAGCATGAGAAGGTGTTTTTTGTTTTTATGTTTTGTTTTTCTCCTTTTAAAACTATTCTGTCATTTCCAATTTTGCAAAATAAATAAATAAATAAAAGAGGGGGGTGTTTTTTGGTGGTTATTGTTAGTGGGTGTTAATGTTTCTTCAAAAAGACAGCTTAACTGGGCTATTTCGAGTATTATAATTTGGTCCCCTCCTTACTCTCTGCCTGGCTTACTGATTTACAGAACCTTGGTATGTGAATGGCAAAAAAAGAAAGAAAAGGAAAGGGGAAAAAAATGGAAAGAAAATTCCTTGGCATAAGTATATGTTTGCTGATCAAATTTCAGATCATGTGTTGTTCATTATTATGACTTTACTTGAAAAACAGTTTGCCACAGTGAGATGAATTCCCTTTATATGCTTCCCACCCCTCCAACTCCCTTTAAGTACTTTGAAAAACAGTACTATTTTTTTAAGGTACATTTAAAGCATGAACTGGTTTGGATTAAAACTATGTTTCAATGTCTTTAAATTCTCTCAAAAATACATTTTCGGAGGACTTATGCAATGCCACACATGATTCTGAGGGAGCTAATGAGATTGTCCCACCAACAAAATTTAATGGTGACTTAAGAAATTCTAATACTTTTCATTGACTTCCTGGAGAATTATTTGTATACTTGACATTTATGCAGTTTCTCCATTATACAGCAATCGACTCTGGGTACACTAGATGATCCTAATCTATTAGAATGAAATTTGTACTCCATATAAGCAGAAGTTTCCAGTCGGTTTTGACTTACCATTATGTTTCAATGCAAAATGTTATTATAGCTCAGTATAAAGCACAGCTACTCCATGCTCACGTTTTTTAACTCTAATACTGTAATCTTTCTTGCTGCTTCTGGGGCTATGTCAGTGTTTACATTCCTGGAAGTTAAATAAACCGACATGGCAAAACTCCTGGATAGACTGAATAATAAGGCTTGTGATGACTAAACTGTTTACTTTTTACCTTGTTAGGATCCCTGTCTTGTAAAGTTGTGGAGGGAAAATGGGGAGGACAGAGAGAGAAAAGGAATGAAAGAAGGTGATATGAGATAGAAAGAGAGAGATTTACACACTAGCTTCCATATGTCACAAAGATCTTCTCAGCCACAGTCTGTACAACTGAAACAGAGTACATAAGTTAGTTTTGCCTTTGTTTTGTCTTGTTTTTAATGCCAGGTCATGTGAATACCCCTCTCCACTGCCCCCCAATATGAAGTCTGAACATTTTTTTTTTTTTTTTTTTGCAAATAGCAGATTATCCATTAGATTTCATATCTTAGTAAAGCAATTACATCAAGAAAATGATAGTGCGTGTGGAATCAATTATGCATGCAGTTGGCCAGAGACCAAAGGCTGTGAAGTCGGAGAGGGCAGAATCGCTCAACACACACAAATAAAAAGCCCCTGGATCTCACAGATGGACCCCATCAGTTCATCTTACTGCCTAAAAAGTTCATGCACTTAATAATTTATTTGTGTTCTGGATACTGTTTCCCAGCTGAATATTAACAACTTTGAACTGAAGCATGCTTTTAGCATGGTATGGATGGGAGTCACGGCAGGCCTGTGCTAGGGTCCCTCAGAGGTTAAAATTGTAGTTATCTTTCTTACACACTGCTCTTTTTCCATCACAATTTATTTTCTTTCATTAAGCATTCCTTTTAATCAGAATATCAGTTTCAGTGCCCTGATTCAGCTTGTTAACCAGTGATAAACTCATAAACCAGAGACCAACATCAATAATACAGGGCAGGTGATTCAACAGCATAGGCTAACACCCAAATCACAGGCTCTCAAAAATCAGAGACCCTGAGTTAGCTCCTTGTTTTTTGTAGCCAGGGTACTTGGGGACCTTGAAGGAGAGACCGAAGGGTCCAGAGAGCACGATTTACTTTAGTGACTACATGAGGACCGACAGAGCTTGTTCAAAAAGATACAAGAGTCCTCCTCTTTAAACCCATGTCCATAACATTTAGAGGCTAGTCACATTTTTAAAAAAGAAGAAGCTCAAGACATTGCTAGAAAAGTTTGTAGCTCTAGAAGCCTTCTTTTCTACAGGAGAAGCCTGATGTCTTAATACACTGGAATATGTGAGTCTCTCTGCCATCCAGTTGTTAACAATGAAACTGCCCAACTGCTTGCTTACATGGGGGAACAGAAACAGCCAATACATACTCGTATTTCTGTCCGTATCTGGATGTGTCTCAATCATACACTAACACTGTACAGTCTTCTCCCCAAATGAGAACAATTTCCAGCCAACACTTCCACAAACTGTATTTAACATTAAAAGAAAACGGATAAAACATATGTAATTACTCAAGGTTAGACTTCTAATTCCTCAATTCACTAAAGGAAACTTGGCAAGAAGATGCATCATTTTGCTCCTTTCTACTGGGGCATCCGAGGAGGAGAGCCACTGAGGCAGCTAATACACAAAACATGATCAAAAGTGATTAACAACAGCTTCATATGCAAATTGCATTAATGAAGGAGTGCAAAGTCATCATGCAAATTAAATATGTCAAATCTCTTGGTGAACTTTCAATCTTGAGAAGAAAAAACACTGCTTTAATTTTTTTACATCATCAATTTTGCAAGATTGAAAATCTAAGAATCTTGGTGCTATAAACAATTTTCACCTTTTTTTTCTCCTTCAGCAGGCTGACAGGCCAGCCTGATGTGCACCGAATGTACATGTTAATAGGCCAATCAAAAATGCAAAACAATTCGCAATTACTGGAAGGACCTAATGGTCATTAGAATTTACAACTAGGTAATGAACTGAAGTCTGCCCACACCATGCATATTCATAAAGCAATTTAGCCTTTGAAGATTAAAGAAGTGCTTAAAATTCAAATGAGCTTTAGCAAATTATCAGTAAGATTCATCCAAAAAGCAAAGGGTTTTTCTTCCTATGATTTCCTCATTTTTTTAATGCAAAATTGTTATATCTTCCAGACTGAGCTTAAACTAAACATAGAGCTCCTAGACAAGCCAAAGGGACTAAGAGACAAACAGAGGCTGCAAACATCGTTGCGGACTTTGTTCATAAAACTAAGCCCTTAAGAGCCAAACCTATCTCTAAACATGGTAATTTATCAAAAACAGCCCAGAGTTGCTCATAGGCAATACTGTGCCGTCCTCCAACAGAACAGATTAACAGTTCCCACCACCTCCCCAAAAGCCTTTTCCCCTCAAGTTTCGTCTCCTGTGTAAACATACACTATGGAATAAAAACAGCATTTTCATCAGCATAGAATGGCATTAATGTTAAGTTTCTGCTTCCAAAGGGAAAAGAGCAAGAAAGGAGTGGAATCTGAAGCATGCGAGTGAGCTCTGGTTTATTTCTAAGGTGAAAAATCCAGCGTTTGGTATTTATCTTCTGGTGGTTCCTTTCATTCTGCACTGGCAGCATTTAATCCAAGAGGGATAAACCAGGCACACATCAGTGGACGCACAGAAAGTTGTGATGCGCACCCTACCACCTAGCCCCAGTCTATCCACTCGTTATTAAGAGTGTCTCGGGAATTTGGATTTGCCTGCTTCCCAATTAAGTTTGGAAAAGCATCCTTTCCTTAAATCCTAACTATCACACCTTCCTAACCTCATCACATTGAAAAAAAAAAACTTAGTGCTAGAATTCCCAATCAATTCCTCCTCCTCCTCCCTCCTACTCCAACTTCCTCAATCCAGGTGAAAGAAAGCACACAGTGTTTGCAAGTGTACAAGTGCGA
Organism: Chrysochloris asiatica; assembly: GCF_000296735.1. Classification (NCBI taxonomy): domain Eukaryota; kingdom Metazoa; phylum Chordata; class Mammalia; order Afrosoricida; family Chrysochloridae; genus Chrysochloris; species Chrysochloris asiatica. Next base: position 10,081,501 of record NW_006408632.1, read on the forward strand.
CTGGGGACCACAGCCTAGAAAGACCTTGTGCCATGCTTCCTCTCAGCTGCTGGACCCAAAGGACTTTCTGCTTTGGTGTTTGAACTCTGGTTGAAAATATTCCAACAATTTCTATGGACCATCTTCGCCCACACACCCACTCCCAATCTCAGGTGCCTTCCTTACCTGAAATGTGGGTGTATCTAGGAAGCAAGAGAGAAGAAAACTTCAGGTACCATCCCTGATTCCTTGAGTCTCTTTTTCCATGGGCCCTGCTCAGAAACACGCCACATTCTGACGTTTATTAGAATGACTAGGACGCAGAGCTGCATGTATCCGCATCCACAACCATCTGTATGAGTCACAGGTCCACAGTCCTGACCAATTCAGTTTGACACTAATGTTACTCTACATGAGTAGAGTTCACTGAGGGTTGATATGGGATGTGACAGGGTAAATCAGAATTAGATTAAAAACAAAAGTTTAGAAACCAATGCTACACTGCAGAGCAAATGGGACTTGAAGGCCAAATTTTCCCTAACTGCCTTCAAGTTATTTTCCCTATTAAAGCGTTTGCCTGCCACCCCCTTGCTGGCCACACTGCAATCACATCAGAAAGCAGAGTAGGATGCATATAGGAAAGGCTTGAGATAGTCTCTTCAAGTACAATACCTATACGCTTAATATATAGCAATTAACTTCTGGTCAGGAGTCTGCAGGCAACAGACTGCACCAAGTAGGTAGGAAATGAGAAGACCCAAAGCTGGGACAAGCACAAAGGACAGGCCCAACAACAATGCCTGCTGTCAGCAGCTGAATTATTTTTATACAGGATTTTTTTTTTATCTCTATTGTACAAACAAGTACGTGTCTGTGCTGACTTGTTAAGCAATCCACTTGTATGTAGAATAAGATTTTTTTTCTTTCTTGCTACCAGTCACACAGCTCCAAGATCAGAAGAAATACATAGTCTTTGAAGCTGCTCAAATGTTTGAGTTAAAAGGACAGCCGTTGTTTTCAAAGATCCAAGAGTATCTTTATCAGAATTAAATTTTTCCTTATTGATTTTTCCCCCTTAACATAACAAAAACATAACATGAGAAGGTGAAGATTTATTATTTAAAAAAAAAAACAACTTCAGCCTTTACATCATTCTTCAGTAGCCAGTGACTGTTCGCTGTTAAATGTAAAGGAATATATATATGCTTTTTTAATCATAGGGGTGGCATGGAAAAGGAAAGAGAAACTTGTAAAATTTTAATTTCCACATTGCTTAATGTATTGTTTTAATTGTGAACGCAAAGAATTAGTAGGGGAGGGAGCATAGTATTTCAAATCAAAGCTAGTGGCTCATTGTGGGCTGTCCCCTAAGTGTAAATAAATTATGGCATCCCCTGAGCTGGTAAAGGAAAATGCTTCAGGTTTTCTTCCCCCTAAAGAAACTCATATTTAAAACGTAAAAGATCAGACAAGCCATGTAATGCTTTGTGCTCCAACTAAGGGAAGAATCCAAGCTACACCTTAATTCCCTAAAAATTAACAGATGTGCTATTTTGGGGTAGTTTTTTTCATGCATCATTACATATCAAGAAAATGAACTGATGAATGTAAATTTAAATGCCCTGACGCTTAGGTTTTCTATGATGTTCAAAAAGAAAATAGAATGGAGAGTGGAGGACACAGCAGCGCCTGTGTTTTTTTGTGTGTTATTTTGAAAGAAAGAAAAAGGGGGAGAAAAAAAAAAAAAAAACACCTTTGCAGGTTTAACAATAATTCCATTCTTTATTATTATTATTTTAATGGTAGTTTTCAATTAGTAGGCTCATCTCTATCTAAAACTAAGATCCAATTGTAGGTGTAACTGTGCAATGCCAATACTAACAACAGTGAGGATACAAACAAAAACTCATTGTGAGTGACCATAGGTCCCCAGGTATCCCCTTCATCAACATACCTGTTCCAGGTTCCCATTGGGAATTCCCTGGCAGAGAACGGTTCTGTTCTGAATAACACGCTGCCAACCCTATCTGAAAAAGAGTGTGCGATGCGCCTTCTCGCCACTTTTCCAGGATGCTTAAACCAGATGGGCTCACCTTTAGATGGATATAATTTGTTGCTTAGCACTCTACAAGCTTGGTGTGTTATCTACCCAAAGAGATCAAGACAGAATAAGGAGGACAGAAGAGGGAGAAAGCAGAAGCTCAGCCTCATTCAGGTACACACGTCAGTTGTGTACCTCGTGTTGCCTCAGAGCAATCTGTCCAGGTAAACCTTCCAGCAGCATTGCATCAGATCCGCTCAGATCGGTCTCCAGAGGGAAGTGAGAGATGAAACACTCTGGGTCCCTGTCTACAAACTCTTAATTCACGAGTTCTTGGCAGCTGATTTCTCCAAGTGTTTTGTTTCAGGAAACGTGTATTTTTCTTTGTATGTTGTGTGGATTTTACCACAACTGGTTCTGACAGCTGTTGATTCTGCTAAGGGAACACATTTCTAAAAATCTTCTTTAAAACCTCAAGCAACAGTGGACTCAAAAAAAAAAAAAAAACAATGATAACATGTTTTAATGGAGTTCCTGTTGACGAGTTGATAAGATAGTATAAATGAAGGTACAGATGTCCTTTAAATCAGCACTGGATTTAAACTACGTGTGTGTGTGCACGTGTGTGTGTGTGTGTGTGTGTGTGTGTATAATGGAGAAAGGGGGTGTTTCAAATCACCACAAATATTTACAATGTACTCCCTTTGTTCAAATCACATACTTTAACAAGAAAAGCTAGAACTGTGGCTATTTAAAATCTTAAATATTCAAGCGCCTGTAATTAACCATATGAAACAAATTATGTCGCATTTCTCCATACCAGCACATGAAATAAAAAAGAAATTCTGGTGGTGAATTGGGAGGTGGCAGAGTTGGGGGACAACTCTTCAGAGGAGAAACAGAATGATGTTTTCATTTTGCTATAGATCAAAGGAAACTATGGCATATCGAACATTTTTACATCGCTGCCTTTCACACTAGGCTATCTAAGTTTTATACAATTCCCCCAGACTGGCTGCATTTTAAGCTGGCTGTGTACAGCTTTATTATGGTGCGGTGGTGGAAGAAGCATTAATATTCCTGCTCCACACCTGACAGGGCATTTACATGCGCCCATCTGAGCGGCACCTGAGAGCTCCTCTAAGGTGCAGTTACTGTGCGCCTATTGTAAAGGCAAATGAAGCTCACCTATTCCCTGCTGGGATCAGAAGTGACCTCACCACCCCCCATGCCTCAAATCCTTCCCTTGCCAACCTAACTCAATGCCACCGCAGAATGACAAATGAGCTCAGAAACAGACCCCAAGTTACTAACCCTGCTAAGAACAGCAAAAGCCTTTCCTGAAATGTTTTTAAAAATGCATAGGGAGTGCAGCTGGCCAGTAAAAAGCATAGAGACGAATTCCAGCGAACCCAGTATGGAATACGTTACATTCGAAAACTGATTAGAAATACAGTCTGATATTTACTGGCTCCAAATTGAGTCTGGCATCAAGCATACTGGCTTTAATGACACTGACTTTTTTTCTCCCTAATTATTATTATTTTAAATCTGTCTTTAGTCTCTAGGAGCACATGAGGAGAGCTAAAGAATTCTTATTTGTCAGGTTACATTTCTTGGAAATTAAGTTTGTGACAGAAAATGACTCTAGTAGCAATAATATGGCTTATGCGCAAATTAATTAGGTCATTGTTGTAAAAACTACATGGCAAATTACAAAGGTAAATTTACTGATATTGGCCAGTCAGTGCTCTGTACCCTGGAAGCACAGAGGATAAGCAGTTTAAGGATGCTTATTTACCTGGGCAGGAGGAGAGAGCAGAGGGAAGAATATAACGGTCAATTTTCTATTTGTATTACAATAAAAATACTAGTCATTATCCATTAAATTATATAGTCTGAACACATTTTATGAACTTTATTAACGTCCTCCAAATTGACACATAAAATAAAAACCTGCCTGATTTTAAATAACGTGAAAGTGAACACCAAGTTAAAACCTTTTTTTTTCTTTTTTCTTTTTTTTTTTAAATCCTTGTAATAACAACACTACTGACATAGTCATGACCCAAATGAAATCTGAACAAGCAGAAAGGTACTAAAGATCCTTGGTGATTAAATCTCATGCTAAAAAAGTGGCAAGGTGCCAGGCTGGGTCCAGCTTGATGCTAAATGCTTTCTATTTCACAAAGCTGGTACTACTGTATGTAAAAACAGACTTGGGCTTGGGGTAAATTGTGTCAAATGCTTTCTTTGTGTAATAAAGAGTGTGAACAGACCAGCCAAAGTAGATTAAATTAACACTGAGTACATCTCCCTGTGTTCACTGTTTCGGTTAAATGTATTCTTTTCCCCAAAAGGAAAGCCAAACTTTTCCCTTTCTCACTGACTACTGTGCACCATTCACTTTATTAAGCACTCCCATTAAGAAATCATGAAAATCTGAAAAATGCTTCCCTAAAATTTGCACATGTGTTAAGCACCCTAAATTTCACCTTCCTACATTAGCCAAACTACACTAAGACGCCAAAATGTGCCATTACTATGCATTCAACCTGAGCCCAGGTTCCCTGTCCTGACACTGCCCGCGTGTTCTCAACACCCTGAAGCATTTTCCAGACCCTGGGCAGCTCCCACAATTAAATGCCACATTCAATAGGAGGAAGGCGTTCAAAACATATTTCAGATCCTTTAAAGTAAAAAGCGTAACTTGCAAGACAACAAGGAATGGGGTGATTTAAGAAATTACAGCACTGTTTTGTTTTGTTGTTTTTTTCAAGCCTTCAGAGAATAAACACAGAGAATGGGAGGGAAACTCTGTCCTTCTCTACTCCTGTTCTTGAAGTGTATACATATTTGTGTTTCCAATAAAAGGCCATTTTTACATTAACTGTCTGTAACAGCAGGAGACAGAAAAACTAACACAATCTCCACATCACACACAGGATGATGATCTTCATATCACGTGGACCTATTCTCAAAACTATTATTTATAAAAGACGACTAGAAAAAATGCACAATGCATCTTTTCTGTGTCACTGGAAAGATAATGTCTGAAGAAACTTTGGGATCTTTAAGATCTTCTACATTTTAGATCCTGGATTTTTTTTTTTTTTTTTTTTTTGGCTTTCGAAGTAAATTTTGCAGCTATGCAGTCCACTGTGTTTAATTAAGCTTTCAAAAGTCCTCTGACAATGCCAACAATTGTAAGACACTTCTGCAGCTCAATCATGCAATCACTGTGACAGTTCTATTTACAATTTGTCTTAGAAAGAGTTTCTCTGACATTGTACTTTGACAAAACATCCAAGCTGCCAGTTCACAACCTTTCTCTGTCTTATTTACAAATACAGCGTGTATATTGGACTCCCAGTCTCATGAACATGAGTCTTTGGGTAGTGGCCCCACAAACATGTATTTGGCTCCCTCTGAAAATGGGAGATACTTATTAGAAAACAATAGGCTCTATTCTCTGGATTCTGAAGGTGAATAAAAACTTCACTACTCTATTGTAGTTTCTGTTTTCACTGCCACACTAAAAACTCACTTCAGAGGTCAGTCGTTTTTATCCAGAATCACACAGATAAAGAGAAATGCAAATAAGTAGTCATATTTGGATACTACAATTTATAGTTGCAGCTTACAATTACTCTGCACACACATACATACTCTGGTTGAGTCTGAGCTAAGAAAGAATAAGAATGGGTACAAAATGAAAAGATAAATTGCTCTCCTAAAGTCTGAAAAGCATAAATATGTTATACTTGATTCACCTTTGAGTAACTTGCTGATTTATCTCCCTTTTGAAAAAGTACCAAGGAACTTTTGTTCAAAAGGTTCATGGAAAAATTCCATGATCTTTTCATTCCACATTTCTACAACCTTTTTGAAGTCCCTCATATTTTTCCCTTCGTTAGTGTCTGTCTTACATAACACCCTCTAGATAAGTGCTATATTGCCTTCACAAATAATTTTCAAATATCCTGATACAAATGTCTATGCGCATGATTTTCATGGAAAATATGTTATGTCATCAGTAAGTAGTAGTCTTTACTATACTTTTTTGCCTTTACTACATTTTACGAGGATTTATTGTATTTTCTCCCATTCTTTCAAAGCTAACTTTATGACAGCCCAAACCCAATATAAAGATTTCCATGTTCAATAAGCCAAAACCTCAAATCTGACAATGTGAGATCATATATTTTGGCCTTTCCCCTAAGTCAACAGTAAATTCACATTCACTAATTCTTGATGAATATTTTCCCCACCGTAAAATATGAGACTAGAAAACAAAACAAAACCCTACTGGAAGCCCCTGACTGCTAGTCAGACGCTGCTGCTATCTGATGGTGAAAATTTGACACTACATACTGATGTACTTACTGGGCCCACACACTATAACCTGCTAATTTCCAGTTAAATGAGTATCATTTCACTAGTAATAATGGATTACAATCAGACATTTTGAAAAAAGAAGGGAAAAGATCATAATAACCTGTCCAATGTGTGAATGGAGATGGACACCTGTACATGTAGAAGGTGCTAGAGCATACAAACCTATCTATTCACTAGGTCAAAAGCATCCTCCCTAAAAAATGTTCATCTTTGAGAGGTCTGTGTACAGTCAAAATGTATACCAACTTATTGCAGAGTTAAAGAACTCTACCGTATTCTCTCTCCTATATGAAAGCCTTGAATTCTAAGCTTTATTTATTGTAGTAAGATTCTCTGTCACTGTTAAATCCCTGCTTCCTGGCTATAAAATGGCATGGACCACACAGTGAACTCAAATCAACTTATATCACTTGATAAAGACTTTCCTACATAGTGCCCTCAAATGACTACCTTTGATGTGGTTGCCAAACACATTCTTCTCAAGATTCATCATCAATATATCTCTTTCCTAAAACAGAACATTGCTTCTCCTTTCTTTTCAGTGACACAATTCAAATATCTACTGAATGATTACTGTTTATTGTTTCCTTCCTCATCATGAAAAGAAGAGCAGATTTGGAACTGTGCCTTAGATAAAGGGACTGGGCGTACACAGCCGTATTCCAGAACTTAGCTTCAGGGGCACCCGAAGGCCAGAGCATCGTAATTTATGTGCAATGGTTAAATGTTAATTTCACCATAGGAAACTCTTTAATTCATTACTGTGGATTATGACAAGTCCTGATTCTAGTTACTGACTTACGCTTTGGGATGTGACCATGCTATTTACATCTAGCCAACTCCAGAGTGGGAACAGGTGATTAAACACAATGAAAAGAATCAAGGCTTTGTAATTATCGGGCAAGAGAGGCTTACCTCACCTGGGTCACAGCACTTATGCACCCATTGACTTTCTAAGCTATCTGAACTGTTCTTCTCAATAAAATGATGTACGATTAGATCAATAAAATACATTTTAATTTATCTTTCTTTCGCTCATTCTTAAAAAAAAAAATAATAATAAGCATAACTTTTAAGACCACCATGAAGTTAAGATATATTTTCTTTCCCTAACCAGATCCACAAATGTGACAAGGAAAAAACTTTAGGAAATAGGGCCCTCCCCCCACCTTTTAGATCCCCCCTCTACAGGCCACAGCATTTCAGAGCTGGGTATCTGAGACAGAATAACCTATTTGGGACATAAGAAGTGTGGTTTTAGTTCTTGCTTGACAGACACTGTGTTTTGTCTTCTAAACGAGCAGCTCAATATGTAAATACGATGTTACATCACGCAAGTGTTACTCCATATTTGGTGATTTAGCCAGGCTTTGGATCTCCGAAGACGACAAATCCCCTTCCGCTTGCTCTTGCTTCATTAATCATGCCTTACACTTCAGTTAGTTTTCCTTCTAGTCTCAGCACATGGAAGTGGTCATTGCCATATTCTACTGGAAGGTGCTTGAAGTGGGAGAAGGGGAGAAAATCTTAAACTGTGGTGGATTCCAGCGAAATACTTAGTAAATGCAGCTTCCCTGGTAGCAGGTTTCTCATGTAACTAAATGGAAAGTATCTGAGTGTCATTATAGGAAGCATTAAAAAGGAGAGAAAATGCCACGCTTGATTTTAATGATTAAATTCCAGAGGGGAAGAAGAGAAAAAAACATGACATTTAACCCCCTCAAGACCACTACCTATTTATGGTTCAACTCTGTGGTCAAGCTAGGTTGGAGAAATGAGTTCTAGTGTATCAAGTACCAACTGATCATATGCACTCCCTTCCCTAAAACAGAACAAGCCTTCTGCCTTTTCTTTCTTTTTTTTTTTTTTTTTTTTTTTTTTTGTGTGGGGGGGGGGAGGATGTGGGAGGGGGGACACAGGAAAGCCATCCACTGGTAGGCCTGTCATTTCTGTCACCAAAGAATCTGTCTTCATTTCGTCTAATGTGTTAAATCAGGTTGTTTCATTAAAAACAATGTTTTCAGGGTCACTATCTAGTATTGCTATTTATCCCTTAGAATAGGGAATTTAAGTCTTTGAAGCCCCTCAGTTACCCTTTAATTCCTTTTCCCCTGAGCTGCTGAGAAACTCACACACCTAAGCTAAAATTAAGGGAAGGAGGGAGAGCTAGTGAATATGTGTATGCATTTGTCCAGGAGAATTTTAACCTTGTGTTACAGCTGAAACAGTGGAAGTCTGGACTGGACATTTGTAAGGGTGACATGTGGTTGTATAAACCACAAACAAAATCAAGATACATCTGTCAAAACCACATCAGAGACAAGAGAGAGCACAGAGAAGCATTTATCATTTAGCTGAGGAGGCAGGCTGCAGGGAGCAGCCGTTCCTGTCAAACCAACCTTTTGAAATTTCCAACATGCCCTTAAACTTTTCGAGTAAGCATGTCTGTGCGCTTCAGCAACTGCCCTCTCTACTCTGGCCTGGCCAGTCGAAAATGGCATCTTAAAGTCAAGGTCACGGTGTCATCCTACTACAGGACTGTGTTTAATTACAGCCCCATATGGGCTGACAGCCAATATGGATCCAAGGCTAGCCCTGAAGCTCAGTTAACTCTTTCTACCCCCTCCAAGCCACCTTACCAGCAGCGCACGCCACTTCAGGGAAGCCTGGGAAACTAACTGCACCCCTATGAAGGCTGATGAGCATTCTGAGTTGAACAGGTCACTGGTCAAATTATGGATACCTATGTGGCTACTATGGAGTCTTGGTGTGGCACTGTGGGTTAATGCGCCAGACTGCAAAGCCGTTTGAACTGCAAGGTCGGCAGTTCAAGCTCACCAGCTGCTCCTCGGAAACCCTATAAAGGGTCGCTATGGGTCGGAACCAACTCGACGGCACTTAACAACAACATGTGGCTACTATGGTACTGGCATGTCACTGAGCCTGGAAACGGATATTGGAAACTGTGCTAGGTGTAGAAAGGGCCAACACTTAAAAAATTAGAAAAGAGGAAAAATGAAAAGAAATTCAGAATCAGCCGATTCAAAGAGAGGGTGTCAGGTACATGTACCTACTTGGCCTACATTGGACCCTGTGTGGTGGGAAATATTTATTTTTCTGTGTGCTGAACGTAAGCAATAGGAATGATTATTTTAACATTACAGGGCTGTCATGGACAGTCACATGAAGAAATTCAGAAAGCACTTTACTACTCCTTAGTGCTTGGCTACAGCGCCTCTGAAAATGAAAATAAAACATGCAAACAGTTTTTCTCCTTGCTTCTCATTTACCTGCTATGTGTTCCTGTTTGGGGCAAATTCCTCTAGATGACGTTGATAAACAATCGTCATCCTCTGGCGTGACCTGGATGCCAACCTCCACAGGATTGGATGCTTTTTTCATCTCGATTGGTGAAGGGGAAGGTGGCTTATCCACAGCTTTTTCTAAGCAGAGACTGCCATTGCATTGTTTCCGTTTGTGCTCGATAAAAATAAGAATGTCCCCCAATGGGAAGTTCATCTGGCACTGCCCACAGGTGAGGAGGTCATGGTCCCCTTCTGGAGCTCCCAATGGGCCGTGGTCTGGTTCATCGTCTGTTAGAATGGCTTCAAGAGGTTCGGCTGTGGTTGGAGAAACAAAAGCACAATTATTAGGGTGCTAAAGAGGAGAGAAAACTAGGGAAAATACATTCCCAACCCCATCCCCACCCTCCACATTATGTACAGTGTTGCTAGTATCCTCCCCAGGACCCCCAGAAAATGTAAGCACCCAAAATTTACAAGGATGTGGAGCTTCTCAACAAGAAAGCAAATTTATCAATGAGGCAAATCATCTTATACTTAACAAAAACCTGACCTGCATAACTCAGAGAAAACACACACTACACACACAATACAAATGTGTCTGGTTTGAGTTTAGAAAAAATGTTATTATTAAGTGGTTTACACAGGGACATAAAGAAAGCTTAAATAAAACTATTTAAAAATTGTAAAAATATGGATTGAAATGACATTTTTCTTTTTTTTTGTCAGATTAAGTTGTCTACTGTGGCAAAGAATATGACAGAGGAACACACACACACATATCCTTCATGTGTGAATGTATACATTCCCTAAATATACAGGAATGTGGCTCTATAAATTAGAAAGCTACTATGTCACACAGAATGTGTGCCACATTTACACCACAGTAATAAGAAAACAACTGCATTCACCTGTGAAACGAATCTAAACAATATTCAAAACGTAGCCTAATCCACACTGCCAAAAACCTTCCTGATCTCTCAGCAGTGCCACAAAATCAAAGAAATACCAAATTCACTGGCAATTCTTCTTAGACACATTAGCTAAATGGGATACTTTTGAGTACTTAAGAAAATAAGCCAATTAGTCATTTTTTTCATTCTGAAGAAAGGAATGCCTAAAATATTCTAAACATGTTTGTACTTGGTGGCCCCTATCACATAAAAATCAGGATGGTCAAGCAAATGCCACATTTCAGAACAAGGCTGAGAAGTCCTTTCTTTAGATTTGAAATACTTCGCCTAATGTTGTCAAAGTTGACTAATTTTCTGAATGAGCTCCAAAACGCTTCATTATGGGACTATTTCTGCACACATAATCACCAGCGGATGGTATAACAAGGTAGACATGTCTTTCTTTCCTGTTTCCTTTTTTTTTTTTTTTTAATTTTAAACTTCGCATAAAAATATTCCAACATCTATTTGAGCAACTTCTATCATTTTTAACATTCCAGAGAAAATGAGAGTTAAGTCTTTCCCTGTGAAACCTTATGTTTACTCTGTCAAAAAAAAAAGAAAAAGAAAAAAAATTGCAAAATATAAAACACATCCAGGGTGTTGCCAGTTAATAAAACTGAAGCAGAAAATGTACAAGTCTTAAACAGTTAATCAGTCTGACCTTCTTTAGCAAGCTGCCAATTTCACATTTAATGAACTTAAAGCCACAGAGAATCAAAAAATAGATTTTAATTTGAGTGTAGAATATTGGAACAGATTTTGATAAAGTGCAAAAATCCAGTGAACTCAGGTTAAATTTATTTCAACCCTACTCAGACTGAATATTGAGGGGGCAGATCTGGAGTAACTCCCAGATGTACAGGGTGAAATAATATTGAGAGAGTCCTGCGTAGCTGCACCTGTGCTCAAGTAGGACATGTCATAATTTCTAGCCTCTGGTACTCCTCCTAATTTAACATAAGGTCACCACAGGAATATGAAGGTTATATTCCCACTAATAAAGACAGCAAGGTAAGCACTTATGTTTCTTTGCCAAACATACTGACCAAAAGATTAAGAATTCACATGCATACTTTTCAAATCAAAGGTGACAAACGCAAGTGCTTCTCCATTGTGCCTCTATGACATTTTTCTCCTATGTTTGCTTTCATTTTGACCAAGTAGGGAGTTCAATGGGGAAGTCATTCTCCAAAATCCCTGCTACTTAAATTTACAATTTCAAGTACATATTGACAAATGTGGTTTTTTTTTTAATGAACTACAAATTCTGAGGTTTACAGATTAAAGAACCTCAGAAAAATTCTTTTATTTCATTAAAGTAAATAGTACTTAGAATCTTTGCAAAAAACACTTTTTAACTCCAATGTTAAGGGTTTTTTTTCCTACTTCTCAAGGTCTGATATGTTTCTGAAATGGAAATATTATTTAGGAGCAAAAGGAAATATTCTAGGTATCAAACAGTTAAAGGTAATTCGGTACAAAATCAGACTTGGTTAAAGTCTTCTAAACGGAGCGACTGAACTGATTTACAATCAAAACCAGGAAATGAAGTGGTAATTCAGAGGTTGCTGATTACACCTCCACATTTCACCTAATTAATTTTATAGGAGGCAAAGTTCTTGAAAATAACAAGATGATCAAATGTACAGATATAAAACCTGTAACCTCAACATTTTCTATGCTCTTAACATAAATTATTGCTAATTAACAAGAATTATATCCTAATGTTTGAAATACGTATAACACCAGGCTTTTGCAAAACATTTGACTCCTGATGTTCTAAGAAATACTAAAACGTGATTCTATTATTGCTCCTCTATTATTATTTAAAATCACACGAAGTGGGGCACAAAGAAAATATGAAAATACAATTGTCTTGGTGTAGCCTACTGATTTGCATTGACATATTTTCTCAGTGGCAATCAGCATTTCCTTTCTGGACATCTGATAATTTCTCTGTATTTTAATGCAAATTCCTCTTAACCTAAAAACATTTCTACCCTCAGCCATTTTAACACCCCCCATTCCATCCTCCTTCACCCCCACAATGCCTCGGTATCTAAGCTCCAGCTACAAAGCTGGGAATCCTGGATTGAAGTGGAAGGGAAGAGAGTGGGCAAATAATCATAATTATTAGCTGTGAATTCTCCCTACTAGGGGAATTAATAGAAAATAAAACGCTTTTGCATTCAAACAGCAAAACAAACTAAAGCGTCTCAATGCTCCAACGCCAAACTGAGACCTTTCTTCTTTCTGTAGTTGCAAAGAAATATAATTTTTTTTTTTTTTTAAGCCTTAGAAGAAATGTAGTAAAGGACCGAGGGAAAACAGGGCTTCTGGGGGAAGGGGGGGGCGGGGAGGGAGATCTGTCTTTAAGTTTGCTTTCCAAGTCCTTCCTATGATTGTCTTAAGGGGAAGGACACAAACCGAGGCTGAAATACTGGCATTTTAAGAGTGGAAAAGCAAAGAAAGGAGAGACAGGCCCGGGGCAGGGGGGCCTGGCAAGGGCAGACTGTGCAGAAAGTGAAGTTGGGCGCTGGAGACTCAGAGGCACAAAGCGAGCAGCGTGCTGGCTTGGCTGCAAGCTCCAGCCCTTCTAGCTGCAAACACGTGCAGCGGCTGTCGCACCGCAGTTGGCCGCGAGGCTACCGGCAGCCAAGGGCCCCGACTGCTACCTCCACTGCAGTCCAGCCAGGCAGCGGGGTGACGGCTCCCTAGGTCGACAGTTGGTGAAAAGGGAAGTGGGGTTTGGAAAAACTCCTCTAGTTAACCGGGTGCAGTCTCGGTATTACCGCACACAACTCACTCGCGGATCCCGAAATTCGTTGTGTCCACACGGTCACACTTTATACTTTGGAAGATCTCTGCAACATCGACCCCACCCCCACCCCACCCCACCCCACCTCACACCGCAATTCCAGGTCCGGGTGTGCGCGGTGGCGGCGGCGGTTATTCATTATTAATGACGCTGCTTGCCGGCATCATTATGATGAGAACTATTACTATTGTTGTGATTTTGGGCTCCGAGGCGAAAATTGAGGGAGGCGTGGGGGAAGGGGCGGGAGTTAAGGCTTCGGGGCCGACTAGACGAACCAGTCAAGACTGCCGGGGTCTGTGCTTTGCGCAGGGTGAGGGGCTAGAAGAAGTGAACCTGGAGACCAAGTGCAAACTTGCCATATCCCGCCCTTTAGCTTTGCCCCGAAGCCGGGAGTGCACACTCCCTTTCCTCCCTACCAAAACCGCCTGCCGGGAAAGAAAGCATTATCCGCGCCCCGCTCGGCGAGCTTGTCTCCTGGGCTTGCACCGGAGGGGGGTGGGGGGCTCGAGCTGGGGTGCTTCCTTAGGGCCCACGTTACAGAAGCGTTTTTAAAGTCAAAATGAAGAACAAAGACCTACGGGGTGATGGAGGAGAAAGGAAATTCTGCCTAACCGTCCGTGCCCCCCACCCCCACCCTCGCCAAGAGCGCCCCTCTCAAGCCCTCGGAAACGCAGAAGGGGGTGGGGGAGGCTCTGGTACAGGTTCAAGTTCGCTGAGCTTTCTTGATCTTGTTCTGCCTCCTAGCGACCGAATGGTTCATTCAGCCAAAGAAGAGAAGAGCTTGAGTGGGAGGTGGAGGGGTTTCCAGAGGAGTAGGATGCCTCCTCCCCCTCTGTGTACCCAGAAAATGAGAAAAATGAGCGACCCTCGCCCCCCACACCAAACTGATCCCTTAACCCAGTGCCTGCAACGGGATGGGGCCGGGGAGGACTAAGCCTCCTAGCCTGGAGTGTCCGAAGATGGACCCCGGGGGCAGCAGAGCAGCCCGGACTGCACGCCCCAGTCAGTCCTCTGAGCCCCAAAGCATCCTTCCAAAGAAGGGCCCGGCTTTCCCAAGTCCTGCGCACTCTGCCCTTCCTTCCCGCCCGTACCTGGCCGGGCTGTAACTTCACACCGCCGCGCGCCGCGTCTGCTCCGCATCCGGCGCAGCTGGGGGAGTAGGGGGCGGGGGAGAGAGGCGAGGGAGGGATGCGCGGAGGTGGGGAGAGGGAGGGCCTGCAACGTGCCTGGGCTGGGGAGGGGGGGTAGAGCGGGGGAGCTTCCGAAGTGTATGACAAGTTTCAGGGCCCAGCGAAAAATGCAATTCCCTGTACGCGTTCCCACCCCATTAAAAAAAACAGAAGCGGGTAAAAGTGACCCTTTAAATATTGTATCAAAAAATTTAAATGATAGTCATGAATGGGGGAGGGGGGACTTTCCTGCCTTTCTGTCCGTTGGTGCCAAACTTTCCAAAGTACCCACTACCCTCCTTTGCAGGCGTACTCAGCTTGGAGTCCCCCACCCTCTAGTTTAGACTGGAGACACTAGACTCTCACAGCAAAAACTCAAAGGTGAGGGACGCTAAGTCCCGTAATAGACACCCCCCCCAAAAAAATACCAAAACACACTTCTCCCAGTTCGTCCCCACCCCACCCCGGGCCGAATCACGCTCCAGGGCAGGGAGCTGGTGGCCAGACGGTTGGGAGGTGGGTAGAGAAAGCACGTGGTGACCTCCACCCCTTCCCCGCCGCCGGGAGCAGTGGACAAGAAACCTCAGACAGTACGGGGCAAGGCTGGGGCGCATGCAGAAACGCTCTTTTTCAGTTGCTTTGCAAATTCGAGTTTCTCCCCAGCCGGTTTCGCAGTCGGGGAGGCTGGGAGGAGGTCTGGGCATTGTGCTGAGGGCGGGCGGGGCCCGGGGGCCCGCTGGCGCGGAGTCTCCGTGTGGCCAGCCTCCGTACCCGGCGGGCTGGCGTCGGGCGCCGGGTGGGCGATCCCGGGTGGGGCGGGGGCGCGGCGAGGCCCGGCAAGGCCCGACCGCCACCGCCGCCCGCTCAGCGGCCACGGCGCTGCGCTCGGTCCTCTGTTTGTTGGCAGGAGGCTCCCGCACACGCGGTGCTTGTAAACATTCAGACACGAGATTTTTCCCAATCAAAATCCACTTCCACTTTTTTTGAAAATCTTCCAAAAAATAGTAAGAGGAGGGAGTTCCTCGCTCCCTCTCAGTGCCGCCGGCGCTCTAAGTTTGCAACTGAAGGGGTTTTCGGGAAGGGGGTGATTGTAATTTTTTTTTCCTCTCGGTTAGAGATTGTGAGATTTTTGCGGGGGGGGGGGCGGGGAGTGAAAGAGGAGAGCATTGCAATAAGGGTTGGCGGAGCGTTAGACTTCGGCATTTTGGGGCAAGAAAAATTACGTTCCCTTGCCGTGTTCTATTTTATTTTATTTTTGCACGTTTCCCCCTTGCTGCCTAGGAGGCTCGGCCGGGAGGGGAGGGCAGCGGCTCCCCCGGCTGCGCCCCAGCACCCTCCCTCCCTCTCCCGCGCGCCCCCGGCAGCCTCCTCCCCGGCCCCTGCCCCTGCCCTTCGGCTGCAGCGGCGGCGCGGGAGGGCAAGCGCGAGGAGCCGGCACAAAAGGCACCGGGACAAACACCCACCTCAGGCCGGAACAAAAGACGGCAACGCCGGCCGCGTCTCCCGTTCTTCCCAGTACCCTGGCTCTCCCCGCCGCTGCGGCGCATTCTCGACCCGGCAGACACGCGAGCGATCGGGGCCCCCTCCCACAGTCCTACTTTCTCACTATTGTGGGGAAGACTACTTTCCTCCCAATACACACTTGACCGTGAGCGCGCTGGCGTCCGAGGGCCAGTCTTACCTCTTTTCTCCTATGGAATGGTTTTTTAGGCTTAGACTCCCCCTCCCACACTCCCCATTTTCCTACGGTGCGTGGAAACAGCCCTCCTTTCCCCTCCACCACCCTCCCCCAGGTTTGCATATTAGTTGTTCGCATCCTTAGCATTGTTCGTTATTTTGTAAAACTGGGGGGGAACAAATCATTGCATTCCTTTTCGAAAAGAGAAATAGAGCAACGGAAAGGGAGTAAGACGAGGACTCTTTTTTTTTTTTTTAAATAAAATTAAAAGGTGAATGCTATCCCTAAAGTGCACACATGGCTAAGGTGCGAAATGAGATGAGGCTTCCTTTTTATTTTATTTTTTTCATTTAATCTCTTTACTCCGACTCTCGGAGGTTTTTCTCAAGAAAATAAAAAATGCATGCAAACACACCCCTCTCTCCCCCTCGCTCTTGCTGCTCGTCCTGCGCGCTCTCGTGATTATTAATAATTATTATTACTATTATTGGGTTACTTACGCGAGAATTCCCGTTTGCTTAAGTGCTGGGGTTTGCCTTGCTTGCGGCGAGACATGGTGGGCTGCGGGGCGGGCGGCGGCGGCGGCGGCGGCGGCGGGCGGACGACGGCTCGGTTCACATCGGGAGAGCCGGGTTAGAAAGAAGGAGACTCCAGAGAAAATATCTTCATCAGTGCCTTTTGACATCCAAAATAAATTAGAAATAATACAAAGATGGCGCAGGGAAGATGAATTGTGGGAGAGCCGTCATGGCTTTTTTTTTTTTTTTTTTTTTTTTTTTAGGCAAAAAAAAAAGAGAGAGAGAGAAGAGATAGAGGGAGAGAGAGAGAGATGAAAAAAAAAATGGCAAAAGCCCCCCTGAGCTGCAAGTTCAAGTGCGGACGTGACGTCCCTGCGAACTTGAACGTCAGGAGTCTGGATGGACAGAGACACACAAAACATGGGCAGGGCGAGAAGGAGAGAAGGGGAGGAGGGAAGGGGAAGCTCACACCAATGGACACACATCAGGGGCTGGACATGAAAAAGAGACCAGGACAAGCCAATGGCCAGTGCGGGGCGGGGGAGGTGCGGGGCGGGGGGCTAGGCAGACGCCAGACGCGGCCCCCGAGGGAGGGGCGGGCGGGGGGGAGGGGGCGCTGGGGCCGCCGGCTCACCAGTGGCCGCAGCGAGCGCTGAAGCGGCGGCGTAGTGGGGAGAGAAGAAAGGGGTGGTGGGGCGGGAGGGAGGGGGGAGCAAGACATGCGTCCTGCTCCCCCCACCAGGTACCAGGACCCTAAAATGAGAGCTTATTTTAAAATAAATTTAAAAAAAAAAAAAAAAAAAAAGCAAGAGTGCTGGGAGGCTGCAGCCCGCGGCCGGAGAAGCGCGGGTAGAGGGAAGCCAGGTAGAGTTGCTCCCGGACACCCTCCTCGGTGCGCACACCCACTTCCCCTCCTTGTCGCCACAACCAGCGCGCTAGCTCACCGGGAGCAGACACCCAGGGCTGAAGTGAAAGCCTGGGATCCACGGCTGCGGCTCGGGAAACTTTGCCCGAGGAGAGGAAAGCAAAGAGAAATCACTCGAAGTTAGAACTCAACCTATAAGTTACAGCTCCGCTGCGGGCGAAGGGAGATGGGAGGGAACGCGCGGTGGAGTAGAGTCCAGCCTAAGTTTGAAGGATTGAGGGCCGGAAGGGCATTATCGGGGCTCCTAGAACCCGGGCAACCTAAAACGAGGGTGAAGGGGCAGTGCGACAGAGCTTCGAACGGCGCCAGCCTGGACAGGAGCGCTGGCAGGGCGCCCCCAAGGCCGAACCCAGGGTTGTGGATCAGAGCGCCGGACTACCGACTGGGTTTGAATGCAACTAAAAATGCGGAGTGAGGCTCCCAAGGGCCGCGGAATGAAAGAGAGGCAAAGGAATAAAGAACGAGAAGCCAGAGTTCAAGCGCGTTCCAGCCCCTAGAGGGGAGCACCGGGGGGGCCTGGCCAGGCAAGCGCCGAGGCATCCACCTCTCCTAGCGGCCGCGAGCGAGAGGACAAAGCGCAGGCAGTCCCGGGAGGACTGGGGACGCGCTCCAGGCTCCGAGAGCTACCCTGAAGCCAGGTCCCGAGGAGGGTCACGCTCCCTCCCGCTCCAGAGCAACCGCAAAAGCACTGAGAGAGGTGGGGGGAGGAGGTTCTTACGGGTAAAGCACAACTATTCCTGTGCTGTAGCCCTGGGAAACAGAAAATGGGGGATGCAGAGACAGCGACTGGCTCACAGGAACAACCGGAAAACCTCGGTCGAGGGCTGACCGCCTAGGATGGGCGAGCGCCCCTGGTCAGCGCTGCGCTCTGCCGGCACCCCAGGTCCAAGCTCACACTTCGGAGACCGCAGCCTCCTCAAGCCGTTACTGGGAATTGGGAAAACCTGTTGGAAATAAGCCCCTGTCTCTTTAATGCGCGCTCACACACACTCACACACACGCTATCGCTGTCAAAAAGCGGGCTTCATTCTGGCGTGGGATACTTTCAGTTTTACGTAAAATGTACAGCAACAGCACCCCCTGCGATTGGAAAGTTTATTCAGAAACGTGCCTGCAAAGTCCCCCGGCGTCTCCCGCCTCCCAGCCTTCCTGCCTGCGCCACCCTGCAGCGGCAGCCACCGCCGCGTATACCGCGATCCGGTTCCAAATCGGGAAGTGCGAGGGGGGTGGGGGCGTGGACTCAAGTCCAAGACTGGCGCGGAGGGCGCAGGGTGGAGACGGGCGTTTGCTGCCTGCCAGACTACGTGCTGCAGGTGGACGTGTGTGAGTGAGTGAAGAGCAAGGAGCTTTGCTTCCCTCTCGTCCAAGCAGCACCACGACCCCTCGGGTCTTCTCATCCCCCATCTCTGTCTAAGGGGTGTCGTTTCCGTAAATTCACCCACTCAGCTGAATCGTTTGAAACAAGGGCTCGGAGATTGCACGCGTGCACCCTCCTCCCAGCCTCTCCAGCAAGCGGCTGTTTTTTTCATGTGTCATCTTAGTAAAGTTTCAAACCTGTTAGAAAATGACTGTTTGTCCAGCTTGGCGAAGCTTCAGGCCCCTCTGAGGAAGAAAAAAAAGGAGATTTTGATGCTCAACATTATGAGGGATTTGGGCAGGACTGGGTTTGTGTAAATGTAGTTTTTTGTCGTTTCCCTTCAGTTTAAGAAAGGGAAGAAGAAAAAGAAAAAACAAAAAAAAAAACCCACCTCAAATCCTGTTTAAGAAGCAGGATTCATTTGCAGTAACGCTATGTAGAGTGTGCATGACACCATTTCCTCTTATTCATGAGTTCTTCAGAGCAGTTCAGCATCTCTCTTCCACTACTGTGTCTTTTATGTCTTATAACCAAATGAATGTATGAATGTCTTGGGAGGGTGAGCAGTGAGGAAGAGGACGGTTGGAAGGAAGGAGAGGAAAGGAGGAAACTGGAAGGCCTTGGGGGGGGGGGGGAGGGAATTGCAGCCTTTCAGTAACAATACTGAGCCAGAATCTCTCGAAACCAAACATTTCAAATTTGAATATTGTTCTCATCCATCCATAAAAGTCCATATATAGAGAAGGTACATAAATGGGCAAATGTGTATTGTGGAAATATATATGTATGATTTATATATAATGGTGTGTATAAAGCTTTTCAGGGTTGGCTGTAGTGTAAAAAGTAATGACTTTATTACCTCTGAAAGGTTCTGTGGTTCACATTTAACAGTCTTCTGAATTACAATTCATTACACAATTGTGTGCTCTCTAAAACCGGCACCTCATCAGGACCGCTATCTGTGGTTATTTCCAATAAATAACTGGCAACATTTTATTGATTTTCTTTAAAAAAAAAAAATCATAGGAAATTAAGCACTTAGTTACAAGTAGGTCTGCTATGTTATTGCACTTGTTTCAGATTCCAGGGGGGTTCCTTCCGAAACCACATCTTAAAACATATATTAAAAAGCCAGTTTTGCAGCTGCCTTCGCTGGGTGCCAATAGAGAGGTACGCAGCGATGTTTCCACCATTAACATATATTTAATTTCACCATCGTAAAATGTCCAGAATGAAATGGAAACTCTGCCTTCCGCTGCTGCTCCCCTCCCCCAGCCGGATTTCACCCAGTCCAGAATACCAGGGCTGTGTAACGGCATCTGATCCCTCTTCGAAACGTCCCCCTCCCTCGTTCTCTCCCCTCCGGGCGACGCCCCTTTTCCTCCTCGCTTCTCCAAGCTCACTAAAGCGCCCCAAAAGTGGGGGAGGGGAAGTGTGTTAAAAGAAATAATAATGTGTTGTTTTAAGAGATTTTAAAATATTACATAAGTATTGATTAATGATGCAGGTGGTTTTGTAGAAGGGGTGAAAGGTCACATTAAAACGGGCACACTTGGATACACAATAAGTATATTTACCTTTCCAGAGTGGCTTTTTAAAGTAATAAATTACGACAACATTAAAATTATTTTCTGGTGGTCAGTTAACTTCGTACCGGGCTGTAGAACCTTTGCTGATTCCATTGAGGGGGTAATGACGCTCCATGGACTCTTTTCCAAACCTTTGGTGACGACACTGAGAGTAAATTCCAGGCTATCAGACAACCCCTCCCCCCCCCTTTTTTTTTCCAATCTTGCCCGCGTAGGAGACTCCCCAGGACTTCCTGCAGTATATATAGTCAGCCTCTGATCTCCGTACTTAATAGCCAAGTCCTGGTTTATGCTTTATAACGTGTTGACAAGTTTTCTAACAGACTTTCTGAAATAATGCACATATATTCACGTCGGTTAGAAACCCCGTCGTATTTTTAGAGTCGAGTAGATCTATACCCTAATGCAGTGAGAGAGTGTAAATCATAGAGGATTTCATAGTCCTTTCAGAAGTTTTCGGTATGAAGTATGAGCCGCGTGGCCTCCAGACGTAACCTTTTAGAAAAAAAGACAGTGCTTTTATTTTATGGTGTAAAGTGCTTTTAGCTCCAGGGCTCTGAACGTGAATGTGGTCAACAAACAGCTCCAAGAGGTAGACTTAGTGCAGCCCCAGCCCTCGTGCGGAGGATCGCCTGGCGCTGGGAACTCGGGCTAAACTGGAGAATGAAGGGTTAAAAGGTCTGTCTCGCAAAAGAAACTACAAGATCAAAATAAAATATTCCGTCTATTTTGGAAATACCTCTACGGACCTAAAGATAAATGAATGAGTGAATGAAGAATTAAAATAACAATCAGTTCCACCTTACTTTTTCAATTTCTTACCCCCCACCTACGGCAAATTAGAAAAATAGAAAATATACATTCATTTTTATGAAAATCAAACTTAGTTTGGAGTCTATACTTGGCATTGCTGATGCAATTTGGGCTTCTTGAGGGTGGGTGTGCTAAAGGAGTTGTTAAGACAAAGGGGGAAAAATTGAAACGGCTATACGGTGTGAAGAAGGAGGTGGGCCCTCTTTTTTGCCACAGCCTCCCTTCTTGTCTCCGCGCTCCCCCTCCCCGCCCCATGACATTTCCTCCTCCTCTACTCGCAGCGTGACCAGCGCCTGAGACCCCGGAGGCCCCTGGAGGGCAGTGTCTACATCTTCTGCAAAGGCACAGACCTCCCCCAGGGGGCTTCCTGAGGGAACAGTTAGTCCAGCATCTTTCTCCAGAGGCGCTGTGTCTTTGGCTTGCTGGCAGGCTGTACCAGACACCTGGATGGACCTGTAGAAGAAGTGGGGTGGGGGGAGGGGAGAAGAAAGGAGAGAAGGGAGGAGGAAAGGAGAAAGAGGAAGCAGGAAAAAGAAGGAAAGGATGGAGGAAGAGAGGGGAAAGAGAAAAGGAAGGGAAAGATTAGGAAAAAGCTAAATCTGCTTTAAGTCTACAAGTTACTCTAGGTGATGTTGCTGTGTGCTGAGTCAGTAATTTAGCAGGGAGGCAGTCTCACTATTTTAGTAAGGAGACCCTTGGAAGAAGAAGAAGTTCTTATTGGGACATTGCTGGGTGAAATACTCAATTTAACTCCTAACATTGACATCAAACTCAGGCTTCCGCAATTATGCCAGTCCAATGTACTACACTAGAAACTTCCAAGTACAATGCTCAGCACACAGTAGGTGCTCAATAAATGAACTCTATGAGCGAATAAATTAACAAATCCTACCACAACCAAAATGAAAACAACTTGAGGGGCGGGGAAGCATTGCTATTGAGTCAACGCTTACTCATAGTGAGTGGAATACACTATAATTGCTTCTAAGGGTTTCCAAGGTTGTGATTTTATGGAAGCAGATTGTCACATTTTTCTCCTGCAAAGGGGCTGGTGGGTTCCCTGGTAGGTTTGAAACCTGGTGGGTTTGAGTTGCCAACCTTTCATTTAGCAACCCAGCAGTTAGCCACTGTTACACCAGAGCTCATTGCAACCAACATAACCATCCAAATTCTATTAGTTTTTCCCAGAAACCAGTTAGATTTTGAGCAGGTAGCCCTATTATAAGTGTGTGTTTAAGTCTAAAGATGATTCCTACTCAGTATGAAAATCACCTTTAGTCTGAAAAAGTCCTGGTGTGGTTCTGCGGGTTAATGAGCTGGACTGCAAGGTCAATTTGAACTGCAAGTTCGGCAGTTCAAGCTCACCAGTTGCTCCTTGGAAACCCTATACAGGGTTGCTGTGAGTCAGAACCGATTTGGCCGCACTCAACAAACAACAACAAAAACTTGACCCAAATATCAGAGCAGTTGAACAATTCAGAATACAATGCAAGTCGTTTTCATAGTTCCAGCAGCCTATATTATCAAATAACTCCCAAATAGACTAGTATCATGAATGCAGCATCATATGATTCATTTTTTAATATTGCTTTTTGTATATGTGCAAATCTGCTTTCTCAAAGAAGAGGACTACTAAAAATAAACCAAAAAAAAAAAAAAAAACACCTTGGAACAACCAAAAATAAATATTTATTGTTTATATTTCTAACTTCATATTCTGGTTCCCCCTTTAATCTGCTTTTAACAAGGGAATAAATGTTTTTCAGTATAAGTGCTTTTATATCTCAATCTTAAAAACCAATCTTCACCTAGTTGACCCTCCTTTTTTTTTGGGTAAATAAAAAGGAAAGCAACACACAGATACACACACACATCTGGTCTGACATTTTGTACAGCAAGTTTCAACCCAATGTGATTTAAAACAATGTGAGTTTAAAACCTCTTAAAATTTGGGTTTATAATGGAAACGCTGACAGACTCTTAATTATAGCAGGCCTGCCAGACACTGCTATAATGAAATAGTTGTGCTTTCATTACTATAGAGCCACTATAGTTAAGGGTCTGTCAGTGTTTCTATTATAAACCCCAAGTTTAAGAGGTTTATAACTTGGGCTATTTAAATGGCACTGGGTGGGATTCAAGTTATCAGTCCAGATGTGAAGTTGTTTTATAAAAGGCAAATAACTCAATTGAGGAAGCTTTTGGCGCACTCTCTCTCTCACCCCCCTTTCAGAACATCACAGAAATGATTTTTAATGGTTTCAGATGGTCTTACTGCTAACTTCTAACTATGACTTCACTATCTAAAAGGAAATTTTATAGGCAGTTAGTCCTTTATTTGGACAAGTATTCTTTGCTACATTGTGCTTCTATTATTTTAAAGTATGTATGTGGGATAGTATGGTGCTGTAGGATAAGCACTGGACCGCAAGGTCGGTTTGAATTGCAAGGTAAATGGTTCAAATCCACCAGCAACTCCTTGGAAATCCTATCCAGGGTCACTATGAGTCAGAACCAACTTGACGGGACTAAAACAGTAACAACAATGAGTGATATAAATACATATACACATACATGATATAAGGAGCTCTGGTAGCGTAGTGGTTACGAATCGG
>NW_006408632.1:10106083-10156026 GCF_000296735.1 Chrysochloris asiatica
CATGGCAAATACATGAAGTTATTGCTACAAAATCATAGAAAACTCTTATCTAAAATATCAAAATGTGAAGTTATTTCTCGACATATCCTCCATCTAGGTCTATACAATTTTTTTTTTTTTTTTTTAGGTCTATACACTTTTGAAGACAGTGTTTCCATCTCTCTATACCCCTTCCTGGTGTGACCTTGTAGGATAAGCACAGGACTTCTAACCACAAGGTTGGTGATTCAAACCCACCAGCTGCTCCTGGGAAATCCTATACAGGATCACTATGAGTTGGAATTAATACAATGGCACTTATCAACAGCAACAAAAAACCCTTCCCCAAAGTATTCTGTACCCTTCAATTTAGAAAATAGCAAAATGGCAGTTCGAGCATTCTCAAGGGACTCAAATCATGTTCCCTTTAAATGCTGAGTTTGGGGACAAAAAGAAGTCTAAAGGGGAAAGGTCACGGCTGAAGAGTAAATGTGGTAAGGTTTCCCACTGAAACTCTCCTAGGACTGCCCTTGCTTACTGTCGAAGAATGAGCAGGTGCATTGTCGGGATGGAAAAAAACACACCATACAATTCCTCAGTGCACGTTTCCTGGTCCTTTTCTCACCAATGCAGCTTTCAGTTTTCTGCATGTTTCTTCATATAAGCCCCATGATGGTCCTGTATCTTTCTAGAAAAATTTGAATCAACATTACCCCTTTGGAATCCCAGAAAATCAGCTGCCACAACCTTCTGAGCTGACCTCTCTACCTTGAATGTAACTGGCCCAGTAGATTCCCTCAGAAGCCACTGTTTTGACTGGACCTTTTTTTTTTTTAAGGCACCTTAATAAGACTAAAGCAAATGTATTACTTTGAGAACTTGTCTGCAGCCATCCACTGATCACAGAAACATGTTTAAACACGTTTTGTTTGGCATAAACCTGTGCATGTATGAACTAAAACCCTAGAAGTACTACTTCTTGACTTATCCTCATATATATGACAGTGAATGAGACACAACTTTATAAAAATCAAGACTATATGCCAAGAATGTTGCAACTTCATAACATACACAAAGGCACACATTTTGTGTTGCTTTCTGATGAAAAAGTATGAGTTTATAAATAGGAAAACTAAAGTACCACAGTTTTTTTTTTTTATATCATCTATTAACTGTGGAAGGAGCTCTGATAGCATAGTGGTTAAGAGTCGGGCTGCCAACCTCAAGGTCAGCAGTTCAAAACTACCAGCAGTTCTGCGGGAGAAAGATGAAGTGTTCTGCTCCCGTAAACATTTACAGCCTAGGAAACCCTGTGCAGGGTCACTATGAGCCGGAACCAACTCTACGGTACTTAACAACAACAAGATTAACTGTGGGTAAAAAATGTAAAAAGATACTAACATCTGATTTCCTTGTAGCTTTTCTGTATCATTTGCTTTGTTTAGAAAGCATTGGCTAGCATGGTTAGTGGCCAGCACCAATGTACCCAGAGATTGGACACACACACACACAGTAATTTTCTCTGTTTGACTTTGTTGACAGATTGATTAAATATCTACCATGGGGGAGTAGTTAATCTTTTAGGACAGAAACAGAGGACCCTAGGACCATCAAGAGAGAAGAGCATAAGCAGAATGTGGGACCCTATCCAGAAAAGCAGCGCCATCAGAGATGGAGGCAGAGATGAGGACATGGAGAGAGGGAGCAGCTGAAGACTCTGGACTCATGGAAAGAGAGGGACTGGGTGCTGGCAGCCAGGAGGCAGGCTTGCAGAACGTGCCCTTTGGTTGTTTAAATTATTATATATGCCTCAGTGTTTCTGTGTACATCCCCCCAAAAAAAACAAACAAAAAACAAGCAGTGGAAACAAATTCTGTTGAATGATGATGTGCAGAGGAGATTGTAATCCTTGCAATGAAGCGATAGTGTAAAGCCAATGTTCTCCCATGTAAACTGTCACTCCGGTCACAATAAACACTTTTAAAAAAAGAAAGAAAAGAATCTACCTTGGGCCAGATTTTTAAAATATGTTACTCTCTTTATCTATTATCACCCACCATAGTGTAGTCCTGGTGTGGCGCTGTGGGTTAATGCTCCAGACTGCAAAGCCATTTGAACTGCAAGGTTGGCAGTTCAAGCTCACCAGCTGCTCCTCAGAAACCCTATACAGGGTCTCTATGGGTCGGAGCCAATTTGACGGCACTTCACAACAACAACAACAACAACCCACCACAGTATGCAACAAATGTTTGATAGTAAAGAGGTGGTTAATGTTGATTCTACCATGAAGAAAACAAGGCTGGTGGTGGTGGTGAGATGATGGTGATGGGTGTGCTGTTGGCAGAGACGGTAATGATGGCGGTGATAGTGCTCATGGTAATGGTGGTGATTTCTCCTATTAAAATGTTTACCAGAGGGCAGTCAAAAAAGAATGAGTAATGCAGTAAGATGGAGTCCTGGTGTGGTGCCATAGGACGAGGTCCGGACCACAAGATCAGTTTGAATTGTAAGGTCAGCAGTTCAAACTCACCAGCCACTCCTTGGAAACCCTATACAGGGTCGTATGAGTCAGAACCGACTTGACAGCACTTTAACAACAACAACAACAGATGGAGTAAGAGAAGAAGCTCAAACCCTTGCTGCTCCAACTCTTATTGCATTCGAAAAATAATTCCATAAAATTATAGGGTTGTTGTAAAGTGCTGTCGAGTCAGTTCTGACCCATAGCGACCCTGTATAGCGTTTCCAAAGAGCAACTGGTGAGCTTGAACCACCAATCTTGTGGTTCAAACCAACTTTGCAGTCCAGCACATTAGCCCAGAGCAAAGATGAGTTAAAGTGAGTTTCCAAATGGCTCTCCACCATGATGTGGGTGTTCTTGGAGGGTCCTGAAGTCATTGACTTTATAAGGAAAGACCCACCAGACGCTGTGCAGCAACCCCATCTGTATTTAGACAACTTTTTACTTCCAAAAAAGCAATTCCTTTAGTCTAGTGTCCCTCGGGGTCGGTCTACTAAATATCATTATTGTTGATAAGTTCTGTAGGGTCGGTTTTGACTTATAACAACTCTGTATAATGTTTCTAAGGAATGGCTGGCGAGTTTGAACCGCCAACTTTGTGGTTCAAACTGACCTTGCAGTCCAGTGCTTATGTTGCAGCACATTAGACTTGACTAATTCTCATCTCATAATGACTTTAGTTGATCTTTTCTGGAATTAGCTGTATAGCAAAAGAGAAGCAGTCATAAAGCCATGTCACAAAGGTCATTCCCTGTTGTTTCTCCTAAGTCTCACCGGGTTATGAAATGCCCAAACCCACAGCAACATAGGATGCATGCCAGTTGTTCCCAGAGAGAACTGAATCTCTGGGTCTATTCTGGTTCATTTTTCAGAAATTTTCCTTTCTTTTCCTCCTAACAGTTAGTCATCAGATTTTTGCTGTGTGTTTTTTGCTCCTGCCAAATTCAGCAAAGAGAACTTTTCTGGTAGAAAATGGCCTATCTCTCTTCCATCTTTCTGTGGCAACTTGGTAGCAAATAAACAAATCTTTCTATTCTCCTATTCCTGTGAAAATGCAATTTGCCTAGTTTCTTTCTCTTTCTCTTAACAAGAAAATCTCTTGTACAAGGCTAGTTATCTAAGTCTCTAGGTTACTATAAAATGAAGAATCTGATCCTCAGAATTGTTGGTCTTTCTTTCTTTATGGGGTACCTCATTGAGTAAGCATGTGACATGGTCCCTGTTTTTGGATTGCTTTTCTTTTTCAGGCACGAAGACAACATATACAGGAACAAGCATGTCACATAAAGTCACAAATGTCAAAGCCAGACAAATGTACACTATTATTCTTGCTTCATACAGCGCTAGCTCTATGTTGCTAATTTGAACAGTTCTGGTATGGATAAGCACTGGACTGCTAACCCAGAAGGTCAATGGTTCAAACCTGCCAGCTGCTCCTTGGAAATCCCATGTATAGTTGCGATGAGTCAAAACTGACTCGATGGCACTTAACAACAACAGTAAGCCTCTATAACAAAGATATATCTGAGACGACTCAGCTCTGGTCACTTCTGACATGTGATTTTTACTTGCTGGAGAAAGAACCTGGCTTCCCAGAAATGAGAATGGTGTATGAGGTTTGGCCATGACTGACTGTATGTCTATGATAATTTATTGTTTTTGCACTTTTTACAGTGTTATTAAGTAGCCTAACTAGTTGCTTTTAAGAAATTAGCTTTTCTGCACTCACATTTATGTGTAGATAATACTACAGACTATCCCCAGCATGTATTGGTGACTGTATCGTTCTTTTTAAAATGACATTGTTTTAGAGTCCTGGTGTAGTGCTGTGGGATGATGCACTGGACCGCAAGGTTGGAGGTTCAAACTCACCAGCTGCTCATGGGAAACCCTATACAGGGTTGCTATGAGTCAGAATCAACTCGATGACACTTAACAACAACAACCACACATGGTGGTGGTGGTGTGCCGTGGAGTCTGTTCCAACTCATAGCGACCCTGCATAGGGTTTCCAAAGCTATAAATCTTTACAGGAGCAGAAAGTCTCATCAGCTGCTCATTGGCTGGTAGTTTTGAACTGTTTTGAAGTTAGCAGTCCTGCTTGTAACCACTATGCTACACATTGTTGTTGTTGTGAAGTGCCGTTGAGTCGGTTCTGACCCATAGCAACCCTGTACAGGGTTTCCAAGGAGCAGCTGGTAAGCTTGAACCACCAACCTTGCAGTTCAAATGGCTTTGTAGTCTGGCGCATTAACCCTCAGTGCCACACCAGGACTCCATGCTACACATAGTAGCATTTAATACATTTATTGAATCAAGGAACGAATTCCACAAAAGCATTCTCAATTACTGCTAAAGAAACACAGGTATGTATTTCTACTCACTAATAGATTAAATATGCAAATAGTAGGAAATTATATTATCTTACTGTTTAAATAAGGAGCTCTGGTAGCATAGTGGTTACGAATGGGCTGCTAACCTCAAGGTCGGCAGTTCAAAACTACCAGCCGTTCCGTGGGAGAAAGATGAGGCTTTCTGCTCCTGTAAAGATTTACAGCCTCGGAAACCCTATTTAGGGTCAGTATGAGTCAGAACCGACTCCACGGTTCTTAACAACAACACTGTTCAAGTAGTTAGGAAACATAAACCACATGCTCTGCTATCTAACCTACACATTAAAAACTGCAAGTCCATTTTTATTCCAGGTGAAGCCAATTGCATGCTTCTCTTCGTACATTTCATATATTAACTTATGTCATAAGCAATTTAGTGATCCAGGTCCTGGGTTGTTAGTGCTTATAGGGAAGAGCCTCCATCATTTTCATCTTTTATCTATCTCAGCACAGAGTAGGACCTCAAAATCTAATACATGAATAAAGACTTACAAAGTAGACCACTTAGATTCCCAAGAACTTCAAAATCTTATGTACTGTAGATAAAATGTCCTTTTTATTGTTCTCATCACAAATTTTTGAAATGCAATAAAATATTCAACCAGCCAAATTCCAAGTAACACATAGTAATTCTAAGACATTAATTCTGAGCCTGAGTCTCCAGATAACTAACTGCTTTAAATATCAAGATTGATTCTAGCTGGTTCTCATTTGAAACAGGCAAGGTTCACGGAGTCTTAGATTGGCAACGCCCTTCCCAATCATCCACTAAAAGTGATATTTGTGGCCTGGCTTAGGGAGCAAGAGAAATATGATGGTAAAAGAATTGTGATCATCTCTTCTCAGAATTCCGAATCTTGAACTCAGAACATAATAAGAGAAAATGCAGGATTCGTGGATTTTCAAAATAAACTCAGCTGCTAACTGCATATGCATTGGGAGAAAGGCTTATACATTAATTATTTGATTTTTAATACCCTTAAAGTTTATACATCTTTCGTGTGTGTTAATTTAAAGGTTCCAGAAAATTTTAAATGTACTCATTTAAAAATACATTCTCTTACAGAGTATCGACTCTCTTTAATGGAATGGAAACTTGTAGATTTCTTTCTTTTTTGTTTTACCTTAAATAAATCAGCCTCAAATGAAAAAGAAACTACTTTTTTTTTTTTCTTTTTTTTAAGTTGGTATGATATTAGCAAAGGATTGCTTATTTCCACAGATCTTACTAAAGGTTTCATTTGTTAAGGGTTTCAATCTCTGGTCATTAATGTAGCAAAGTAGAAACTGTAAATGTTCCCAAACTTGAGTTGTCATCTATTTATCATAATTGACTTGATGCCTGGCTTGTAGAAAAGTTCAAATTGATCCTTTTCTGAAAAATGTTGAAAAGTGGTGATCCATTATTTCCATTTCTAACCATTCTAGAAGGAAGTTTTTCATTATGGGAGTTGAAAAGGGCAAAAGAGACACTGATTTCAATTGGCATCTTTTCTTACTTTTTTTAGAGATGAGATTGACCAGCAGTGAGGAAATAATTATTAATCCTAAAAGTGTGTTCTCCCCAACACTATATCCAAAGCCTATACATTGTGAATAAACTTGAACCTAAAGAATAAAATGATGGCAGTGATTATTTTAACGAGAGTATCCTTAGCCAGAATAATAAATAGCTGAACGGCTTCATGTTACAATGAAAGGTAGCACATGAGGAAGAATGCAGCCATGGTGACTAATGTGTGATAAGAGAATCCGGTTCACACTTTGAGCATTTATGTCATCACGTATTATTGATAGCACATAATACTTTTACTACATGTTGTCTTTATTACATGAAGTCTAATTGCAGGAAAAAATATTTCTAGCCCCTTGTTTTGATAGGCATTTCTGTAGAAAGGGAGGGATTACAGAGAAGACTGTAATGCTGCTGAATTCCACAGTCACCAAAGACATTTGCTGATTGCTGATAACACGGCTATATGAGTGAGCACTGTTCACTGGCCTTTTAAGAGGGAAGGAAATAAAGTACAATAGACTTGTGATCAAAATAAGAAAGAGGTTCTGAAGAAGATACATGAACACTGGAGAGCTGGAATTAAGCTTCAGCCCTTGCACCCCTGTACATTCTTGTATTCAGGTATTACTACCTAAAAAGTCTATGAAATCTCTCGAGAAGCTAAAAACCCTGATAAAATATAGCACATACACTATATACCCTGGTTCTGAGGTGGAGATAAGATTAGATTTTTCTGGGTGCTTTTCAGGGGAGCAAACAAGAAGAGTAACAAAACTCTGGATCCAGGACCAAAACCAGCTTGAGTGTCTGGACCATGTTCATTTCCACCAAGAAGGTCAAAAAGGGCTGAAAGAAAAGGTGCATCAAAGGTATCCTTAGAACTCAGAGCCAATAAAAATGAAACTATTCTCTTCTGAGACCTAATTAACTTTTATATCCAAAGCTACATTGCACGTTTGTTCGTTGCTTATGACTAGGACTAAAAAATATATATATGCCATGGAACTAGGCTTTTAAATGATCTATTGGGTGGCTTTTCCATGCCTGTAAGCAATTTTCTGTTCTTTAGAGGTATTCATTCAATGAATAAGCAAGCCCATGTTAATTTTTTTCCTCAAAACATTAAGGGTTTCCCTATATCGATTTTCAAGGAATCAGGGCCTTCATCCTGTTACTTCCAAGATTTTCCCTTCAAATTCTAAAACAAAACCAAAACAAAGAATGTTCAGGAAACAAATGTCATACTATGGGCTTTGCAAGGATTAGTCTCCTATTAGAGTCACTGTTCCTATATGATCCTTTTTCATGTTTTAAAGGAGGATATATATTTTTCTGTTACCTTTCCTGACTGTAAAGCAATCACAGGAACCTGCAGGAGGCACCATAAATATGCAAATTTCTGAGAAATAACTGTTTTCAGTGGTTATGCCTCCAAGTAGTTGGGAAACAGGAGAGCTGGAGCTTCGTACTTGCAGGTAATTCGTATGTTGGTGGTGCCCCCTGCTGCAATCACAGGTTGTCCAAGAAAGGAAGGATAAAATTCAAAAGCATTTAAAGATGGTTAATATGTTAAGTAAATGCCCACTGCCTCCTTTCCAGGATCAGCCATACCCACATTCAGGATTTCCCCTGCCAGCCACAATTTCACTTGAAACATTTCCTCAGCTTAAAATTTGCAAGATTTGCTTTTTATCTCAAAACCACTCAATATGCAGGTTACATAGATACAGATTTTATTTCTTTAAAAAAAGAGAATATATATACATCACCAAGATCCAAAGAGCATTTTCAAAGAATGAAATGTCTCAAGAATTTCCTAGAGGTTGCCTGCTAATAATAAATTCTGAATCAGAAGACTATCACACTATTTACTAGGAGATTCGACAGGGAAAGGAAAAGTCCAAGTGCTGACAGGTTATAGAGCTATCATACAGTCTTAGATGGTTTCATTTGCCCAAGAAAATTTTGGGAAGTCATTAGCGCATAGTGCGGACTGGACATTTTAATATTCAGAAATAAAAGGAAATGAAATAAATAAATGAAGCAACCAAGTTAGAAACACTGGAGAGCAGATTGCCAGAGCTCTATACTCACTCTATTGCAGATTTTCATATTAAGACTCGGGTGGGGCGGGGTGGGGGGTGCTGATGGAACAGAATAACATGATACAATTCAGACCTGTGCCGGTCTATTGAATACATAATATGCATTTTTAAATTGCCTGAATATGTATTCACATGACAGAATCTAATGGGTTTAGGAGGAGCCCTTGCTCTTGATCAAATCATAAAAACTGTTATAAACTTGTCTATCACATCAAATCACATACACTTCTATTAAAATTGTTTTTGGTCTTCTTGTTTAAATACCAGAGTAGGACTGGATAAAAGGAAATTGTTGTTGATGGTAAGAGCCAGCAAGTTGGTTCTGACTCATAGTGACCCTGTATAGAGTTTCTGAGGAGGGGCTGGTGAGCTTGAACCGCCAACCTTGAGTTTCACATCAACATTGCAGTCCAGCATACTAATCTGCAGCACCTCACCAGGACTCCAAAATTAAACCCACAGAAAAAGCTCAGTTAGGCATTAGAAACTTTAGATCAGAAACACTAAGACAAGCCTCGATGACAACACTCTTAACTTTTTCTGTGGAACACCTCTATCTCTCCCAATCTCCTACACCCCAAATTTTATATATATATATTATTATATATATATTTTTTTTTTTTTTTTTTAACATCAGTCTCAGAAATGTAAGCTCTCTCATAGGGTAAACATCTCACAGCAGCTAAGCACTAGAGTTTCAGTTTCAACTTAGATCTGTACCTCATTTTCATATTCAGCTCTTCACAGCTAGAGCAAAGTAGAGGACCGAGGAAATTACCTATATAATTTCAGCAGTAAGCCTACCTCCATCTGCATCATCCAGAAAGATTATCTCCTGTGTGTGGAGCTCTGATCTGAGAGCCTGTGAGAAGAGAGGGACAGGAGCTAGTGGATCCTAGTTACCAAGCTGAACTAACTAGAAATACATCTTGACAGTAAGGCACCCATCTTTTCCTCAATCAAAACTTAAACCAGCACCCATTACTTTCTATGCTGAGGAGAAATTCTAATCCCCTACTCTGGGTTTTATTGTCACAAAAGGCAAACTGTTAGAAAAAGCTAACCAGTGCACAAAACAGCAGTTGGGAATCGAAGCTCCTCTTCACCAGAACCCCTGCCATATATGTTCTGTCCTTCACCTTCTAGACACTCAGTACAACCATTCAATCTATTGAATCAAGAGACTGTTTGATCTTATCTCATCTGTGAGCTGACTGTCAACCTGCTTAGGCTGCATATTAAATCATCTATAGTAGCTGTATCAAGCTGGGATGATCTGTTAATTCTAAATTTATTAACCCTTGGAGTGCAGTCATCATGTTTAATCTAGTGTAGCCCGCATTTATTTTACAAGACTAAATCCTTCTTTAAGATATGGCTGTGCTGTAGGTTAAAAACAGCTAATGTGGGTTTCATTATGATAATTGGGGGGAGAAGCTGTCTGAAAAATGCTAGTATGGCTACCCTAACAGGCTGTATTTGCTCCCCGGCCCTCTCCTAGGCTGGGGCTTGCCTGTGAAATAAAATTTTCTCCAGAAATAATTCTGTTTCTAAAAATAATGCAAAAGGGAAGAAGAGGGCAAGGAAGACTCTGACAGATTTCCAGTTGTCCAAGGCCAGAAAGACCGATTGCCATAGCAGCGTCAGACCCTAACGTGATGCCAAGGAATAAAATGTCCAAAGGCAAGCACCAACAAAATTCTTTAAGTGAGTCAAACTTCTTGATCCATAAGGATCATCTATTTCTGGATTGAATGATTTTCACCATCCCTCCCCAAAAGAATTCTGGACAAATTAGAATAGAAGGTGATCCTGCTAAGAAGGAAGGAGAAATGTTCATCTAATATGTTAATATGGACTTCAGATTTTTAAAACAGAAAAAGATACCCCTCTTTTCCACTTGCCCATTACTGATGTTATCAACATATTCATAGCTTTTCTTTCAGACACAAACTGCTAGGCATGCTCCCTTTTTTGGTAACCACGTGCCTGATATCTCTCTAATGTAGCCTAATAACAATTTTAGCATTCAGATGAAGCGATTTCATTCTGTGACTGCCTTTTCTATTAGATTTGATTTTGAGAAGCCCCAGTGGGTGCCTTCGAGGCAGAGATCTATCTGTGAGGCTGCTACCGACTCAATAGCAGCCTGGGCTAACCTTGACCTTTCCCGAGACCCTGCTCCATCTGGTGCCAGTCTGCTTTCCACCACCCCCCCTTCCTTTCTTGCTTCATAGTCAACATTGATCAAGGCAGAACGGAGCGCCTCGTCTCCTGGAAGGGCTGGGCAGGCTCAGGAGGACAGCACATTTCAGTATATGGAAATTATCAAGCCTCTTATGCAATCATAAATCTACATAGGAGTCTTGTGATTTGATATTTCATTCACCTCCAAAGAATTTTTTTTTTTTTTTCCTCCCAACAGGGATTTATAAGCTCTGTAAGAGCTTCTGGACAACGGCTTTCCCCAACACCTGGAAATTATCAAGCTTGCTGCTTGCTGAATGATGCTAACAGCTCTAATGCTGCAAATTCATTTTTAACAACTCACTGGCTTTTATCTAGGATTTGTGTGTGTGTGTGTGTGTGTGTGTGTGTGCCTTTCTTTAGGAAAAATCTACCAAAGCAACGGATAGTATCAAAGACACCAAAATCATATCTGACTTGAAGAACCTACATCTCCACACCCCTCCTCATTATGTATTTGTAGACCGATAGATTTTTCTATCTCTATATTCTGTCCCCCTTCTAACTGATTAAGAAGGGAGAGATGAAGAGGGAGATGAAGGAGAGAGAGTGCCAGGAAAGAGAAACAGAGGGAGAGATGCCAAACAGAGAGAGGTAACTGGGTGTAACATTTGAGTGGAGCTGGAAACCCACCTTTCCCCTTCCCAGGCCACATCCCTCTTTCCCTAAGACCTACACAAATGAATGTCTCAGTCTCCAAATTATCGACTAAAGTACACCGATGCCTCCTCACACCCTCTCTTTCTTTCCTCCTCTTCTCTGTGTATCAGGGGGCTGGGTGGTATAGAGGCTGACTGAGGGGGAGTCACGTGGGCAGCCTGTGGGCAGCGGCGGCAGCAGCTCAAAAGAAATTGACTGACTGGCCGCTTGGGCGCATTTCAATATATGGAAATGACCAGAGGCTTTTGCAATAAATCAGCACTCAACACTTTGTCATTTTTCTAGTTCTGCTTCATTTTCCTATTTTCCTCTTCTCACGGAAGTCTCATTTCTTGCATTTTGCCCTGCCGCTTCTCTTGTTCCCGCGTTACCCCTCATTCTCTCCAAATCTTGCCCCATCGTCTCCAATCCGTCCCTTTTCTGTTTTCCAGATCCCCCGTAATTGGAAACATCCGGTCGATGATGATTCTTTCCTTAAATTTTTTCCCCCCCTAAGAAATCGGGTAGTGTTTGCTGTCATGCTTCAGAATTCCTTCTACAAGAGACGCCTGGGATGTGTTCACGTAATCCTCAAGACAGGGACCTCAAGCCCCTAGTGATAAAGAAAAAAGAAGACCGCGGTCCTTGCTTCGCTTTCCCCTATCCCAGCCCCCGCCCCCACCCTCGAGGAGTTATCTTAGTAAACTTGAAAGAAAATCAGAAGCAACTTGTGCCACGAAATGCCCAAGAAAGCGAAGGGTGCGTAGCCTGAAGAAAAGGGAGGGTGTAGTGGGAATCTGAGTGGATTTGCAGTTCCTGCTTTTCTTTTGCAGATCCTTGGTGCCCTCCACCTAACCCTGCCCTTCTGCCTCAGGTCTTTTTGAAACTAAAGCTGCGCGTCCCTGCAATCTGCAATTACTCTGGATGTTTCTCAGGAGCTCAACGCAGCCTGAATTTCGTGGCGCGTGCAAAGCGAAATTAACAAAACCCCACCACCGCGCTCCTTTCTTTGCTGCTTCTTTTTTTTTTAAGTTCGGTGCAGAAGCAAACACTACCTAGTTTCCTCCGCCCCTCCCCCAACTCCTACTTAAGATTTCTAATCTTTTAACTTGGGCTTCGACAGGGCAGCCTCTCTTTTTTTTTTTCTTCCGCTTGGATCTGGGAACAATAGGCATGTAAAGGGTCAGTGGGCATCACCCTATAAAGCTCAGAACCTAATTAATTTTATTAAAGGAGGATCTGTTTATGCAATATGACAGCCTGGGGGAATTAACCATTTGAGGACGCAGACACTGTTCAGACACTAGAGATTTCCTCACATCATCAGTTTATACTCCCTGCCCCGTTTGATCCTGGGCGGCACCGTGATCTGGGTCTGGTTTTGTTTGACCTTGTAAAGAGCTTGTCTAAATCCCGGGGTTCTGTACAATTCGAGGGACACTCAGAAATCCAGATACTCCCATTGCCAGATGCCACAGCGTTGAAGCGCTTTGCCCAGTTTGTTGCAGTGACAATTCAAAAGGTCTCACTATTGGGGGGGGGGGGGGGGGGGGGGGGAGGGGGGGGGACTCTGACTCGTCCTAAAGTGAAAATTTGGTGTTCCGAAATACTAAAATATCACATTGTATGAAATACAATGTGTTGTCACAAGAGCAAAGGAAAATGTAACCGTTCTAAACTTTGTTTGTTTGTTTTTCATGCCACTCTGGTAATTTGAAATACATTTTTAATAACCTCCTGGAAAAAACCCCACAATTTAATAGTTTAGACATATTGTTCTTTGACTTAATATTCTTGTGTGTTCCTTAATTGCTAAAATAAAGTTATTTCATTTACAAAGGCTAGCTTTATATCTCCTATGCATTCCAATATCGTAGTCTTTTTTTTTTTTTTTTTTATCATCACCTTGGATTTTGTTCAACAGGGATGTAGAAATGTATAGCTATGTATAGAAATAGATATGATAAAATATTCAAGAGCGCACTGAAGGAAAATGTGCTTGAAAATAACCCCCTCTTTTAAATGGAATTTGTTTTGATTTAGATCTATAGATAGTAAAAAGAATGAAAGAAACTGTGAATTACACTGAATATAAGATGTTTATCACTTTAATATTACACTTCCTAGCTTCCATATTACAGAGCTTTAGAATACTCCCCAAACTTTCAGATTGAAGCTCTGCCTTATGCAATCTGAGGTTTGTCTGGAAAGACCTGCCAGCACATGCCAGCTAAAAATGAGTGTCAATTAATAATAATAAAAAAGCTCCCTTATTTCTACACTCATGTAATTTAACAGGTTTGGAGAGGAACATAGGACGACAACAGTTGTGAGAACATTCCAATATATGCAGTTCTAACAGCTTTCATTCTAAAACACCAAACCTACCTAAAATAGAATGGTTTAGCATTTCTTTCTTATATTAAAAGTCCAATCTACACTTCACATAAAATGTTTTTTTTTTGTCACAAAAATATTTGTCTCTAACAAAATGCACTTTTTGTTCGACCAAGAAAGCAAACATCTTGAAACAGATTCTCCCAGCTTTTTACAGCTCCCCATTGCAATTTTCTGTGCTATTTTCAACTGCCCCTTCCCCCAAAGAGAGTCTTTAAACAGTGGAATAAAAATAATTACTACTGAAATACTGAACTAGAATGCCCTGTTTCCCAATATTGCTAACAAAATCTCTAATTCTCAAACTGCTCTCTGATGAAGCTAAGGCAAATTGGGGAACTTACACTGATATTTCTAAGTGCAGTTTGTTGTTTTAAAAACATATTGTACTGATTAATAAAAATGTGAAATAATTTGAGTTACAAATTTTGAACTACGAATCGCCATCTGCTCAAATGGGGGAAAACCAAAAATTGCCGAATATATTTTCTCACCTCTTTTTTTCATGATAACATAAACAACATTCCTGAATAATTTTTTTTAAACTGACTACATTTAATGCATTTTTATAGTTCAACAACTGCTTGGTGAGTCCACCTTCTCAAATGTGCAATTATTTTTTTTCTTAATTGCTTACATATGTTCTATCAGAAGTTGTATGTTTTAGTGCTTTTCCTGTGTACTGTACAAATCTCTTTAACTCTATCGATTAAGATAAGTCTAATCTTTTTTCCTCTTGATATGGTAAAATAAGCTGTAATGTGCAGTAACCCCAACTTAGTCCTAAGTGTTAACTGTGTCAAAGACCTGTGAGAACATAGTATCTTCTGGAGGTGGAGAGAAAAGGTTAAAAAAAAATTCATTAACCCAGACTGAAAAAAAAAAAAAATGTTGTTGTTGTTGTTAGATGTCATTGAGTTGGTTCTGACTCTTAGAGACCCTCTGTACAACAGAATGAAACACTGCCGGATCTTTTATCATCCTCACAATACAATAGAGACATACATTTATAGAAATATGAAAGTCAATTTAACTTATCATTGTGGGAAAGAAAGTAACTTAAGTCTGCCACCCCTGACTATTGAAAGTGGTTGTTGATGGTCTGGCATCCAGCAAACACAGTGAAAAATTAGCTAGAGTGTACTAAGTTGTTGGCACTCAAGCAATGAAAATGATAAACCAGAAGTCAATAGTGCACACTTCCAAAAATGAGATCCAATATAGAGTCAAATGCATTATGTTTTAAACCCTATCCCAGGTTTGGATCTGACAGACAGAGCGTGTTGATTTTTAACCATCCTAAAAATAAAGAAATCTAATATTCAGTTGATCATATATATCTATTTTTTTTCTTTTTTGCCTTTGTTTTCCAGAGTCTGACTGCTCAGGGGAGGGGTGGGGATGGGGAGTTCCCTGCTTTCTGTAGAGCAGCATTTGCACCATGATCTAAAAGTCAAAATGCCTTAGATCACCTTCTATGTGCATTGATCAAGCTGTGCCAGGAGTTGGGAAGAGTAGGCCAAATAGGTTTCACTCTCATCCTTACCCCAGTGCTGCCACTCCCACCCCAACCCCATTGCTGTCCAGTTTCACTTCCAGTAAAGGTGAAGGTGAGAATATCCAAGCCCTGGAAAGGATGTGGAAGTTGCTTCATTATGTTGGATGAAGTGTCAGGTAATGAATAACTGGGCTAAAATTGCCACAGAATGGTCCTGAACATCAGCTGTCTTGACTTCTTTTTTTACACAAAGTGTAATTTCTAGAGCATGGCAGTTGCTGCTTTGCTTTTAATTCATATGTAATTTATAAAATATTGAATAGTACGCAATTGTTGTTGCTAAGAGCCGTGGAGTCAGTTCCAACTCACAGCGACTCTGTATGGGGTTTCCAAGGAGCAGCTGATGAGCTTGAACTGCCGACCTTGCAGTTGAAACTAACTTTGCAGTCCAGTGCATTAACCCACAGCATCACAGCAGGACCCCATTTGTTGTTGTTAAGTGCTGTGGAGTCACTTCCGACCCATAGCGACCCTGTAGGGTTTCCTAGGAGCAGCTGGTGAGCTTGAACCACCAACCTTGAAGTTCAAACAGCTTTGCAGTCTGGCACATTAACCCACAGCACCACACCAGGACTCCAGGACCCCATATAGG
This sequence comes from Chrysochloris asiatica, assembly GCF_000296735.1. NCBI lineage: Eukaryota > Metazoa > Chordata > Mammalia > Afrosoricida > Chrysochloridae > Chrysochloris > Chrysochloris asiatica. The sequence continues at coordinate 10,122,031 of NW_006408632.1, forward strand.
GTATGAAATAGGCAGGCACCTTATTTAGAGTTGATTTCATACCAGATGCTTTTGAGTGTCTGCCAGGTTTAGAAAGGACTAAAGACAAGTTTAAGAAGGAAAAATGTTGGCACCTTCAAGTGGTTCACAATCTAGAAGAGCACTTCACACACTCTGGCTACAAACTGAGTCAGATTGGGGAACAGATAATAAAGAAGGAAGCACCCCATAGCAGGAGATGTCTCATCTGCTTAAGAAGAATGAAAGAGGGTTTTGGTAGGTGGGAAGATGTAGGAAGAACACTCCAGGTGGAAGGATTCACCTTAACATGAATCTTACTTGTGAGTTTGGGGGCTGCAGCCTGCCTGATGTGGCCCAAGTAGAGTGGAGTGACAAAATAATCTGGAAAAGGAGTGTGGGGGCAAACTTGGGAAGGTCCCCCAATGGTATATTGCTATAAGCTGTGGGAAACCACCTGAAGGTTTTGAGTAGGGGGTGACATGTTCTTTGGAAAAGGAAACCTGGAGGCAAGTTGGAAGATAGATTGAAGCAAATTCTGTGCTACTCAATGAATTTTTTCATTTGCCAATCTCAAGAAGAATTAGTCTGTATGCAAAAGTACAACTTGGATCTTATCAGAGATATTCATTCACTGCTTTGTCCTTCAAAACTGCAGATGATGCTATTGTCAGTGACTTCTACTTCCATGCCCGAGATGACTGACTCTGACTCTTCACAAATAAACACTGTTCTCTGAATGTTTAGAAGCTTTATGTCTAAGAACCTAACTAGTCTCTCTTTATGTGAGTCCCAGAGAGTTTGACCTCTAATCCTCACTCCTACTCTTACCCAATTTTCCAAAAAGTAAGACCCAAACTGATGAAGGAAGCACCTCCTTGCTACCTTTAAGAATAAATACTTGAAGATATAGAAGATTCTAAGCATTCAGGTGGAGTCCTGGTATAGCACTGTGGGATAAAGCATTAGACCGCAAGGTCGGCTTGAACCACAAGGTTGGTGGTTCAAACTCACCAACCACTCCTTGGAAACCCAATACAGGGCCACTATGAGTTGGAACCAACTCAATGGCACTAAACAACAACCAGTCAATTGGAGTCCTGGTGTGGCACTACTGTAGGATAAGCACTGGGTTGCTAACCCCAAGTTGGCGGTTTAAACCCACCAGCCACTCCTCAGAAACTCTACACAGGGTTGCTATGAGTTGGAACCGACTCCTTGACCCTTAACAACAACAACAACCATTCAATCATATTAATTTAGCACCCACTATAAGAAGCTCTGGTAACATAGTGGTTATGAATTGGGCTGCTAATCTCACGGTCAGCAGTTTGAAACTACCAGCTTTTCTGTGGGAGAAAGATGAGGCTTTCTGCTCCTGTAAAGATTTACAGCCTCAGAAACCCTGCTGTTTTTGTTGTCAGGTGCCATCGAGTCGGAACCAACTCATAGCGACCCCATGCACAGCAGAATGAAACAATGTCCGGTCCTGGGCCAACCTCACTACCGCTGCCACACTTGATGTCATCAATGATGCCACCTGGCCGATCCATCTCGTTGGGGGTCTTCCTCTTTTTCTCTGACCCTCCACCTTACCTAGCATGACATCCTTCTCCAGTGACTGTTCTCTCCGGACAATGTGTCCAAAGTATGAGAGACGAAGCCTAGCCATCTTGGCCTCCAAGGAGCACTCTGGCTGCACTTCTTCCAAAACAGATCTATTGGTTCTTTTGGAAGTCCATGGCACTTTCAGTATTCTCCTCCAACACCACAACTAAAAGGCATCAATTCTTCTACGATCTTCCTTATTCACTGTCCAGCTTTCACATGCATATGAGGTTATTGAAAATACCATGGCTTGGGTCAGGTGCACCCCAGACCTCACGCTGACATCTCTACTCTTCAGTACTTTAAAAGTTCCTGTGCAGCAGATTTGCCCAATGCAATACAGAAACCCTGTAGAGGGTCGCTATGAGTCGGAACCAACTCCATGGCTCAGAACAACTACAGCATAGGTATAGGCCTTTGCAGAATCCTCTTTTAAAAATGAACCCCATAGATATTGAAAAAACAATGATGGATAACACATGTCATATATGTTTAAAATAACCTAAATTCAAATGATGAAAGAGTAGCTATTGTGATGGGTTGACTGGTCAGATGATGAACTAAAGCAAAAGAGCTAAATTTTGTAAATTAAAATCCCTTTAAATTAGATTTCTGTCGTTACAAGACTGGAGAGAGAAACTTCCAGAACTTTTAACTATCAGGTTTCCTGGCTTTTGTTTTATATTTCTAGCTCTACTCAACAGAAAATAACAGTATGAAAAATGGAACACCATGCTGCATTTCAAATAGCCTTCTGCTAATTAGAAAATTACCCTGTATCATCATAAGGACTGCCAGCATTGTTTTAATATGGGTCTGCTAATATTCCATTCTAAAGGCCCTAATTTAAAAATCTTGTATCTTGGCTGCTAAAATCACTGCAGGCTGAATCTTGTCAGACAGGAGGAGACTTTGTTCTTTAGGGCTGGACATGGAGCATAATGGTGTCATTTTAAAATGCTTGGAATGTGTGAGGTGGCGGGGGAGGGGGAGGGGACAAAAAAAAAAAAATGTCTTTAAATGCTTTCCTCTCAGTACACCTTAGCTGTGATCCCAGATCTGAATTTACTTCTCTTGAGAAGGAGGACTGCTTGGACATTTTTTTAGTGAGGAAAATCTCAAATAGCTCATACCAATGTCTCATAGAGGATTTAGCCAAAAACATATATTTATGTGAGATTAAAACAAAATAGTTTCTATTAGAACATTTACAATTGTTACCTGTTCTTCTGCTACATTATTTGCTTAGGTTTAAATTAAATCTACTCTCAAGAAGAATGAAGGGAAAAAAATGTGGATTGCAGTTATAAAAACACATATTCACGCACACATTAGCAAATTTTACATGATACACAGAAATATACAGTATGTCCACTTTCACGAATATCAAAATTGAATGTTTATGGTCTGATTTTAGGAAAAATGCCAGGAAAACAAGAATCAAGTCCACAATTCAATTCTGTTCTTACATATTCCATTATGATTTGATATTATTTTTATACTGTTTCCTACTTCAAATGCCAGATAGTAAAAGATTTCATTCATTTTATACATTGTGTATACCACAGTGCCAAGGTCAAATACAAAATGGTTATAGAACATGTTCAGTGTAAACCCCAAAACATCAGGCTCCAGTTTATCTGTTTATAATAATAAGGTATTATTTTAATGAATGTGGATATGATATCACTCAAGAGAAGTGGTACTTATAAATAACCATATCCTTGATGAAGATTTAACTAAAAAAAAAATAGCCTGGATGCTTTCAGGGTTTTCTTTCTTTCTTTTTTTGTTAGGTATACTTTCGACCATATTATATCTTTTAGGCAATTTCTGTTTAAACAGAAAGACTGATTAATCCCTTGAGTTGTTCTTATTTAAATTACAGATCCATAAAGCGTCGCTTTTCATCCTTGGCAAAAATTAAAAAGTATCAACTTAAAATGTAAACGCATCTCTATCTAAGAAACAAGTGTAATAGTTTACAGTATGTGGCAATTTGCGTGTGATGACTACTTGGAGCTCTGGAAACATTCATTAGTTTAGTTTCCTCCCGTTAGTTTGCAATAAAAATAATAATATTTGCCATTTAGTGGGGGCTTTTCACCCTCAAAGTACTTTACAGGCATCAAGTGGGTTATTTATTAATAATCTATGTTTCTGCTTAATAAACTAGATTTCTATTTACAATCAAAGGGAAAATTAGAAAATGTTCTGTATGTGATAAGTAAAAGGACTTGTTAGCAGACTATCAAATTACATATTCATTTTGCCCTGCAAAATAATAATAATAATAACTTTCTGCTAGCCAATTAAGAATGGCAGGGTCCTGGTGTGGCACTGTAGGATCGGCCTTGGACTGCACAAACCAACCAGCTGCTCCTCGGAAATCCTATACAGGGTCACTATCAGTGGGGACTGCCTAGAAGGCACGCAACAACAATAAACTATAGAAGTCTGTTTATTTTTCTAATTTGGGGGGAAGTAGGGTATTTAAGGAACTCTGGTAGCATAGTAGTTATGAATCAGACTGCGAGTCAGCAGTTCGAACCTACCAGCTGTTCCGCAGGAGAAAGATGAGGCTTTCTGCTCCCATAAAGATTCTCAGCCTCGGAAACCCTGTACAGGGTCGCTATGAGTTGGAATTGACTCCACAGCACATAACCACCACCACCAGGGTATTTTTAAAGCCCTTCCTACCACCACCCATGGACTCATGCAAAAGGAAAAGTTGTTTTCAGATACTACAGATTAGACACAAAAGAGATTTCCTTGAATTTGTGTTTATAAACAACTATCAACAGCACCAAGTTGCAGAGGAGTTAGCTCCTGGTACCGCTCAGGTGTCATCATAGAGGCCTTAGGGTTCTGTTCCAACAGGAATGGGAACTGCAAGCCCTCTGGGACATTTGAATTTTGTCCTTTCGGGTCCCTGCTAGGGACCCATGATCACCTATTCACCAAATCTGGCTTTAGGGCAGTGTGTGTGGTGTGAACAGGGGGTTAGCATGGTCTAGCCAGGAGTGAGCTTACTTGGGGGGTTGGGGTGGGTGTTGTCGTCTAAATTACATCCACAGACTCAGAAATAACGTTGCTCTGATCCATCCCCATACTATTCTTTCAAATTGATCTTTTCATCTCAGAATCTTTTGTTCTCTAAGATTTGATTGGAACAACTTATGCTTGTATTTTGACATTACCACCTAGGGTTCTGATGAGGAACACTTGAAATGTTTGCAGGTTTCTGGAGATTCCTGTGAGGGGGGCACAGAATTGAAGGAAGGTACAAGCCGGTTTACACGGAGGTTTACAGTCCTGCAGCCTAAATACATCACTATATGAAGCATCAGAAAAACTCGACGTTATCAGGAAACACGCTTCATTTCTGCTATCTTTTGAGGCTTAGAGATCATTATGATAATATGAAGACAACCTTATTTTTGGTGCTACTTTACAATAAAAAACAACAACAACAATATTTTCACATACATTCTCTTTTTCAATTAAGCAGCCTTTCATCTCTTTTCACATTGATTTTGGCTTGTTTGCTCTTTAATATTTTTTGCTGTGTTTCTTCTAACTGATAAGAATGGGGCAATGTAAACATCACCTTAGCATGTTTGCACAGTGTTGCCGTGTTATAATTAAGTGTATTTTTCAAAGGTCTCTAAGCCAGTCATAAAAATTTGCTCAGAGCTAAGCTTGGAATGTTTGAGTCTGATCCTGCAAGCAAATTCTTTCAAACACCATGATCATCTGATTTTGGTCATTTAAAAACATATGCACATGAGATATAAACTCTAAGAACGGGTTTCAATTGTTGTTTTTTTAAAGTAGTACATGTGCCTCCTACTCTTATTTGTGTAAAGAATGGATGTGTTTTAAAGTTAATTTTGGTCTTTCTAAATGGTTGAACAGAAGTCCTCCAGGCAGAAATAGGCCTTGTGATTCACCTTCAATTTAAAAGCATTAATTTCTGCCTTCGGGGTGCCTTTATAACCAGTTGTCCCAATCTTGGCATCAGAAAGCAACTTTCCAATGAGAAGGGTGAAAGGATCCAGGGGCCTATCCCCGTCGCCCACCTGGTACTTACGCCTCCCCTCTAACTCTGGTCATGAAGTAGGAACAGAGGAACAATTTACACAATCTCTGTGGGCAGGATGGAAGTAGACATACACCACTATTTGACAAGTCCCTCACCAAGCAGGCGGCAAGGTTTGTCTCCTCACATGCTGACATTCCTCAGACCCCTTAGCTCACCTGTGCCAACCTCACGGAAACAGAAGGCCAGGTGGGTCAGAGCACCTGCCTCTCTTGGTCTGTCTACAAAGCCACTTGCTGCCTCATTCCTCATCTCCTTTCAAAAGCAGCATTCATATAAAATAGAAGTGCAAAGTTGGCCAGGAACGGGAACAAATTGCCATTCAATAGCTTTTTGATAAATTTTGTTAAATAATGGCAATAAATTAAAATGATCAAAATATTGAGCAGTGTAAACTGGCTTCTGCCACTTGTGTAGTTTCTTCCTTTCACTGGGAAAGTTGCTTAACATACCAATAGGTGTTTTTAAAATGACCTCAGTGTCTATTTAGGCATACTGCTCTAGGAAGGTCTAAAGGTTTTTTTTTGCTTTTTTCCTTTTTTTCTGTTGAAATTAATATTTGCTAATAAAAGAATTGTCAGGACTTGGAGGTAAACATTCACTTATGTACCCAAAAGGATGGAACATTTGTCATTTTCATTTGTGTGCTGGTCCTCCACCCCAGCTCATCAGAATCACACCAAGGGCAGCTCGGATGAGAGTCAGCTGTCCAGCCCATAGCAAGGAAGAGTCCTCTCCTTGAGCAAGGGACAGAAAAGACTGAATTAAATCATTTCACCAGCCCTGTATGCTTCTGGCAAAAACGAAGACAGCGTGAAGGTTGACTTCCGAATTTACTTATAAAGTTGAAGGTGCTGGTTGTGAGATTAACTGCCAACAGCAATTGTTGACTAACCCATGAGAACACTCCATGGAGGAAAGGCTCAATCTCAAATATACTAAATTTTCATATTTATTTTGGGTATACATGGGATCTAAAATTTTGTGGCTTAAAAAAACAAAACAAATAAACAACCGTTTCATGAAGACACTGGAAATGGCAATGCTGAGACATTTAATTGTGGAGACCTGGCAGCATGGATGGGACTTTGGAGCCAATTTAGGCATGTTCATGATCATGATCCAAAGCTAACATAACAGATGGATTATCAGTCAATAGAAACACCTGAAGATCCCTCATTCAGTTACTAGGCCTCTTCAACTGGACCTCAAGTTCTCTTCCCAGGCCTTCTCTTCTGCCTTTGTCTTCCCACCTCAGTCAGGCCTGTGCAATCATTGAAAAAAGGGAGCTCTTGGAATACTTTTCAAGGATTACCAAGTCAATTACTGAGAGGGGAGAAAAATAAAAAGGAAATCATTGCATGGCGCATGCTAGGGCACATTCGATTCAAACAGCTCCCGGGAGTTAAAATTCTCTCTGTATGGTGCGAGCGGTGTGTACCTCCATGTCACTGGGAAACCCACAGAGGTTTGAGGTAATATTTTGGTCAGTAAGTGTAGGCCCCAAATGAACAATGGTTCAAGACCTGGATTCTGGGAGGCAGACATGTACCAAAATTAGAAAAGCATTCTGGACTATTATTTAACATTCTACATATGTGAGATACAGAATGAAAGAATGAGAATTATCTTAAAATCCCTGCTAAAGCAGGGTCTGCTTTCTCAAGGCAATCTCAAGCTTTAGTAGTTCAGACAGACTCTCTAGCTGACAATTAATATTAATGGGTAGATTTCACAATGTGGCATTATCACACGGGAGATGGGTGGGCACACCATCTGGGTTTTGGCAGGTATTAGATGTAATCAAAGGGATTACTTGGATCAGGGAGAAATAGAAAACCTTGGGTTTGTTTAGTCTCTTTCCTCTTTTGTTTGGACTCAGCTCTAGGTGTGCTTAACTATTTCCCCCTTGTCCTCTATTTGTGGTAGGGAACATCTCCAGGGGGTAAAAAACAGAAAGGGATGGACAACCGAGAGAGAAGCTTGGATGTGGAATCGTGGCCCATTTTCTCTTCTCAATTAGTAAAAAAAAAAAAAACCGCCATATATTTATTGGATGCCTATTATGGGATTCTGGTGTGGCACTGTAGGATCAGCACTGGACTGCAAACCACAAGGTTGGCAGTTCAAACCAACCAGCTACTCCTCAGAAACCCTATACAGGGTCGCTATGAGTCGGAACTGACACAACGACACTTAACAGCAATTATGGAAAAGGAGCTCTGCCAGACACCTCAGTCAGCTTTGGCACAAACGAAATGCCAGTGTCTACAGGTCTATTTCTGGTTACTTTTGAATCGGTAAAGGGGCACACTGAACCCACAAAGATCATAGGAGAATTTTTTGTGGCCTCCCTTCTTTGCTCACTTCCCACCAACACCAAAAGAAAAGAAAAGGTCACTTAGAATATCAAAAGAGAACATTCACCTCCAATGCTGTGATGCTGTGACCTCAGATAGTCACAGCATTGGATCCTTATTGGAAACAGACACTAAACTGCACCATGGGATCTACAGAAGGTGTGCGTGTTTATTTTCAATGAAAGTAAATGGAGTGAGACGTTTAGGGGGTAGTGAATGGTAGTGAAACAATATGGAAACAGATAGCGAGAATGGTGAAGAATGTTACTGAATGGTTGAAATGGATGAATAGGTATATGTTCTGTAAATGTATATTTTCAGCAAATGTAAAAGAAAACGAAAAGAAAAACATATCAAAAGGGGGGAGGGGTGGAAGGAAAGAAAATGGGAAGTTGTCCTTTGATTTACACTTCTGGAGGAGAGAGATGATTAGGCAAAGCTGAGGTGTCAGAACTCTATTGAATGCTGCTTCCCGCAGCTTATTGTGAACTTTATGTTCACTTAACTACTGCTTTGATGGAGTCCTGGTATAGCACAGTGAGTTAATGCTTTGAACTTCAAGGTCGGCAGTTCAAACCCACCAGCTGCTCCTAGGTAACCCTATGAGATTACTATGAGTCAGACCTGACTCAATCTCACTTAACAACAACACTGCTCATATGGTGAATGAGATGTCACCTTGCTACCCAAGACATTCTGGTCTATGAAAGAGCACTCCTAACCCTCTGGTTTACCGACCCAGGCTATGTACCACAGATAAATACCTGGTGTGGCACTGGAGCGCTAGTCACAAGGTCAGTGGTTCAAACCCACCAGCAGTTCTTCAGAAACCCTATACAGGGTCACTAGGAGTCCCAACAGACTCAACAGCACTTAACAACATAACAACAATTCTAGTCCCAAAGGAGATATGGTGGTGCTGAAGGATAGGTATTGGATTGATAACCGCAGAGTAGGCAATTCAAACCTACTAGTTACTCAATGGGAGAAAGACTACGCTTTCAGCTCCCATATTGATTCACAGCCTCAAAAACCCTATACAGAGTCACTATGAGTAGAAGCTGACTAGGATACTTAACAACAACACATAAGAGGCTGCAGTGGTAAATTTCTTACCTTCCATTCTGAAGATCAGGGCTCATTCCCCTAGTCAATGCACCTCATGTGCAGCCTCCACCTCTCTGTCAGTGGAGGCTAGTGTATTGTGGTGCTGACCAGGTTTCAGCAGAACTTCCAGACTAAGACTAGGAAGGAAGGCCTGGGGAATCGACTTCTGAAAATGAAAATCCTATAGATCACAATGGGCAGACATACAACCGATCATGGGGAATGCCACAGGACTGGGTAGCATTTCCTTCCATTCGGTTTGGGCTCACACTGAGTGGAGGCAACTTGATGGCAGCTAACAATGACACGTACCAATAGCTGTTTTGTTGAATATTTATCTCATGCCCACAGAAGACAGCTGTGACTTAAGCCCAACCTCTGCTGGAGAGCTGGTGCAGATACTGATCTCCTCACAACCACATGGAACTGTAGAAGAACCTACGTTTTATCAAGGTTGCTTCTCAATCTGATGATCTTATCCAAACACCCAGCCTGTGAGACGTATATTATAGATGGTGGTATTTATACCCTTACACTCAGGAGTCCTGGTGTGACGCTGTAGGCTAATGCATCAGACTGCAAAGTTGTTTGAACTGCAAGGTCGGTGGTTCAAGCTTGCCAGCTGCTCCTTGGAAACCCTACACAGGGTCTCTATGGGTCAGAATCAACTCTATGGCACTCAACAAAAACAACTCTCTCAAAACAGATCAAAGCTTAGCCAGTCATATTTGTAAGAACAGCAAGATATTTTAAGGGTCTGCTTCCTCATCACTTTCCTTTCCACTCTACCCTTAGCTCACATCTAGCCCAAGGACCCCCTACTCATTTCTGGAACAACAAACCTAAATCGCACCACCTCTCTTTCTCCTCCAGCAACTTCCGGGCCTCTTCTCAGGTGCAACATGTACATGCTTCATGTTTTCATTGAAATCTTTATAAAATTTTACAGTTAACAACATAACTACACATTCATTCAACTGCCCAGACCACCTTGAGGCCTGAAAACCTCACCATAGAACATGATAGCTACTAGCTACATGTGTTATTGCTGTGAAGTACTGTTGAGTCGATTCCGACTCATAGCGACCCTGTGTATGGTTTCTGAGAACAGCTGGTGGGTTTGAACTGTTGACCTTGTGGTTCGCAGTCCAGTGCTGATACCACAGTGCCACACCAGGAGCCACATGTAGCTACTTATATTTGTCAATTGAAATGACAGCCAATTAAGAATTCCGTTTCTCAATTGTACAATAGTCATCAGGCAAGTGATTACTGAATTGGACAGTGAGCAGACCGAACAGATACCGAACGTTTCCATTCTCGCAGAAACTTCTATTGTACTCTGGTGGTCTGGATATGAGGGCAGGAGAGCTGGAACGTTCTCCTGGATCCCTTCAGAGTAGCGTTTGGGAGAAGGAGGCCCTGGCACTACCTCGTTTTCAGTCCATTCTAAATGTTCATGGTTCCCTTGTAAATGCAACAGTATTTTTACTGGGGCATCAAGGAGGTGATGGAAAACGCTGGGGCAAGGAGGTAATACAAAATTCTGGGGCAAAATCTTGCTAAGGGTTGGAAGGAGAGGGAAGCTTCCAGGGCAGGCGTTTGGAATCATTCCCACTCCAGCACACCCAGTCTCTTGCCCTCAACCCAAGCTCGCTCGGGTCCCAGCTGTGGCGTGGGAGAGCCCCTGGGGGGTGAAGGGGGTGCTCGTTTGGCGCCGCTCGCCCCCAGCGTCCTCTCGCCTTGTCCTTTAACACAAGGGCGGGCAGCGCAAGACAAAGGCTTGGGCGGCAGCTGCCCAGCTCCGCGCGTAGGGGCGGCCGCGGCCACCCGGGGCGCCAGCCACCTCCGCGGCCCGGCGGGGGAGACCCTGTGCCCGCCTTTGTCTGCGCCGCCGCCGTGGGCCGGGTCCGCAGGAAGCGGGCGCCATCGTGCGGCCAGAGTTGAGCACTGCGCCCCCGGAGGGAAGGCGCTACCCTATCGCGGCCAGAACCACAAAGCTTCCGGAATCCTCGCGGGGACTCTGGTGTCATCGCAACGACTGCTTTTACTGTGATGGTGTGTTCTAATAAATACGCTATGCATCGTGTAAACATATAACCACTTCTAATAAAGGCAACTTAGGTAATGACAACAGAAAAAGTAGAATTGGGCATACTTGTCTATGTATAATGAATACAAAGATCCACATACAGTCATGGTCACCATCAAGAGGATTTATTAGTTGCTTGCATATGCGTGGACTGTCTCTGGAACATCACAAAAGAAAGTAGACACAAAAGTAAGTGGTGCTTGCCCTGGTGACCTGCCCGTAGAGGACAAAGGTGAGAGACTCCTGTGTATTTTCACTCCTTTACCATGTGCACATATCTGTTCAAAATGAAAACACTTATGAATTTAAACATACTTTTGGTCAAATATGCCTGTGGTGTGTATCCTCTGCAATTGATGCTGAGGCCAAAGGTAAACAAATAGTTAAGCATGCCAGGTCTCTCCAAACTCTCTTAACACCCTTGCACTCCCATGTCTGTCTACAGACAACCCACCAAGTGCAGGTACTGAAGAAACCACATTCAGTTTGATAGTTGTTGAAGTGGAGGTTTTTTGAGCTTGAACACCCTGTTCAGTCTGGGTGAGAAGCGGAGAATATACATTTTGTTTCCATCATGTTAATCAAACTCCTCTCTTATCATCGTTTTCACCTCAGAAAATGCTTATCCATGAAGATAAACTGAAAGGGAACCATTTATCCTTTGGCTTATTTTAGAAGTCAGGAGTAGAGTTGAAACTCTCAGGAACGACACTCCTTCTCCTCTGATCCAATCTTCCCTCCTAAACACCCAATCCCATCTTCCAACTTGGATCCAATCATTCCAACCAATTCAACCTATGAGGCTATTTAAGAAGTTAGAATTGCTTAGTTTAAACTCCTTCCAATGCCCAGAGCCTTAATTCTGTGATATATTTGCAGAATTAGGCCTTGTTTGGCAGACCCAGGTGTGCTTGCCTCTGAGGAACATAGAGTCTGGCCAAGGTCCTAAGGCATAAGCACAGGACCAGTGGAACCTTCCAGACAGGGCCTGTATTGAAGTGAACTCTAGACATGTTATGTATTTATGCTGGCAGTGCTCTGTGGAGTCACAGAACACAATGGGGCAGGGAAGATCAGAATCCCTGTGGTTGGGCTGGGAACTTTGAGAAGACTTACCCTGCAGACAAAATAGGAACAGCTAGTGAGTCTTGAGAACAGGAGAGACAGTGAGAGTCTGGGCGTCAAGAAAGGCTTCCAGGAGGAGGAGAAAACTCAGCTGGGTGAAGAAGGAGTGGCTTTGGACTGTGAAGTGGGAGGTGTGCATGTTTGTTCACGTGTATGTGGATGCACATATGTTGGCATATGTGTGAGTGCATAGGAGCCCTAATGTGATGCAAACAGTTAATGCAGTTAGCTACTCACCAAAAAGTTGGAGGTTGAAGTCCACCCAGAGGCACCTGGGTGAAAAAGCCTCGTAATCTAGTTCTGAAAACTTTGCCATTAAAAACCGTGTGGAGCACAACTCTACTCTGCCATACAGGGGCCACTCAACAGCGATGCATTTACTGGATGTGTGCTTGCACACGTGTGGCTGGGACTAGACAGAGAACAAGCCTGAATCCTGGTTCACCAACGTGCTTGGAGTGGAAGGTCTGTTTAGGGGAGCAGGAGAGCAAATGCTTGTTAAGTAGCAATCACTACAGTTTTATTTCCACCCTCCAAGACGCAAGTTTCAAAATGCAAGGCCTGATTCCAGTCCCTCTCCTGGAGCTCTGACGAATCTCTGCAGCGCTGGCAGAGATGCCTTCCTTAGGTTTTCTGTTCTTTAAAATTCAAGTGGGTACATCCTTCTGTGTTGTCTGTTCTGGCTTCAAGGTCTCTCTTGGACCTACCTTTACTGTCCAGGGTCTTCCTTTTGATGAAAATTAGTAAGAGCAAAGAGCCCACTTTCTGAGAAGACCTGCCCAGCCATGTGAATGGACTTACAATCTAAACTGTCCACTTGGGATGGGATCCAGACTCAGTGTTGATGTATTGAGTACCCACTCAGCATCTCATACTGTACTGAACACTCTTAGGAATGGAAATCACTTTCCATTTGTTTTTATAAGAATCCCTATGATCCCACATGTAGGACAGGAGCTCCATAGAAGACAGCTTAGTCAAGGGTTTGATGAACGGTACTCGTTGGTCAGATATTTGGCCTTGCTAAGTGGTGAAGATGCCTCTTGCATCAACTGAGGCTTAATGGACACGCCAGAGGCCAGGGACATCCTCCAGCTCTTTCCCCAACCCTCACACCCACTGTTTCCCCTTCTTTTCTTTCAAAATAGATAGTCTTCATTGGCTCCTCCAGGAAGACTTGGCCCTCTGGGCCTCATCTTCCCAGAAGGGAAGCCCTTTGCCCTCTCTACGGGGGAACCATGAAGCTTCCAAGCCTTGCCTTGGGCCCCTCTTGGGCTCCTGGCTCGTGGGAGGCAGAGGTTGGTGAGAATTAATTGTAAAGTGCATTGAGAGGCACAAATGAAAACCAGTCTCGCGGTGGAGAGATTATTACTGTTGGCAATTTGGGTTTTCTGAAATAGTTCTTAGGATATGATTGTGGCAGCCCTAACCCCAGTGGGAAGCTCCAGGCTGATAGATTTTCAGAGTGGCCCCATTTCGCTGCAGCCTTCAGGCTTCCCCATCCTCCAGGGTCCATGGAGAGTAAGGCAGAGGGTCCAGGACTGAGGGCATTGTCCCCTCCAAAGGCTAGAGATGGAAAGGCGGCTGAAGGCTGACCCCCACGTTCTTGAAAGAGGCCCCCAGACTTCCTGGTATAATTTTCTTCTCACTTCACGGTTTCCGTCCCTGTCTGAAATGGCAGCTGACCTAAGTGGGAGCGGTGTGCAAATTGATTTGGAGGCGATCAATGGCTTGGGGCTCGGCCCGGCTCACTGCGTGTCACTGATCCTCTCGGAATCGATTCACACACCATTCCTCCTCAGCACACCTGCCATGTCAGATGGAGAGGGACGGGTGAAGTGAGAAGAGAATTACGTGTTCCTCCCCCTGGGCCGCCGCCACCGCTGCTGCTGCCGCCGTCTCTACTTCTCATCCACCATGTGCACGTTGCTCCAGCCCACTACCCCTCATCTCTCGAACCTGGGGAGCCCCTAAACCCAGGGGCAACAGAGCCACAGGGACCCTTGCTTTGGCATCACCATGTTGAGCGACTAACCCAAGTGACCAGGACTTACTTACGTCCTTTCTCATAACACATGCTTCTAAGACATTTGCTCAGAGTTTGCCCACTCTCTTTCAAGACCATTGTGGACCAGCTTGTGAGCAGGTACTTGGTTGGCCCAAAGTCACTCAAGATTAATTAATTAATGCCCCCCCATTCATCTACTAATCCTGTCATTCAGCAAGCCTCTGTGACCCCTTTCCTGTAGTCCCCCAGTGTCCAGCACTGACCAGGAATCACGCCTGCTCCTTGGCATTCCAAATTATGACCAAGACAGTCTACTGTTGAAGAAGAACATGTATGCTCATAGGAGCACCGAAGAAGACCCCAAACTCACTTAAGCAAAGAAAACAATGGAGATATTTCTATACTTACTTAACATATTGTTGTTGTTAAGTACCACTGAGTTGGTTCTGACTCACAGTGACCCTTTATAGAGTTTCCAAGAAGCAGCTGGTGAGTTTGAACTATAAACCTTGTGCTTCAAACCAACCGTGTGATCCAGTGCTTATCCTACAGTACCACACCAGTACCCCACTAATTAAGCATGTTGTTGTTGCTAAGTGCCATCGAGTTGCTTCTGACTCATAACAACCCTGTGTAGAGTTTCTGAGGAGCGGCTGGGGAGTATGAACTGCTGACCTTGAGGTAACCAGAGCATAATCCCACAGCATCACACCAGGCCCCACTATTTAATATCGACCTCATGAATTTATAGCAGTTCTGAGGATCCACAAACGGTTTGTTCCAGGTCTATAAGGACTTTGCATCAGAATTGACAGTGGTAACTAGACTGTATGTGACACTAGGCACTAGGCAGTGTGACAGATAGTTTTTCTCATAGAAGGCTTTCTTAGTGAAGGAAAAGTACATTTGACATTCTGGTGCAAACTGTCTGGGACAGGCACTGAGCTACATATCCATTAGCTAAAGTCAGCACAGTACCAAGTTCCCACAATTATTTAGAGAATGTGGTAGATTGAAGAATGGGGTCCCAAAGGTGTCCCTATCCTAATCCCAGGAGACTGTGAATATGGACCTTACAAGGCAGAAAGGAACGTTGCAGATGTGATTCAATCAAAGATTTGAGAAAGAAAGATGAACCTGAATTATCCAATGGAATCACAAGGGTCCTTTTAAGAGGGAAGTCAGAGGAGCAGAACAAAGAAGGGTATGTGATGATGGGGTCAGAGGTCAGAGGTCAGAGAGAGAATGGGAAATGCTACTCTGATGGCTTTGAAGATGGAAGAAGGGGCCATAAGCCAAGGAATGCAGGTGGTCTCTAGAAGTCCAAAACGTCAAGGAGACAAATTTTGCCCGAGAGTCTTCAGAAGGAATTGATTCCATGAACAGTTTGATTTTAGCCTAGTTAAAATGACTTTGGACTTCTGCCCTTCAGCTATAAAATAATAGGCCTGTGTTGTTTTAAACCACTAAGATTGTGGTAATTTATTACAATAACAGTAGGAAACTAACACAGGCCCCCCCAAAAGTGTTTTGATTTACTTTAACATCAGAAAATAAAAAATAAACATTTAGGTCAAAGAAAATGTTTTAGCACATAATATGACAATATTATAGGCAGTCCCCAGATTATGAATGAGTTCTGTTCCTAAATCTGCCTTTAAGTCAAATCGGTACTTCCGCCAGCGAATTCAGGTACTAACACTTGGGTTTTATATCTACTACCATCAGTTAGTCAAGTTAGTCAAATGTTTGTTTTTGTATATAATGTACCTTTCTATGCATGAAAAAAAAATTAAAGAAACACTCCCAGATATGCTAACAGATCTTTAACATAATAATACAGCAACAATAATAATAATGCCTTCAGGTGTGTCACAGAATAGTACCTATTTGTTAAGTATGAGTCATTGTATGTACCTCAAAATTTTAATATAATAGGTTTTACCAGGGGGTTAGTTCATGACTATGAGTTATACTTAGTTGGATGTTCATTGTGATCTTTATACCAGCACAGTTGTAAAATAAAAATTTTACTAGTTGCTTATGAAGGGAGAGCCCCGCAAAGGAAAAACACCCAAGAGTCCAAGAGAATCACAACTCCGCCAGGCTTTAGTAACTCTGGTCTAGAAAACTCTTCTGCTTTAGTAATCCTACAAGGACAGGAAGAACCAATCTGTTGAAGGGCAGTAGGGTTTAGCCACGAAACTTGAAACACTCCTCCTGGATGATTATTGTAAACCCTACAAAAACGAATATTTAAAAATAGAATTGAAAAGTGTACTCAATTCACATGAAGTCCTGACACATGCTATAACATGGATGAACCTTGAAAACATGCTGAGTGAAATAAGTTAGTCACATGTAAATGAAATGTCTAGAATAGGCAAATGTATAGAGATCTAAGCTTATTTAGTGGTTACCAGCGGGGAGGAGGGAGGAAGAAAGACGCAGTCATTGTTTAGGAGACACAGAGTTTCTGTTGAGAATGATAGAAAATTTCGAAATAGATAGTGGCTGCACAACATGACAAACATGATTAATATCACTGAATTGTACATGTGAAAAATGTTGAAGTGGCCAATATTCTGTTTTCTATATGTTGTTGTGCCGTCAAGTTGGTTCCAATTCATAGCAACCTGATATAGATTTGAACAACTGACCTTTCGGTTAGCAATCCAATGCTGATCCTACAAAATTCACTTCTGACTTATGGCCAGGCCATGTGTACAGAGTAGAATGGCTCCCTCTAGGATTTCCACGGCTGTGTTGCAGGAGTAGATCCACAGGCCTCTCTTTGGAGAAAACTCTGGGTGTGTCCAAACCACCAAGTGCTTAATTGTTTGCACAACCTGTATTCTTATGCCTCTCTCTCTATAATTTATGTTTTAAGTGTGCACAATTCATTTTCTGAAATGCATTCCAGTGACTTAGTTTGAATCAGGGAGGTAGGCCTGCCTTCTCGTCTCTAATTCAATCTTTTCTTGTGGAGAAATGGTTTCCTTAAGATTAGTGGTGTTTCCACAGCCTGTAAGCGAGGATTTCTTTTGTTTAAAAAGCCCTCTGGGAGATTTCTGGATGATTTGGAAGCTAAATAAACTAAAAGTTTTCTGTTTTGTTTTTGTAAAAAGAGCTTTTAATCCTGCTTCTACTTGCTTTTGAGTCACTGAAATGAAGATTCTCCCACAGGCAGAGAACCAAAGTGATTCCTTTCAGAAAACTCTTTGACTTACTGTCCAGGTTTTGACACGTTCCTTTGCCAACAGCAAATAAGTGAGAACACTTCCAACGAGCAGTGTGCGGCACCTCTTCTCATTTGTAGAAGGGAGTGTCAGTCTGAAAATAGTGGCCAACTGTTTTGACGCAAAAAGCAAGAATTTCAGGCAAACTGTAGCCAAGTGGACTATTCTTAGATGTGCACAGGAGGCTGAGAGGTTCCTGTGTGGGCTGTTAGGAAATGGTTAGGGATTTGAAATGTTTGGAGAGGAACAAGCCCCTGCAAATCTGGTTCATCGAAGTTGCTTCAGTTCCACCTGAAGGTCCTTTTCAAACCTCAACTACCTCCCGAAGTCTTCCCCAATAATTCAAGAGTCAGTGTGGATTAATCCCTCCCACTCCTGACTACCAGTGAGTTCTATTTGTTCTTGTTGTTAGCTACCATCAATTCAGCCCAACTCATAACCTAATGTACAACAGGATCAGACCACCGTCATCCACAGGGTTTTCATTGGCTGCTTCTTCGAAAGTAAATTTCTGGACATTTCTTTCTAGAGGCATGTCAAGCATCATAGCAACACTGAAGCCTGCACTGGCTGAAGAGTGGTGGCTACACATGAGGTGCACTGGCTGGGAATTGAACCCAGGTCTCTGGGAATAAAAGGTAAGAATGGATCCATTTTATTTTGGCCACCGCATCATAGGGCCAAAATTAAATGGATTCATGACCCCTTCCCAGTATGCTCCCTATAGTTCTCCCCATCTAAGTAAATGGCAAAAGGGAAACCACACAACAAATCCATCAATCAATCCTGTTAGTTCTATTTCCAAATACATTGCCAGTCTAAATGTTTCTTACCACCCTCACTGCTAAAGCTCTGCTTCAAGCCAACACCACCTCTCACCAAAACAATGGTAACACCGTCTTACTCCATTCATTGCACTCTAGCACCCGCACAGTACCTAGAGAACTTCCTATAGCTTAAACCATACTCCTTCCTTCTCCTTCTTAAAACCTCCATTAGTTCCTCATTACAATCAAAATAGAAATTCAAAGTCCTATAAGGCCCTATGTATTTTGGCCCCTGCTGCTTCTGGAACCTCATTTCCTTCCACACTCCCACTTGCTCTCTAGTTTTCAGGTACACTGCATTCTCAGACATGCCTGCTCATCCTCCAGAACCTTGATGTCACATGTTCCTCCTGCTTGGGATGCTCTTTACCCAGATCCTCACATGGCCCTTCCTTCTCACTATTCAGGACTCAACTTGATTATCATCTCCACAACAGGTCCCCTCCAACCCACTCTCCCTAGTCATTTTCTACCACATTACCCTTGTTTACCTTCTTCATAAGACCTCTATGAACATGAAATTATCTTATCAATGTATTATTGTTTATGTATTTCTGAAGCATCACCCCTCTGGAATGTAAGTTCCTTGAAGGCTGGAGCTCTGTCTGTCTGCTTCATTGCTGCATTCCTAGAGTCAGAAGAGTGCCTCACAGATAGAAAGACCTTATTAAACATCTGTTGACTGTTTCTTACATTTTTTTCACACTTGTCCACTCTTTTTACCTTTCCAATAAATAATGTGTACACTTTGATCATTGGAACCATCTCCACTGTCCTCCACAGTGTCTAACACAGGACTGGGACCATAGGTGGTAAGTTCTCAATAAAATTCATAATAGAAAACAGTGGGAGGTAGTAACAGAAATCACCATTGGTGATCTCACCTTCTCTTGTCCATGCCTCCATGTAGTTCTTTCTTTTCTGTTGATTTTGCTCTCCATGCTTCTTAAGCACTGCCTAAGAACCCTTCACCAGATGGACAGAGGAGCAGGCTGATCTCTGTTGTTAATTAGCTATGAGATTCTGGGCCAGTGGTCTTTTCTGTACCTCTATAACTCTATTTATGATAGGGGAATAGCTGCCTCCTCAAAGTAGAGTTGACCAAGATGACACGAATGGAGTAAAGCCTTTGGGACCTTCATTTGCTGATGGGGAACAACTCAAAATGAAGACAGACAGCTGTAAACATCCATTAATAATCAGAACATGGAATGTACAAAGTATGAATCTAGGAAAACTGGAAATTGTCAAAAAGGAAATGGAATGCATAAACATCAATTATCCTAGGCATTAGTGAGCTGAAATTGACTGGTATTGGCCATTTTGAATCTGATAATCACATGGTTTACTATGCTGGGAATGACAAATTGAGGAAGAACAACATCACATTCACCATCAAAAAGAACATATCAAGTTCTGTCTTGAGGTTCTGTACAACGCTATCTGTGATAAGATAATATCCCTATGCCTACAAGGAAGAACAGTTAATGCCACTATTATTCAAATTTATGTAATTATCACTAAAGTCAGTGATGATGAAATTGAAGAATTCTACTAACTTCTTCACTCTGAAATTGATCAAATGTACAATCAAGATGTATTGATAATTACTGGCTACTGGGATGCAAAGGTTTGGAAACAAAGAGGAAGGATCAGTCATTGGGAAATACAACCTTGGTGACAGAAATGATGCTAGAGATCACATGACAGAATTCTGCAAGGCCAATGACTTCTTCATTACAAATGCCTTTTTAAACAACATAAAAGATGATTATATTCATGCACCTTGCCAGATGGAATACACAGAAATCATATTGACTATATCTGTGGAAAGAGACAATGGAAAAGCTTCATATCATCAGCCAAAACCAGGCCAGGGGCTGACTGTGGAAGAGACTATCAATTGCTCATATGCAAGTTCCGGATGAAGCTGAAGAAAATTAAAACAAGTCCACATGAGCCAAAATATGACCTTGAACATATTCCACCTGAATTTAGAGATCATCTGAAGAACAGATTTGATGCATTAGATACTAAAGACTGAAGACTAGAAGAGTTGTGGGATGACATCAAGAACATTCTACAGAAAGAAAGCAAAAAGTCATTAAGAAAAGAAAGAAGGAAAAGACCAAAATGGATGTCAGAAGAGACTCTGAAATTTGCTAAGTCCGGTATAGAGATGCTAAAGCAAATGGAAGAAATGAGGTGATAAAAGAGCTAAATAGAAAATTTCAAAGGGCAGCGCAAGAAGACAGAGTCAAATATTATAACAAAATGTGCAAAGACCTGGAACTAGAAAACCAAAAGAGAAGAACATGCTCAGCATTTCTCAAGCTGAGGGAACTGGAGAAAAAAATTCAAGCCTCAACTTGAAATATCAAAGAATTCTATGGGCAAAATATTGAATGATACAGAAAGCATCAAAAGCAGATGGAAGGAATACCCACAGTCACTGTATCAAAAAGAAATGGTAGATATTCCACCATTGCTAGACGTAGCTTATGATCAAGAGCTAATGATCCTGAAGGAAGAAGTCCAAGGTATGCTGAAGTCTTTGGCAAAGAACAAGGCATGAGGAATTGACAGATTACAAATTGAAATCTTTCAACAAACTGATGCAACACTGGAGGCATTCACTCATTTTGCCAAGAAATGTGAAAGACAACTATCTGACTAACTGACTAGAAGAGATCCATATTTGTGCCCATTCTATAGAGAGGTGACCCAACGGAATGTGGAAATGATCGGACAATATTTTTGATATCCCATGCAATTAAAGTTTTACTAAAGGTAATACAGAAATGGCTGCAAGCATACATTGACAGAGAACTTCAGAAGTTCAAGCCGGATTCAAATGAGGATGTGGAATGAGGGGTATCATTGCTGACATCTGATGGATCTTGGCTGAAGGCAGAGAATACCAGAAAGATGTTTACCTGTGCTTTATTGGCTTCTGATTGTGTGGATCATGACAAGCTATAGACAACATTGCGAAGAATGAGTATTCCTGAACAACTAATTGTACTCACGAGGAACCTGTATATAGACTAAGAGGCAGATGTTCCAACAGAACAAAGGAACACTGAATGGTTTGAAACTAGGAAAGGTGTGTGCCAGGCTTGTATTCTTTCATTATGCTTATTCAATCTGTATGCTGAGTATATAACCTGAGAAGCTGAACTATATGAAGAAAAACATGGCTTCAGGATTGGAGCAAGTCTCATTAACAACCTGTGATATGCAGATGATACAGGTTAAAAGCAAGGAGGGCTTAAAATACTTATTGAAGAAAATCAAAAA
The DNA here is from genome assembly GCF_000296735.1 of Chrysochloris asiatica. Lineage (NCBI taxonomy): Eukaryota > Metazoa > Chordata > Mammalia > Afrosoricida > Chrysochloridae > Chrysochloris > Chrysochloris asiatica. The sequence goes on from NW_006408632.1 coordinate 10,143,796, forward strand.
CCACAGTTTTCAGTATGGGTTGCATCTCACCGTAAAGAAGACAAAAATCCTCACGACTGGACCAAAAACAACATCCATATAAATGGAGAAAAGATTGAAGTTGTCAAAGACTTTATTTTGCTCAGATCTATACTCAGGGACTCAGCAGTCAAGAAATCAAACAATGTATTGCATTAAGTAAATCTGCTGCACAAGATCTCTTTAAATTGCTAAAGAGCAAAGATGTCAGTTTGAGGACTAAGGTGCACCTGACCCAAGCCTTGGTATTTTCAATAACCTCATATGCATGTGAAAGTTGGGCAGTGCATAAGGAAGACCATAAAGGAATTAATGCATTTGAATTATGGTGTTGGAGAATATTAAACATACCATGGACTGCCAAAAGAACAAACCAATCTGTTTTGGATGAAGCACAACCAGAATGCTCTTTGGAAGCCAGCATGGCCAGACTTTGTCTCCAATACTTCAGATATGTTGTCTGGAGGTACCAGTCCCTGGAGAAGGATATTGTGTTTGGGAAAGTGGAGGGTGTCAGAAAAAGAGGAAGATCCCCAATGAAATGGATTGGCACAGTGGCAGCAGCAATGGACTCAAATGTAGCGATGATTTTGAGGTTGGCACAGGATCGGGCCGTGTTTCCTTCTGTTGTGCATAGGGTCACTATGAGTCGGTACCGACTCAGTGGCCCCTAATAACAACAACAACAATAACTGCTATAATAGGTAGGAGTCATTCATATCACGTAACTAGGATAAACCAAACCAAACCAAACCCACTGCCATCGAGCTGGCTGTGATTTGGTTGAGTCTATGTAGTGTTTCTAAGGCTGTAAATCTTTATAGAACCGGAAAGCCTCCTCTTTCTCCTGCAGAGCAGCTGGTAGATTTGAATTGCTGACCTTGTGTTTAGCAGCCCAACACATGACCACTGTATCACTAGGGTCTCTGGTAAACATGATAGAGACCTAGTCAGAAAGGAGCAGAAAGTAACAGAGTACTTCAGGGTTGGCCAATGTGCCCAACTTCCTCTACATGACTTCTTATATCCCTTCAAGGCTTTTTAGCTCCTTCTCGCTTTCTTCTACCTCCGTCTGAACTGAGATTTTTGCCATTTTTTAGTTCACTTGTCTCCTCCAACACAGTACTGTTTCCTCCCTGATGGTCTCATAAACTGCTCCAACCCCCAGTCAACTCATATTCTTCTGAATGGAGCCAGCACCTGATGGGACACCTGCTTGTGTACTCCCCCATAATGCCACTGTGTGCTGGCTTACAAAAAGAGCAGAGGGTGAGAAACTGAGGACTTGGGTGCTCTCCAGACAACACAGATTAAAAGTATCTTGTTGAGAGAGAAAATATCATTTAAGATATTATACCAGATTGTTGTTGTTAAGTATCGTGGAGTTGGTTCTGACTCATAGTGACCCTGCACAGGGTTTCCGAGGCTATAAATCTTTATGGGAACAGACTGTCTCATCTTTCTCCTGTGGAATCACTGGTAGTTTCAAACTGCTGACCTTGAGGTTAGCAGCCCAATTCATAACCACCAGCTGCTCCGCGGGAGAAAGATGAGGCTTTCTGCTCCCGTAAAGATTTACAACCTCGGAAACCCTGTACAGGGTCGCTATGGGTCAGAACCGACTCGACGGCACTTAACAACAACAACAACGCTACCAGAGCTCCTTATTATACAAGATACTGCCGTATTATTTGCTCAGCTGAAAACTTCACAATTTAGCAGCAGAAGTATTTTATCTTCCAGGCTTCAAGACTTGACTATAAGATTGGCATGTCTAAAGAATCTTCAAACACTGTTGAGAGTCAGTTCTGAATCATGGTGACCTCATATGTGTCAGAGTACAACTGCTCCAAAGGGCTTTCAATGGCTAATTTTCTGAATCTCCAAATCTTTCTCCTAAGGTGCCCCTGGGTAGATTTGAACCTCCAGACTTTTGGTTAGCAGCTGAGCATGTTAACTGTGTCTATCACCAGAGGGCTCCTCAAAATACTTTTAAGAATATGAAGATGCACTGTTCTTTTGTCATTTCCAATTCATGGTGACTCAGTGGGACAGAGCAGAATTGTTCCTTACGGTTTCCAAGACTGTTCATCTTTATAGGAACAGACAGACTCATTTTTCTCCCATGGGGGATTTGAACCGCTGACCTTAACGTTAGTAGTCCAGTGTTTAACGTACTACTCCACCAGGGCTCCTACTCACTATTTACCAAATAGATGTGGGAAACTGAGCCAGTTGGGGCACAAGCAGCTGCTCTGTTTTCGGAGCTTCAGTAAACACAAAGGGCCTGACTATGGCACACCACTGTGGCTTTCATGTCCTGATGCTCTGACATCTGAGCTGGAGCTGCTGGACTTCTATCACACTGGAGATCAATTTCAGAAAAGGCCCAAAGTTTGGAGACGCCATGCTTCCTTCCATAACAACTACTTGCAATCTGTGTGAGGCATGTCATGGCTTCAGGGATAGCAGGATTCCTGAAGGTGCTTTGTCAGTGTCTCCTGGGATCTGTCGGTAGCAAATTAAGCTGAGATAACGAAAATACACGGATAAGCACAAAGAACAGCAAACGTTGATGCCTCAACCAAGTTGCTTTTCACCCTATCTTAGAAATAGAGTCTCTTTGGACAGGATGGACAGAGCCATTGTTCTATCTTCTTTCTAACAGTGGGTCATCGAGTAATCATGAAATAACAGAATTTCTGTAACTACAGAGATCAAGTTGTAAGAATTCTACAATATGTGTTTCCAGTATTACAAGGACAGGGGGTAGGCCTTGCAAGTGTGGCCACCATATTCCTTGAGATCTTCATCAGTCTTACTGTTGAGCTGAGATTGACATCCCGTTCCCTTATCACTTGCTGCAGAGTTCACCTGAAGTAAAAAGAGTTGGGTTGTTTAAAGAGAACTATCCAGAGAAAGCACTGGAACAAAAAGAAACTCATCCGCAAACACCAATAGGGCTTCTTTTTCCACTAGGATTATAGAACGTTAGAATTCACAGATGTGTAACAGATAACCTAGTTCAACTTCTCATTTTAGAGCAGTAATTGTCAACCGGGTACTTTTGCTTGCCAGGAGATATTCGGCAATGACCGGAGACATTTTCTGCTTGTTGCCACTGGGGGGTGCTACTGGTATCTGGCGTGGTGTTGTTAAGTGCCGTCAAGTCAGTTCCGACCCATAGCGACCTTGTATAGGGTTTCTAAGGAGCGGCTGGTGAGCTTGAACTGCCAACCTTGCTGTTCAAAGTGACCTTGCAATCCAGTGCATTAACCCACAGCACCACACCAGGAATCCAGGAATGCTGTAAATACGTTACAATGCACAGAACGACCCCAATCACGAAGAATAATCTGGACCCAAATGTCAACAATTTAGCTGAGATTGAAAAGCCCTCTTTTAGAGACATAGAAACTGAAGCCCAGAGGGTTTAAATAATTCACGAGATTTCCGAGAAAATTAGAGCAGGACCAGTATCCAGCTAATGGCTGCATAAAGGAGCATTTATTTAAGGAATAGCATGTGCAGGGACAGTGTGAGGCTGAAGCCCACCTTGTGTGGACTGAGTTTACTCAGAAGTAATGACTACAGTGTGGTTAAGTGCTGTGAAGGACCAGTGGGGCCAGGGGAGCCAGGGGAATGGATACCCAAGCCAGAAGGCATCCAGGAAGCAGAGATGTCTAAACGACATTATGTGAATGAGGAGGAAGAAGAGGAAAAAGAAGACACCATGTTGGCGGCAATGACAGGAACCCTCTAAGACTAGTGATAATGTATATGCAGTAAGAGATGGTCTGAAGAGGGCAGTTTCTGGAACCCAAGGAGTTGGGGGGGTAGAGAGTCAGACTGATCTGGTTGTGAGATGGAGGAAGCAGAGGATTCTAGAGCAGAAAACTTTTATTAAGATGCTGATTGGGGAAAAGAAGAAAGACAGGCATGGATAGCTGTAGGAAACATGGGGTAAATGGTTAGTTTTTTGGTTTAAGATGGAAAGGACTTGAACCTTGGGGGTCCTTGGTACAGAGGGTGAGGTTGAAGATCCAGGTGTCTGGGTTATTGAAGATCCAAGTGTCTGGGTTATTGAGAAGGAAGAGAGGTATGGGGTCCAGAGCCCAGGTTGAAGGGACTACGTTTTAGACTGAAGAGGGAGACAGATGGATTGAATGGAAGGAGGCTTTAAGAAGGCATCTCTTTCCCTGCTAGATTCTGCATTTATCTTAGTTCACCTTGAGAATTGTTAAGTGCTGTGGAGTCAGTTCCGACTCATAGCGACCCTGTACAGGGTTTCTGAGGAGCAGCTGACCGACCTTGAGAATAGCATGGGTTAATATTTAATAAATGTGGTAGAGGACTCTGGGATCCCTGCATGTGTTCACGGTTATGAAGGAAGCATCATCACAGGAAGCCATCCAGGTTTCCCTATTATTCCCTGATGGGCTACTGCAACATCCTCCCAGGCATTGCAGATCTGCCTGAGGACATTTCCAAAGTGTGGTCCTCCCAAGAAGAAACAAAATCAGTGGGGCTGATCCAAATTCCACAAGAAGAGGCTCAATAGTGTATGGCTAACTGGCTGGGCTGGCTTCATGAATGTGCAACCAGTGCAGCCTCACAACCCCACTCCCTCACTCAGAAAGGACCACCTTGCTTGGGGTTTGGGGGTCACTATCTTGAAATGCTCAATAATTTGAACTTTGCATTTGTGTTTTGTAAGTGAAGGTTGATGAGAGCTAACGATGGATACACTAAAGGCTTGGAGCTCCGGTTGACACAAGGTTCTACCTCTCACTGCCTCCCCGGGATGGATTCTTGACCCCCCACTCCCACATCCCCATCAAGACACTGATGCCGTCACTGCCACATCAGGACCCTGGGCATAGGCGCAGGGAGAGTTGGGCTGAGTGCATGCCCAAAGTGCCTGTAGGGATCTGCACTGTGCTCCAGGGTGCATAACATTAGATATGATTTAGAAAAATGCCATGATGGGTAAAGAGAGAGACTTATCATCATGATGGGAAAGGCCTTCTTCCTGAACAAAGGGCCTCACATCTTCATTTTGCATCGAACGCACAAATGATGTAATTGTCATACGTAGTTGATATAGAAGAGGCTGAGAGAACTGACAAGAAGGAAACTTCCCAAGGAGTTTCCCTCATTATTAATTCAACTATTAGTTATCAAGCACGTATTAGGCCTTAGGGATAAAATTATTAAAAGGACACCATTTCTGGTTTCAGTAAGCTTAGAGGCTGTTGAGGGCTGTGTGGGGGCATATAAGCAAACAGATCATTGCAGCGCAGTGTGGCAAACATCATAAGGAAGCAAGTCCAGACACCCATGGGAGTGTTGGCAGGTGCCCGACCTATCCAAGTGAATGGGCTTAGGAAAGATTTCTTAGAGAAGTACTCTTCAGAAAATGAGGCTGCTATCTCAAGGCAAGAGAGAACACTAGACCAGTGGGAAGCTACACATTGTTCCAAGTAGCAGAAGTAGAGGGAAGAGGAGAGCTCCGAGAACTGAGCAGAACCTATCACAAAGGGCCTTTCTCTACATTCTGAGGACTGGAAGCTCTGTGTTTTCCCTGAAGACTACTGGGAAGTCACCCCCAGAAAACAAGCAAAAACAGTTGCCTTTGAGTTGACTTCCACTCATGGTGATCTGACCCCATGTGTGTTAGAGTAGACTTGTTGATTGTTTTGGAAGTAGATCACCAGGTCTTTCTTCTGAGGTGCCTCTGAGTGGAACTAAACCGCCAACCTTTCAGTTATCAGTTGCACATGTGTTTTAGTAATCTAGTACTTCTATCACAGATATACCATAAGAGGGTGGCTTTAACAAACAGAACTTTATTGTGTTTAATTAATTATGGCCAGTGGGAAGATGGTTGGGAACCCTGTTCACAGAATAAATTCGTATGAGAAGTAGAGTAGGCAGCCTTCTAACACCGTTGTTGTTGTTGTCAGGTGCCATAGAGTCGGAACCGACTCATAGCGACCCCATGCACAGCAGAACGAAACAATGTCCAATCCTGGGCCAACCTCACTACCGTTGCCATACTTGAGTCCATCAATGATGCCACCTGGTAGGGAGCCTTCTAACATAGTTCCTAATGATTACCTTCTGGTATTTATTCCCCCTCCTCTTGAGTGTGGTCTGGACCTATTGACTTGCTTCTAATGAAAGTTGTTGTTGTTGAGTGCCATCAAGTCAATTCTGTATGATAGCAATTCTATGTAGGGTTTCCAAGGAGCAGCGGCTAGGTCTGAAACACCAAACTTGTGGTTAAGAAGTCCAGTGCTTATCCTCCAGCGCCACACCAGGACTCATTCTAATGAATAGAATATAGCAAACGTTTTGAGATGATACTTCCAAAAATATATAATAAATGATTGACTGCAACTTTCATTTTGTTCTCACTCTCCCTCTTGTCCTCTCATTCAGTCATTTTGATGGAAAACAATTGCAGTGTTGTGAGATGTTCTACAAAGAGCCACATGGTTAGAAACCAAGAGAGGCCTCTGGGTAATGCCTGCAAGGAACTGAACCCCACCAACTAATACTTGAGTGTGCTTGCCAAGGTATACACCCCTAGTTGTATCTTAAAACGACTAAAGCCCACTCTCTCCCCAGCATCTTGCAGAACTAACCAGAAAACCCAACTAAGACACTCCTAGATTCCTGAACTACAGAAACTTTGAAATAATCAATGCATTTACTTTAGGTCATTAAGGTATGAGGTGAATTAACACACAGCACATAAGTTAAGCACTATTGTCTACAATGATCTTTTTTTTGGATTGTTTAACACACGAGGAATGGAAGAATACCTATCAACTTCAGAGGGACATTGATATTGAGGTGTATATAAAAATACCCCTTTTCTAACTGCCAAAGAAATCTCACGTACTCATGAATTCATTTACTTAGTCATTTCCTAAGGAAACTTGGACAAATCCCTCTTTCCTTTGGACCTGGTGTCCTCACCTGTGAAAGAAGGTATGGTTCCTAATTTCCCCTTCATGTCTCAAGTTCTCTGGGTTCTGTGATGTAGTCTGAGAAATTGTGCTAAGGTAGACTCAGAACAAGATTTGAATCTCAGTTCAGCCTCTCAATAGCACTGAGTAAATAACTGTGGTTCTTGAGCCTCAGGATGTTTAAATGTAAAAGGTGGTTGTTGGTATGAATCAGAAGTAAAACATGGAAAGCATTTGCTTTTTTTAAAAAAAGAAAAAGATGGCCACTATTGATAGGGAATACAAAAGAAAAATATATGACATGTGATCTACTTTCTAGAAATTTCTAATCTGTTTGGAAACACTATTGTCTACAATGATCTTTTTAAAGATCTCCCTGCCTCTGCTCAAATGACTATTATCTAAAATTGGCTAACCTTGAACATTTTTTATTAACATGAAATTTTCTCAAAGCTTTTGAAATTCAGCCAACACACCCTTGTCCTAATGCTGAATCCCTCCGCATCCCATCTCAATTCCTGTTGAAGCAGTGGTTTCTCTTTTCATTTCACATACATTCACTGCCCTGTAATTTGATTCTTCCCTTTCATTCCTAGGCTCACTCCTTTCTCCTCAAACAAGGGGGCCTACTTTGGTTTTGGTCAAGCCCTTCATCTTCCTGGATTTCTCAGCTAAATCATTTCTAATGCTTCCTTCTTTCCAACATAAACAGTCTTGTGTGCTCATTGTCCCACCCTGCCTCACCTCTGGCTCCAATTAGAGCAATATTTATTTTTTCTTTTTAAGAATCTCCGTAGCCTCTACTCTTCAGAATGAGGCAACCCAGCTCGTGTTAAAAGCTCTTTATTCTGGTCACAGAAAATCTGCTCTGACAAGATCCAGCTCGACAAGACTGTGTTTCTGGGGATCCTTCCCTCATTTTATCTGTCATCTCACTTTCTAGGTCACATCATTTCCTAGCATCGAAAGTGTTGTCTGTTTATATATATTAAAAAGAATGGAGGACTGGAATGTAGAGTGAGTGCCTTGTGGTGCTGGAATGCAGAAAAGTCTCTTCTAATTTCAACACGGGTCACACTGCCATTTCTGGAGACGACTGATGAACAAATATATCCCTGGTAACCTTTTTTTTCCCAAAGAATCAGTTGACTTTGATGGACATTTATTTTAGTTCCTCAAGACAGCCAATAGCAGCCCTAAGCCCAGATGCAGACTCAGGTTTGTTAAAACAAGGGCACAAGTCAAACCTTCAGGGAAGTGAATACGAACAGACACTGGAATTGTCCTGAAACACAGTCATCATGGAGAAGCCTGTGGTCACAAGAACTCCAGGATGGCCGTCTTAGGAAACACTCAGTCACACATTAGGTCGACACGCACTAGGTTGGCCCAATGTCACACTGACATCTTTTTCCTCAGCCCACTAATAATAATGATGCTATCTGTTGACTGAGCAGAGTCCCTGAGTGGTGCAAATGGTTAACACATTCAGCTGCAAATCAAAAAGTTGAAGGTTAAAGCCCACCCAGAGGTACCTCAGAAGAAAGGTCTGGTGATGTATTTTCCCAAAAATCAGTCATTGAAAATCTTACGAAGCAGAGTTCTACTCATGGTTGCCATGAGTTGGAGTTGACTCTCCCATAACTGGTGGTTTTATTTATTGAGCAATTACTAGCAATCAGCTTTCTCTAAGCATGTGCTAGGTTATCACACATCTTCTTCACAACCAGCCCCTTAAGAGGTTCTGTTATTATCATCCCCATTTACAATGAGAGTACTGAGGTCCTGTGAGCTTAGATAACCTTCTTAAAGCTACAGAGTAAGTAAAAGCTGAGTCAGGGTGTGAATGTGGGAAGTCTGGATTTGATCAGCAGCTCTCATTGCAAAACAAAGTTCATTTAGCAAAAGTTCCTGATTTCTCTTTCATTGCAATCATGTTACTTATTGTTAGGCGGTGTCTGTCAGTCATAGCAACCCTATGCATAACAAAGCAAAACACTGTCCTGTCCTGCATTATCCTCACACACATTCTTACACTTGAACCCAAGTTCAGTGTGCCAATCCATCTTATTAGGGATCTTCCTCCTTTGCGCTGACCTTCCACTTTACCAAACATATCCTTCTCCAGAGACTGATTCCTCGTGATAATATGTCCGAAGTATTTGATGCAAAGTCTAACTGGCCTGGCTTCTACGGAGTATTGTGACTGTACTTCTTCCAACACAGATTTGATAGTTCTTCTGGCAGTTCATGGTACTTTTAATATTTTTTTCCAACACCATAACTCAAATGCATCAATTTTTCTATAGGCTTTCTTATTATTCATTGTCTAACTTTTACATGCATATGAGGCTATTGAAAATACCAAGTCTCAAGTCAGGCACACTGTAATGGTGTGGGTTTTGTGTCAACTCAACTAGGCCATGATTTCCAGAGATTGGCATTTGAGTTATGGTGTTGGGGGAGAATATTGAAAGTGCCATGGGCTGCCAAAAGAACAAACAGATGTGTGTTGGAAGAAGTGCAGCCAGAGTGCTCCTTGGAAAACAGGATGGCCAAACTTTGTCTCTCATACTGCATACATATTGTCAGGAGGGACCACTCACTGGAGAAGGATATCATGTTTGGTAAGGTGGAGGGTCAGATAAAAAGAGGAAGACCCCCAGAGAGATGGATTGGCAAAATGGCAGCATCAGTGGGCTCAAGCATGGCAACAATTGTGAGGTTGGCCCAGGATCAGGCAGTGTTCTGTTCTGTTGTGCATAGATCGGTACCGACTCGATGGGACCTAACAACAACAACAGCAAGCAGTTGGGAATGTGCTTGTTTGCATGGTGATGAAACCTAATACAGGTATAGTTAACGCTGATGAGTGACTATGAACAGCCAATCAATTAAAGGGATGCTTCCTTAGGGGTATGGCCTTCTCCCTATATAATGGATACGTGGGACTCCCGCTCTTTCTTTTCTCTGGGACCTAAAACTCTACAATTGTAATAAACTTCTCTTCATATGTTGTTGTTGTTGTTGTTGTTAAGCACCGTGAAGTCGGTTCTGACTCATAGTGACGCTGCACAGGGTTTCCAAGGCTATAAATCTTTATGGGAGCAGAACGCCTCATCTTTCTCCCGCGGAACCGCTGGTAGTTTCAAACTGCCAATCTTTAGGTTAGCAGCCCGATTTATAACCACTATGCTACCAGAGCTCCTTTCTCTTCATATGTATACCCATATGTTTCTCTGTTTTTTCTTCTCTAGAAAACCTGGCCTGAGACATACACCTTAGTCCTCAAACTGACATCTTTGGTCTTGAACGCTTGAAAGAGGTCTTGTGCAGCAAATTCGCCTAATGCATTATGTCATTTGATTTCTTGACTGTTGCTTCCATGAGTGTTGATGACATCCGTTTTGGCCTTTTTCTTCTTTCTTGTCTTCCTAATGCCCTTCTGCTTTCTTCCTGTATGATGTTCTTGATGTCATCCCACAACTCTTCTGGTCTTTGGTCTTTAGTATCTAATGTATCAAATCTGTTCTTCAGACGATCTCCAAAATCCGATGGGATATGATCAAAGTCATATTTTGGTTCTCATGGACTTGTTTTCATTTTCTTTAGTTTCAGCCTGAATTTGCATATGAGTAATAGATGGTCTGTTCCATAGTCTGCCCCTGGCATGGTTTTGAGTGATGATATGCAGCTTTCCCACCATCTCTTTCCACAGATGTAATCAATTTGATTTCTGTATATTCCATCTGGTGAGGTCCATGTGTATAGTTACCTTTTATGTTGTTTAAAAAAGGTATTTTCAATGAAGAGTCATTGATCTTGCAAAATTCTATCATGTGATCTCCAGCATTGTTTCTATCACCAAGGCCATATTTTCCAATGACTGATCCTTGTTCTTTGTTTGCAATCTTTATTCCAATCATCATTAATTGTCAATACAACTTGATTACATGTTTGGTCAATTTCAGACTGAAGACATTGTTAGGATCTTCTATTTCATCATCACTGACTTTAGTGGTTGATGCATAAATCTGAATAATAGTGGTAGTAATAGGTCTTCCTTATGGTGGTGTTGGTGTACTGTGGAGTTAGTTCCAACTCATAGCGACCCTACATAGGGTTTCTGAGGCTGTAAATCTTTAAAGGAGCAGAAAGTCTCATCTTTCTCCTGCGGAACAGCTGGTAGTTTCGAACTGCTGACCATGAGGTTAGCAGATTAGCAGTCCTACTTGTAATCACTACACTACCAGAGCTTCTTGGTCTTCCTTATAGACATATGGATATTATTCTATAAAAGTCAGCATTATACTTCAAGATAGATCTTGAAATGTTCTTTTTTGTGAAGAATGTAATGCCATTTCTCTTGAATTTGACATTCCTGGCATAGTAAGCAATATGATTATTAGATTCAAAATGGCTATTGCCAGCCCATTTCAGTTCACTAATGCTTATGATATCGATTATTTTTTATAACTTCCCATTTTCCTAGATTCATACTTCATACATCCCATGTTTCTATTATTAATGGTTGTTTACAGCTGTTTCTCCTCAATTTGAGATGTGCTCCATCAGAAATAAAGATCCTGAAAGGTTTGCTACATTTCCATCATCACGGTCAACTCTATCTACTCTGAGGAGGCAGCTCTTCCCCAGTTGTATTTTAAGTGCCTTCCAACCTGAGGGGCTCATTTTCTGGCACTATATCTGACAATATTCTGGTGCTATCCGACAGTGTTCCATTGCTATTCATGAGGTTTTCAGTGGTTAAACATTCAGAAGCAGTCTGCCTCTCTTTCTTCCTAGTCTGTCTTAGTCTGGAAACTCAGCTGAAACTTGTCCACCATGGGTGACCCGGTTGGTATTTAAAGTACTGGTGGCATAGCTTCCAACATCACAATAACATCAAGCCCATAGTACAACAAACTGACAATGAGTGGTGGATGCAATCATTTACTGGAGTTTAAATACTCTTAAATCCTAGCTCACTTGAGTCTAGACTGATGGTGTTGATGTTAAGTGCCATCAAGTTGATTCTGACACATAGTGACCTGGTGCAGGGTTTCTGAGGAGCAGCTGGTGAGTTTGAATCATTGACCTTGTGATTTGAAGTCCAATGTTTATCCTATAACGCTACACCAGGAGTCCATGGGTCTAGACTAAAAGGGGTTACATTAAGGCCTGTAGATTTATTTCCCCAAACTCAGCCATTGAAAATCTTCTGAAGCACAGTTCT
>NW_006408632.1:10156834-10158287 GCF_000296735.1 Chrysochloris asiatica
TCAAGTTGACATCTTTGCTCCTCAACACTTTCAAAAGGTCTTGTGCAGCAGATTTGCCTCATACAAAACGTCATTTGATTTCTTGACTGCTGCTTCTGTGAGTGTTAATAGTTGATCTAAGAAGAATGAAGTCCTTGACCACTTCAAGCTTTTCTCCATTGATAAGAATGTTGTTTATTTGTCCAGTGGTGAGGATTTTTGTTTTCTTTACATTGAGATGTAATCCATATCCAAGGCTGTGCTCTTTGATCTTCATCAGTAAATCTTTTAAGTTCTCTTCATTTTCAGCAAGCAAGGTTGTATCATCTGCACATTGCAGGTTATTAATGAGTCTTCCTTCAATCGTGATGCCACATTTTTCTTCATATAATCCAGCTTCTTGGATTATTTGCTCAGCATACAAATTGAATAAGTATGTTGAAAGAATACAACCTTGTCACACACCTTTCTTAATTTTAAACCATTCAGTGTTCCCATGTTCTGTTCCAACAATTGCCTCTTGGTCCCTGTGCAGATTCCTCATGAGCACAATTAAGTGTTCTGGAATACTCACACTTCGCATTGTTGTCCATGGCTTGTCATGATCTACACAATCGAAAGCCTTTACATAGTCAATAAAGCACAGGTAAACATCTTTCTGGTATCCTCTGCTTTCATCCAAGATCCATTAGCATCAGCAATGATATCCCTCGTTCCATGGCTTCTTCTGAATCCGACTTGAACCTCTAGAAGTTCTCTGTTAATGTATGCTTGCAGCCATTTCTGTATTACCTTTAGTAAAACTTTACTCGCATGGGTTATCAAAAATATTGTCCGATGATTTCTGCATTCTGTTGGGTCACCTTTCTTTGGAAGGGGCACAAATACAGATCTCTTCCAATCAGTCAGCCAGATAGTTAGTTGTCTTCCAAATTTCTTGGCATAGATGAGTGAGTGCCTCCTGTGCCACCTCACTTTCTTGTAAGATTTGAATTTTTATTCCATCAGTTCCTGGTGCCTTGTTCTTTGCCAATTCCTTCAATGCACCTTGGACTTCCGCCTTCACATTGATCACATGCTACTTCTTGAAATGGTTGAACATTAACCATTTCCTTTTGGTATAGTGACTCTTCCATCTTCTCTTGATGCTTTCTGCATCATTCAATAATTTGCCCAGGTAATTTTTTTTTTTAAGCTTTTTTGTGAATTATGTGATAGTTTACATGGGAGTACATCCGCTTCACATTGATCTCGTCCTATATCGTTTCCTTGCCATGGTTACAATCCCTTCCATGCATCATCGAGAATCTTTCAATAGTGAAAGTCGAGGCTTGAATTTTTTCTTCAGTTCCCTCAACTTGAGAAATGCTGAGTGTGTTCTTCCTTTTTGGTTTTCTGATTCCAGATCTTTGCACATTTTGTTATAATATTTGGCTTTATCTTCTCAAGCTGATATTTGGAATTTTCTGTTCAG
>NW_006408632.1:10159292-10171897 GCF_000296735.1 Chrysochloris asiatica
TTGTTAAAAAAAATACAGGTCCCTCCCAAACTGAGGTGCCTGGGGGGGACTTGGTCTGTTTCAACCCAAAAGGAATCAGAAGATCAAAAGCAGTTTGGGAAGGCCAGAACCATCAGGGGTGGAGGGAGGAGGAAGGTCTAGGGGGTGGGGGCTGTTTGGCAAATGGAGTGAAGGGATTGTCCTCCCCCTGCTGGGATCCCCCCAGCCTCTCCAGTCTGGCAGGAAGGGGGCAGTCTGCAGCCCCTGACAGGCAGATCTGGGGCTGCCAGATGCTCCAGGCAGGGGGCTGGAAAGGGCTCACAAGGGCTTGCCCTCCAGGGAGATAACAATGCTGCCCCCCAGCTTCTCGGCCAGGGTACAGTGGTCCTTGACCTCCTTGTAGCAGTTTGCTTGTAATTCATGCTTGATCCCTGTCAGCTTCTTTTTGATGACATCCTTGGAGCTAGCATAGATCATTTTGCTCTTAAGGGGTGCAGACTCGGGGGCCCAGAAGATAAAAACCAGATCCTCCTTCTTGCTCTCCTTGGTCTCATAAGTTGCATCATAGAGGGCATAGCAGCAGTCCTTGTCTGGCAGCATCTTGACAAAGGTGGCATAGGGGTCATCGACAATCTGGCCCACATCACCAACCAGGATCTCCTTGCCCTCTTCTAGGATGATGTTCTCCTTATCTTCGCTCAAGCAGAAGAGCACTGCCTTCTTGAGCTTCTTCACCTCCTCTGGCGTTGATGATTTGTGCACCTTCATGTCATTGAACACCTTGATGACACCATCAGAGACAGCCATACCACAGGCCATGTTTCCAGAAGCGAAAGGAGTAAGGCAAAGATAGCCAGAGAAGAGGAGAGCCGCTGCAGCTGCTGCTGGGATCCGACTGTGAGTATGTTCTTTTTGATAATGAATGCAACACCATTGCTCTTCAAGTTGTCATTTCTGGCATAGTAAACCATGTGGTTGTCAGATTCAAAATGGCCAATACCAGTCCATTTCAGTTCACTAATGCCTAAGATATCAATGTTGATGCGTTCCATTTTGTTTTTGACAACTTCCAATTTCCCCAGATTCATACTTCATACATTCCATGTTCTGATTTTCAGTGGATGTTTACAGCTGTTTCTGGGTTCCTGGAAATACACTCACCAGCAAAGAGGCACATCCTCCAGGTTTGCATAAAAGATGAGGCCAAACTAGTTGCCATTAAGTCGATTCTGACACATTGTGACCTTATGTATATTATGGTCCATAGCGTTCTCACTATCTGATTTTGGGGAAGTAGACTGCCAGGTCTTTCTTCTGAGGCACTTCTGGGTGAACACAAGCCTCCCACTTTTCAGTTAACAGCTAAGTGTGTTAAGCATTTGTACCACCCAGAGACTCCACAAGATAATAACTCAGTGTAACTTTAAAGTCAGCACATTGAGGGGTGCTCAAATTTTCTTCCTGCCCATCAGACCGGGTTTTCAGGCAGGGGAACTGTGTTTGAACAATGTAAGAACAGTGGGGCCTAAGCCCCTGTGGCATGTGGAGAGTGAAAGCAGTTCTGGAGCCCTGTGGCCCACTGACGGAGGTACAAGAATCCGTCCTCCCTGGTAAGAGAGCACAGTAGGACTTGGGCGTACCGAGGGCCTCAGGATGTGTCTGCCTTGAGACTTTCAGGACTTGAACTCGCTGCATCTCCTGGGCTCTCCTTAGCACAGGCCCTGAGCCTCATCACTGGAGCCAGCCATGGCAATCAGTTAATGCAGCCCCAGAGGTGCCACCACTACAGCCTGATGGATGAGGAGCATCGTCCACGTCAGAGCACTGTGGTCCCATGTAGTACATGATATGTGGCATGGCTCAAAGAAGCAGGCCTATGGGCTATGGAACTCGTTGCCAGTGTCTTTACCTCTCTGGACCTCACTTTCATCATCTCTGAAATGGGGATAATAAAATCGGCCTTGCAGGATTGTGGGGAGTACCAGAACAATATATGTAAATAACAGACTAATGTGTCTCGCAATAGAAGTTGCCCAATAAGTTGCCCATGGTTATTATGATGAAGATAGTTATATATTTGTGTGTAAATAGATGATGAAGCTGTCCTATCATTTGGGTAAGTACATTATTCATTCCCTCATTTAGCTCAAGTTCCAAAGAGCTGTATTTAATCAAGTGATTTATTGACTAATTCTTCCAATCAACAAATACTTATTCAACTCCTATTATACAACAGTTTCTGCACATCTAGCTGTGGGTAGAGCCCCCAGTGAAATGTGCCCATGGGGTCTTGTGAACACAGAGGTGTTCTTAGTTCTGAAGGGAAAAGAGAATATTGCCTATAGGAGCGTATGGACACATGCTGTGGGGCCCTATTTTGGGGGATCAGGGGTGTTTCTCAGACCTCCTGAGGTATAGCAGACATAAGTTAGGTGAAAGAGGGAGTGGAGGAGAAGTCAGAGGGAGCAGATGTCCTAAGGCTGGGAGCAGTGTGGAGAGTTCAGTCTGGTAGGAACGTAAAGTCAATGAGAAACTAGTTAGGCATCCACAGGGGAGGAGAGGACAGCAGTAAATGGCATTACCCCTGCAGATGCGTGAGAGGAAGACTAACTAGGACTAGCATTCTCTCGCCTATGCAGCATGAACAGAAACTAAGTCTCACTTAAGAAACAAAAGAGAGAACTCAAGTTCTCCATTTGAGTAGTGGGGAGGAGGGAGTGGAGGAGAATCTTAAAGCCCTGGTGAGTTTACACATTTTTGTTGTCTTCTTTTAAAACCCCAGAGAACTTCATATGGTAACTAAGTAGTACGCTGCTTGCAGGTAAATCCCCTACTTCTCAAACATGTTGGCTAGTGGTTTTCATCAGAGTGGAATGTCCATCAGCTGTGGTCTTGGGGCCTGATTCTTCGATGAGCTTATTGAGTCTTAAAAATGCACATGAAAAAAAAAAAAACCATGTACTCATTAGAGTTAGGACCTGGTGTGGCATTTTAGGATAAGTACTGGATTGCTAACCTCAAGGTTGGTGGTTCAAAATCACCAGCTGCTCTTCAGAAACCCTATGTAGTTGTTAAGGCCCGTCAAGTTAAGTGCCGTCAAGTTGGATTCGACTCATAGCAATACTGTATAGGGTTTTGTTTTCAGATTTTTTGTCTTTACTGTTATTTGTTTTTGCATGTTTGAGTCTTCCCCCAGATATAAGTTGCTTTTTTTTTTAGAAATGGCTCCTATTTTTTTAAACTCATTTTCCTACACTTTGATGGATTTAACTTTTGGCCATTCTGTCATCAAGCTTTTTTTTTTTTTTTTTAATCTCTTATGGGGGGAGAGGCTTAAAGTTTGCTCAAAATTTGAAGGAAAGCTGACCTCTTCCCTTCTAGGACCTGCCACATACTTCCTGTTTTCCTCACTGGGGGCAAGTAAAAACCAGAGTTTTAGGAGACAAATTATCCAAGAAAGAGCTCCCCAGAACAGAGTAAGAATAACTGAAAAATGATAACAAGTAGCTGAAATGTTTAGAGAGATAAAGATGATTTATCGTCTAGCGCCCAAGCACAGACATGAAGTTGTAACTACAAACTCCGTTGCACATTCCTGTGACCTTGGACATGCATAAACCCCCCACTACATGCAAACCTAAAGGTATTTCCCATTGGAGACAAACCCCGATTTGTGTTCCACTCTCTCAGACACACCTTCTAATTTTTCTTCTTTTGTATTTTCAATTGAGAAGCACTTGTTAAGAATTTATGCAACAAGGAAAAACAAACCCAGCTCCGAATCCACACGTGGGGAGGTTGGGTCTGTCTACTCTTTCGAGTCATCATGTATTCAGATGTGAAAGATTGTTTTATGTAAGACATTTTTTTCTTCTCAACATAGTTTGGTAAAGTGGTGGGGGTGCATATGCTTATTGCTTCATTGTTATCAGTGAGTTAGTTTTAAATTTCTGTCTTTTCAGTATTTTCTCCTCATATAGCTGATTTTCTCACCATTCTGCTACAGAATATGAGACAAGCGCCACCGCAGAAAAGATAAAAGTTGCCAATAAGAGGCTATTGCTCTTTGGTATGGAAATTTGGGGTCTATGCCTCTTTGAGAAATTTTTTTTTAAGTTTAGCAGCCAAGAATCTAAGAGTTAAGGCTGATAAAACTGCATTAAGATTGTCTCACCTGCCCAAGTGTGGGAGAAAACATGAGGCCAGCATAAATTGCTTTTCTCAAAATAGAAAGACTTTTCTGGTTTTATTTGGCCTGAGAACAAAGCTGAAAGGTAGGCGGGGTCTCCTGCTCCAACATCTGCTTCTTGCATGGCTTGTAGGCTCCAAGAAACTGGGAATCAATCCATGCAACACTTTTATGGATAAAGTGAGGACTCAGCAACCCCCAAAACCAGAGAGCAGAGATAGGACCCAGGCAGCCACAGGGAAGCTCCTCCCTGAAGATCACAAACTCACCAAACCTCAAAAATCCAGATTCAACACCCGGCACCTAGTCTCAAACTAAGTGGGGTCCAATTGTTATCTACAGAATGACAAATAAATTTATCTGTTGACATTTTACAAATACCATATTTTCCACAGACACACATACGATCATATATATTTTTTTCAGGTGAAACCAACATAAGCGTGCTAAGTGTATATATATTACAGATGTACTATGAAGTATGTGGTAACCAAATACCATTGCTCTCATCATTGCAAAAAGTCCCCGGGTAGTATAAACAGTTAATGAGCTCAGCTGCTGAAAGGTTGTCATTATGAGTCCACTCAGAGGTACCTTGAAGGAAAAGTCTGGCAATCTACTTTGGAAAAATTTGCCACTGGAAACACTATGGGACACAGTTCTACTCTGATACCCTTTCCATTAATTGGAGTTGACGTGACAGCATTTGGTGGTTCCATCATTGCAGGCCATCAAGCCCATGTGCACTGTGAAAGACACACTACTGACATGTAGTGGTATTTGTGCTACGCTGTAGCTGTCCAAAGGAGCTCTGGTAGCGTAGTGGTTATGAGTTGGGCTGTTAACCTAAAGCTCAGCAGTTTAAAACTACCAGCCATTCCATGGGGAAAAATGAGGCTTTCTGCTCCAGGAAAGAGTTACAGCCTCGGAAACCCTATACAAGGTCACTGTGAGTCGGAACTGACTCCACGGCACACTACCACCACCAGAGCCCCACCAAATCCAACTGCTGGTGTAACTCCTTAACTTGTTCTTATCCAAATCAGCAGCTTTAAATACCCTAACTGTGCTGACAAGCCAATTTTTCAGTTCCTTTTAATTTTCCCAATCTACCATCTCCCCAAATCAGGCCTATTAACCAGAAATCAATTCTGAAACACTGTTTGTTTAAAATTTGAAATTACAATTTAACTGCACACGCCATGGGATCATGGACCAAAAGCCCAAATGGAGAATAATAATATTTTAAAACAGCTCTGGGTAAGAATGACCTTGTGAAAATGTATTTTGCACATGTTTCATTGGTGAATTTTTGCTTTTTTTTTTTCTTTAATGGGAAACCATCATTTTAGGAGATAATATAGTAACCTCAGTTAATTCGTATGCCGCTGTTCTGTCGGAGTCTGAAAGCTGAAGGCCATGAGGTTGTGCTGTAATGGAAGAAAAGCTTTTTAACTAAAAGCCAGGAGACCTGGGTTCTAATATCAGCTGTGTTGCTGACTCGCTGTGAGGCAGTGGGCAAGTCACTTAACCTGCCTGTGTCTCAGTTCCTTCATCTCTAAAATGGGGATAATGGCCCTGTCCTTGCACTCCAGGGTTCTTGTAAAGATAAAAAGTAGTAACGGAAGTACAAGCCCGTCATGAATTAGCAGTGTGGTATATTTGCCATGATCCTGTTATTGTAAGGTTTTACTCATGCCTTCTTCAGGGCACTGCTGTTAAACTGCTTTAGTATGCAAGTTTCAAGACTGTTCTGGGTTTTAATTCTGGCTCACTCTTCATGAACAGAGTGACTTTAGGAAAACTGTATAGCTTCTTTCCCTGTAGCTTAACCTATAAAATGGAAATTATCAAGTTTACCACTTAGGGTTGTTGAGAGGCCTAAATGGATTATGGGGACTAAATAGACCTCCACCCCACTGTCGGCTGCCTCCATAGGGACTCTGACTCATGATGAACCCATGAATATCACAGTAGAACTGTGCTCCAAAAGGTTTTCAGTGGCTGGTTTTTCATAAGTAGTTCGCCAGGCCTTTGATCTGAGGCACCTCTGGCTACTAGACTCAAACCTCCAACCTTTCAGTTAGCAGTTGAACCCATTGAATATTGACACCACCCAACCCCAAAAATCAACCCCCCTGCCACTGAGTTAATTCTGACTCACAGCGATCCTATAAGGCAGAGTAGAACTGCTTTCCAGGGGTTCTAAGACTATCCATCTTGCAGAGCAGACACTCTCATCTTCCTCCTCTGGAACAGCTGGTGGGTTTGATGTGCTGAACTTAGCAGCAGCAGCCCAATTTGTAACCCACTAACCCACTAGCATAGTGGTTATGAGTTGGGCTGCTAACTAACCTCATGGTCACCAGTTCGAAACTACCAGCAGTTACACACAAAAAATGAGGCTTTCTGTTCCCGTAAAGATTTACAGCCTCTGAAACCCTGTACAGGGTTTCTATAGGTCAGAACCAACTCGACAGCACTTAACAATAAACAACAACCCACAAGGGCTCTTTTTGTACCACCCAGGGACTCTACATATACCTATCATTGTTGTCAGTTGCCATGTTGTTGTTATTGTTAAGTGCCTTCAGGTCAGTTCCGACTCAGTAACCCTGTATAGGGTTCCCAAGGATTGGCTGGTGGGTTTGAACCGCTGACCTTGAGGTTCAAACCAACCTTTTGGTTCAATGCTTATCCTATAGTGTCACACCAGAACTCCATTAATTGTCATGATTATACTCCTTGGGACTAGGAATTTAAGGATACATTCTTTTATGGAATTTACAGTGTTGTTGTTGTTGTTGTTGTTAAGTGCCCTCAAGTCAGTTCCAACTCATAGTGACCATATATAGGATTTCTAAGGAGCAGCTGGTGGGTTTGAACCACCCATCTTGTGGTTTGCCATCCAGTGCTTACTCTACAGCACCTCACACGAGTACATCCCTATTCTACTCCTCAACTGTGTTTAAATTGTTTACCCGTGAATAAGTTTGAAATAATTGAAATCCAAACAGTGTCCTGATCATATAATCCAAAGAATTCAGGTATCAGCCAAGTTGGAAATTACCCCCTTTCCTCTATCAGTCAGAGGTTCCTTACGAGAGGCATACAGAGAAATAGGCAGGGGCAATTTTACAGAACATGGACCCTAGAAGTCCCGGCTTTGCACAAGTCTGTCACTCAAGTCATAAATGGGATCACCTGGGGCTATTGAAAGAGTTATTAACTCTGGGCTTGAGAAACAAGCATAGAAATTTGGAAGGCAGGAAGACTGAGAATCCTTTGCAATAAACTTCAACCTCTAATCATAATGAAGTGAACATTCAGGGCTTCAGCTATATCCAGTTCGCTCTTATCATCCATGTAAATCTCCAACCTGGTCTTCTCGATTCAATTCCAGATCAACAACCCCAAGTCTAGCCTAGAAAATAGACTCCTGGTGTGCTGCTATAGGATAAGCACCAGACTACTAACAATAAGGTTGGTGGTTCCACTCCACCAGCTGATCCTCAGAAACCCTATACAACTACAATAAGCCTAGAAAACAGATGCCACAAATTCATGTGGTAAATATATATTGAGGGCCTACTGCCATGGTATTTTCAATAACCTCATATGTGTATAAAAGCTGGACAGTGAATAAGGAAGACCGTAGAAGAATTGATGCTTTTGAGTTATAGTGTTGGAGACTATTGAAAGTGCATGGGCTTCCAAAAGAACCAACAGATCTGTTTTGGAAGAAATGCAGCCAGAGTGCTCCTTGGAGGCCAAGATGGCCAAACTTCGTCTCTCATACTTCAGACATATTGTCAGGAGGGACCAGTCACAGGAGAAAGATATCACATTTGGTAATGTGGAGAGTCAGAGAAAAAGAGGAAGACCCCCAACGAGATGGATTGGCCAAGTGGCAGCATTGATGGACTCAAGCATGGCAATAGTAGTGAGGTTGGCCCAGGATCGGGCTGTGGTTCATTCTGCTGTGCATAAGGTCACTATGAGTTGGCACCGACTTTGTGGCACCTAACAACAACAAACAACAACTCTGCCTAGACTAATATGTTAACTTGGTTGGGCCATGATTCTTTGGTTGTGTAGTTATGTAATGATACCCCATGATGTGATCAACTGATTAGTTGTAAAACGATTAAGGATGTTGGATGTAACACCCTTCCACAACTCATCTGTCAAGTTTATTGTACTGTGGTGGCTTCTGTGTTGCTTTGGTACTAGAAGCTATGCCAGTGGGGTCACCCATGGTGTCAGGTTTCAGCTGAGCTTTCAGACTAAGACAGACTAGAAAAAAGGAGAGGCGGACTGCATCTGAATGCTTAGCCACTGAAAACCTTACGAATAGCAGTGGAAAATGTCAGATAGTAGAATAGTCAGATAGCACCAGAATATTGAATATTGAAACATTATGAATACAACCAAGAGCAAAGATATCAGTTTGGGAAATAAGCTATGCCTGACCCAAATCATGGTGTGTTCAAAAGCCTCATATGCACATGAATGAATAAGGAAGATGGGAGAAAAATTGATGCACTTGAGTTATGGTATTGTTGTTGTCTTGTTAAGTACTGTACAAGGTTTCTGAGGCTGCAAATCTTTACGGGAGCAGAATGTCTCATCTTTCTCCTGTGGAACATCTGGTAGTTTTGAACTGCCAACCTTGAGGTTAGCAGCCTGATTTGTAACCACTACACTACCAGAGCTCCTTAGTTATGGTGTTAGAGAAGATTATTAAAAGTACCATAGATTTCCAGAAGAACAAACAAATCTGTGTTGGAAGAAGTACAGCCAGAATACTCCTTAGAAGCCAAGATGGTGAGACTTCATCTCTCATACTTCAGACATAGTATCAGGAGGGACTAGTCCTTGGAGAAGGACATCATGCTTGGTAAAGTGGAAAGTCAGTGAAAAAGAGGAACATTCCTAATGATATTCATTGGCACAGTGGCAGCAGCAATGGGTTCAAGTATAAGAACGATTGTGAGGTTGACACAAGACGCAAGACGAGGTAGTATTTTGTTCTGTTGTGCATAAGGTTGCAATGAGTCAGACTTTACTCTACAGCACCTAACAACAACAAAATAACATCCTTAATCTAGTCACAGCTCTGATCCATGAAACAGGAATTTTCTTGTGTTGTGGCCTGCAACACCTTTTATGTCACAAGAGATTAAGGGACAGAAAATTGAGCAGAGAGAGGGAGACCTACTATCACCAAGAAAGAAGAACTGATAGCCAAACATATCCTTCAGACCTAGTCCCTGCACTGGGAAGCTTCTAGATCCAGGAAGATATTGATGCCAAGACACATGAAGATCTCTAAGAAATGCCAGGCCTACAGATGCTGAAAGGAGACATGGACATTTCTCCTCAACCATGAGCCAACAGAGAAAGAAAGCCTTTCATTGGAACTGGTGCCAAGAACCCAGAATTCTAGTCTCTGGAACAGTGAAAGAATAACTCTGTTTATCAAAATCATCCACTTGTAGTTAAGATAATTAAGAGAGGGGACTTGCATTCTGGTGGGAGATGCAGAAAGATGAGTAGGTAATATGGGCGTAGGCAAAGTTGTGGGCTACTATGGTTGTAATTACATGGCCCAATGGCCCAGCCTTGGGAAGTTGAGCAAAACCTTGTGGAAGAAGTGAGATTTAAGCTGTTACAAGAGGGGCAAGTTGGCCAGGTGTTGGAGGGGTTTTAACAGAGCATTCAAGGGGAAGAAACAGTCTGCACAGAGACTTAGCAAGAAAAGGCACGTTGAAGTGTCTCAGGGAAGCAGTAGTTTAGTATGGAGGTCAATCACATTCATACTATAGAAAATCTTTCTGGAAATGATGCATATTTGAAAGAAGCAAGACTAAATATAGGAAGGCCAGTTAGGAGTTCATGGGGTAATCCAGACAAGAGCTGATGGTTGCCGTTGGTCTGGAATTGGAGAGCCATTCTAGAGGTGGAGAGAAGAGAATGTGTGAAGAAATGTCAGCCAATAGGAAATGGAGACTGGATGTGGTCTGACATGCAAAAACACCAACAGAATTGAAGACCCCTTTAGACTGAAGAGCAGTTTAGCCCGAAGAGTAGATTGCCACCTTTGAGTATTATTATTGTTGTTAAGTGCCATCTAGTCAGTTCCAATTCATAGCGACCCTGTATAGGGTTTCCTAGGAGCAACTGGTGAGCTTGAACTGGTGATCATGTGGTTCAAACTGACTTTGCAGTCCAGTGCATTAACCCACAGTGCCACACCAGGACTCCTTGAGTATTGTATTACTAAAAACAAACAAAAAAAAAATAAATTAAAGAATTATATCAGACTAAAGAACCAACAGCTATTTTAAAACAGAGATGAGAAAGTTGTGGGAGGGGTAGGAGAGGCAGGCAGGGAGATTAAATGGAAGGGAAACAACTGGAACAGAAATAACAGGAATGATGACACAATGTGAAGACTGTAACCAGTGTCACTGATCATTAATTAGGTCTAGAAACTGTGGAATGGGAGTGGATTTTGCTGTGTGTATTTTCACCAAAAATAAATATTCATTAAAAAAAAAAAAAAAAAGAGTGAAAGCAATCATGACTGGAAAAAGAGATTTGAGAATCATCATAGAAATCATAGAAATAGATTAGACCACCCAGGGAGAGTGTAGAGCGAGAAGAGGACAGGGTCAAGGAAAGAATCCTGAAGAATGACAAAGTTTAAGAGATGTCAGAAGAAGTGTGCCAAAGGTGTGGCTGGAGGAGTCTAAGGAAACCGACAGAAGGTAGTTTCCTAGAAGCCAAGGCAGGGGTGTTTTTCAACAACAATAACATCTTAGCCTTAAGGAGCCCTGGTTAGTGTAGTGGATTACAATTTGAGCTGCTAACCTTAAGGTCAGCATTTCAAATATACAAGTAGCTTCTCAGGATAAAGAAGAGACTTCCTGCTCCTGTAAAGATTTACAGCCTCAGAAATCCTATACAGGGTCGGTATGAGTGAGAACTGATTCAGTGGCACACAACCACCATCACCATTTTACCCTTAATCCTCTAACAACTGATTGGCTGGTCACATCAGTTCACTTCATGGGGGATCATTACATAATTGTAACATTGTTGTTGTTAGGTGCCATCAAGTCAATTCTGACTCATGGCGACTCTATGCACACAAGAATGAAGCACTGCTTTGTCCTTACAATCATTATGCTTTAGCCCATTGTTGCTGCCACTGTGTCAATCAATCTCCTTAGGAGTGTCTCTCTTTTCTGCTGACCCTCCACTTTACCAAATATAATGTCCTTCTCCAGGGACTGATTCCTCCTGACAACATGTCCAAAGAACTAGAGATGAAGTCTCACTATTCTCACTTCCAAGGAGCATTCTGGTGGTACTTCTTCCAAGACAGATTTACTGGTTCTTCTGGCCATCCATGGTACCTTCAATACTCTTTTCCAATATCATAATTCAAATGCATCAATTCTTCTATAATTTTCCTTATTAATCACCTAACTTTTACATGTATATGATGTGATTGAAAATACCATGGCTGATAACTTTGCTCTTGAACACTTTAAAGAGGTCTTATGCACCAGATTTCCATAATGCAATATGTCATTGAATTTTTTGACTGCTGCTTCCAGCATAGAAATGTTATAGAAAATGGAAGAAATGAGGAGGTAAAAGAGCTAAGCAGAACATTTCAAAGGGCAGCTCAAGAAGACAAAGTCAAATATAATGAAATATGCAAAGCTCAAGAATCCTGGTGTGGGTTAATGCTCTGAACTACAGAGTCAGTTGGAACGGCAAAGCTGGTGGTTCAAGCTCACCAATTCCTCAGAAATCCTAAATTGTTGTTATGTGCCATGGAGTTGGTTCCAACTCATAGCGAACCTGTACAGGGTTTCCGAGGCTATTAATCTTTACAGGAGCCGAACACCTCATCTTTCTCCCGCGGAGCAGCTGGTAGTTTCGAACTGCTGACCTTGCAGTTTGTAGCCCGATTTCTAACCACTACACTACCAGAGCTCCTTCAGAATTCCTATACAGGGTCACTGTTGGTCAGAACTGACTCTGCAGCACTTAACAGAAACAAAATGTGAAGATCTGGAGTTAGAAAACCAAAAGGGAAGAATATATACTCAATATTTCTCAAGCTGAAAGAATTGAGGAACAAAATTCAAGCCTCAGCTTGCAATATTGAAGGATTCTATGGACAAAATACTGAATGATGTGTAGGCGATCCTGGAGCAGCTAAAGGAACAGAAGAAACTTCCTGAAATAAAGACCAACAGGAAAAATAAAAAACAAAAATGGCAGTCTGCTGGGCTAATACAAGAACAAGCAATTTGTTCTCCAGGGAGCTATCAAGACAAGCAATCAAGTCCCTTCAGGACAAATTATCCTCCAAGACTGAAACTCAAAGGGAGCACATGAGCAGGCATGTCAGCTT
>NW_006408632.1:10184986-10191575 GCF_000296735.1 Chrysochloris asiatica
TTTTGTAGCAAAAGGAGGGGAGTGATTGACTTTGCAGTCTAGGAGCAGAGATCCCTGGGACCATCAAGGGAGAAGAGCGGAGAGCAGGATCCTATCCAGAGAAGCAGTGACACCAGAGATGGAGGCAAAGACAATGATGTGGAGAGATGGAGAGTCTAGACCCAAAGAGGAGAGGGACTGTGTGCTGACGACCAGGGGCCAGGCTGGCAAGGTTTACCCTTTGGTTGCTTGATGATGCATGGAGGGGATTGTAACCATAACAATGAAACGATATACGATAGGATGAATGTAAAGTTAATATTATCCCATGTAAACGATCACATAATTCACAATAAAACATTTTTATAAAGATAATTCAAAAACAACTGCAACAGTACATTGACAGGGAACTGCCAGAGGTTCAAGCAGGATTTAGTTAGACAGGGATATGGACCCAGGGATATCATTGCTGAGGTCAGTTAGATCTTGACTGAAAGCAGAGAACACCATAAAGATGTTTTTCTGTGCTTTATTAACTACACAAAGGCTTTTGACTGCATAAATCATGACAAGCTACGGACAACATTGCAAAGAATGAATATTCCTGAACAATTAATTGTGCTCATGAGGAACCTGTACATAAGACTAGAAGAACAAAACAAAGGATCACTGAATGGTTTAAAAATCAGGAAAGGTGTGCATCAGGACTGTATTCTTTCACCACATGTATTCAATCTGTATGCTGAGGAAATAATCCAAGAACCTGGGCTATATGAAGAGCATGACATCATTCAATATTTTTCTCACAGAATCCTTCAATATTGAGACCTGAGTTTTCAATTTTTTTCTTCAGTTATTTTCTTTAGAAATGCTAAGCATGTTCTTCCCTTTTGAATTTCTAACTCCAGGTCTTTGCACATTTCATTATAATATTTGCTTTGTCTTCTTTTTTAAAAAACTTTTTATTGTGAATTGGGACGAGGTTTATATACAAGATGATCAGCTCTCATTCAGTAAACTATACACCTTGTTTCATCTCAAGGATTACATTTCCCTCCTTGCAGCAATGTTTATCCCACTTCCTCCCTATGGCTTCCCATTTACATTTTATATTCACAAATGAACAAGGCAAAAATATTTCATGTACACTTACAAAACTATATACATATATTCACACACATTTAAATGTCCAAAAGGCATATTCTTCCAGCCATATTCTTCTCCTGCCTGTGGGCACACAGTCACTGTCTCTGCTATCGCCAGTTTTTTAGGTAGGGATCTCACATTCCACTCATACTCTTCCTTCTTGATGGTCTTGGAATCATCTGTTCCTGAAATAAATAATTACCTACTCCCTCCTTTTAGTTACACATCTTCTATAATTACAGTTGTGACAATAGCTATTAATTCTGCTAACAGTTATTCACAATTGAATCATAAAATACTAGCAAGGCCATCCTCCACCCCCTTTCACCAGATCCATCTGGGAAAGAGGGAAACTATTCAGTGGGGATTCTACCTTACTCCTCTCATTCTGCAACTAAGCACACTCATGAAAGCTTTTATGCCAGCCGCTTCATGCCTTTGTTTTGTCTTCTTAAACTGCCCTTAGAAATTTTCTGTTCAGCTCTTTTACCTCCTCATGTCTTCCATTTGCTCTAGCATCTCTATGCTGGAGAGCAAGTTTCAGAGTCTCTCCTGAAATCCATTTTGGTCCTTTCCTACTTTCTTGTCTTCTTTATGACCTTTTGCTTTCTTCCCGTATAATGTTCTTGATGTCACCCCACAACTCTTCTGGTCTTCAGTCATTAGTGTCTAATGCATCAAATCTGTTCTTGAGATGATCTCTACATTCAGGTGGGATATGTTCAAGGTCATATTTTGACTCTCACAGACTTTTTATTTTCTTCAGTTTCAGCCTGAACTGGCAGATGAGCAATTGTTGATCAGTTCCACCTGATCTTGTTTTGGCTGATGACATAGAATTTTTCTGCCATCTCTTCCCACAGATGTAGTCAATTTTGTTTCTGTATATTTCATCTAATGAGGTCCATGTGTATGTTATGTTGTTTAAAAGCAATAATTGCAATGAAGAAGTCATTTGTCTCGTAAAATTCTTTTTATAATCTCCAGCATAATTTCTATTACCAAGGCCATATTTCCCAACTTCCTCTTTGTTTCCAATCTTTACATTCTAATCACCAGTAATTATCAATACACCTTGATTGCATGTTTGATCAATTTCAGACCGTAGAAGTTGTTAGAGTTCTTCAATTTCATCATCACTGGCTTTAGTGGTTAGTACGTAAATTTGAACAATCATAGTATTAACTGGTCTTCCTTGTAGGTATATGGATATTATCCTATCACAGACAACATTATACTCCAAAATCGTTGTTGAAATATTCGTTTTGATGATGAATGCAATGTCATTCCTTTAATTTGTCATTATTTAACTTGTCATTCCTGGCACAGTAAACCATATGATTGTTAGATTCACAATAGCCAATACCAGTCCATTTCATATCACTAATGCCTAGAATATCAATCTTAATGTGTTCTACTTTGACAAATCCATGTTTCCTTAATTCATGCTTCATACATTCCATGTTCTGATTATTAATGGGTACTTGCAACTGTTTTTTCTCATTTTGAGTTGTGCCCATCAGCAAACTAAGGTCCTGAAAGTTTTCTACATTTGCATCATCACAATCATCCCTACTTTGAGGAGGTAGCTCTTCCCTAGTTGTATTTTGAGTGACTTCCAACCTGAGGGACTCATCTTTTGGAACTATTATCTGACAATACTCATTTGCTATTCATAAATATGTTGTTGGTAAGTGCCATTGAGTCAGTTCTGACTCATAGCAACCCTGTATACAAATTCTAAGGAGCGGCTAGTGAGTTTGAGCCACCAACCTTGTAGTTCAAAGTGGCCTTCCAGTTCAGTGCTTTATGCTACAGCACCACCCCAGGACTTCATTCATAAATATAATGCCAGCTAAACAATACTGCTAGAAATATGAGCATTAAGTGTGCTTCTGGTGAGGCTTTAATGTAATTAATCAGTCAAGGGAGTCAAAGATATATTTTTTATGCAGTGGCAAAGAACTTGTATGAATTATGTTCAAATGTTTGGTGGAAGATAGGACTTGTAAGTGAGGAACTTGGATACTTTACTAAAGAGATTTTAAGGAATATCTTAAAGGGGCCTCATGGTTTTGCCACTTATGATAAAATACAAAAGGAAAAAGATGAGATTTTAAACAAACTGAAAACAAAACTTAAAGATCTGATCAGCATAACTTTTGGAAGCAGCACAGCCTCAAAGGGTGAGTCACAGCCTCTGGGGTTCCCAAGGTAAATTGATTAACTTCCTAGATTTAAAAAAAAATCACATCTTTAACAACCAGATTCCAGAGTGTAAGGTTCTCATTTAGTTTGGCCAAGAGGATTAGGCTGCTCTCCAAAGCTGAATGGGAAAAGCTGCCATGCTGAGTGGGTGGGGTTGCCATTCAGAAGGAGTAGGAGAATGAGGCTACCCCAAAACAAGGGAGCAGATTTTCCATCCCAGTAGGCCTGGAAGGCAACGCTGAAATCTAGGGCTAAAGGACCTCCACTCAGAATCCAGAGATCATGGCCAACACCCAGTCTAGAGGTCAGAGCCATTGTCTAGATGATCTCAGAGGATAAAGGATCCTTTTCAAGCCCTGAGACTCATGTGAACTTTTCTGCTCGTTGGTGCCCATTATCCCTTGTTGTTGTTGTTATGTGCTGTGGAGTCGGTTCCAACTCACAGCGCGACCCTGTACAGTTTCCGAGGCTGTAAATCTTTACAGGAACAGAAAGCCTCATCTTTCTCCCACGGAACAGCTGGTAGTTTTGAACTGCTGGCCCTGAGGTTTGCAGCCTGATTCGTAATCACTACGCTACCAGAGCTCCTTTGGTGTTGGTAGTTTTGTGCCGTGGAGTCGGTTCCGACTCAAAGTGACCCTGCACAGGGTTTCCGAGGCTGTAAATCTTTATTTATGGGAGCAGAAAGCCTCATATTTCTCCTGTGGAACAGCTGGTAGTTTCTAACTGCTGACCTTGAGGTTTGCAGCCCGATTCGTAACCACTACGCTACCAGAGCTCCTTTGTTGTTGTTGTTATTGTTAAATACCATCGAGTCAGTTCCGACCTATAGCGACCCTGTATATAGTTTCCAAGGAGCAGCTGGTGAGCTTGAACTGCCTACTTGCAGTTCAAATGGCTTTGCAGTCTGGCGCATTAACCCACAGCGCCACATCAGGACTCCTTTAGTTCCCTCTAATTGCTCCCATATGTAACGGAAATGCCTACCTGTGTGTGTTCCACCAGCGAACTGTGGAAACAGATCACCTGAAGCCTAGACTTCACAGGTGAGAAGAAATTTTTCCCCCGGATAGAGTATAGTTCAAATCTCATCCATATTTGATTTATATAGTTCAGAAGATGAGATTCTGAACTTTGAATGGATATGAGACTTTCAGGATGATGTGATGGGGTGAATGTGTTTTGCATACTACATGAATTTTCGGGAGGCAAAAAATGGGATGTTGTGGATTGAATTGTGTTCTCTAAAAATGTGTGTCATAAATTCCAACCTCGAAGTCTGTCATTATAATCCCACTTGGGATTGGGTTATCTTTGTTATACTAATCAAATGGGATTAGTGTAGTAGGTTCTGGAATATCTCTTTTGAGATATAAGAGATTAAAAGCAAGCTAACAAGTCAAAATGAGGGCAAGACACATGGAGATCTCTAAGAAGCCAGGAAGGAGAAGCTGGAGAGACAAAGACCTTCGTCCAGAACTAACAGAGAAAGTCTTCCCTTAAAGCTGGCTCTCTGAATTCAGACTTCAATCCTCCTAAACTGTGAGAAAATAAATTTCTGTTTGGCAAAGCCACCCACTGGTGGCATTTATGCCATAGCAGCATTATAAAACAATATCAAATAGTGCCTTCTACATAGTAGGTACTTGATAAGTATTGTATTGAGCTGTAATAAATTGGTACAGGAAATTTAGGAAGAGAAGTCATATCGAAACAGGACTTCAGAGACACTCTAACCAGATGCGGCAATAGCTGATGGCTTTATGAGCTCAATGTTCCCTAAAATAGTGTCTGTCTTCTTCTTATTTTTTTTTTTTTTAAGTGGCTAGAAAACTCAGTTACAATGCTATGACTCTGTTGGATAAGCACTGTCCTGGTAACCACAAGGTTGGCGGTTCAAACTCACCAATCACTCTATGGAAGTAAAATGAAGCTTTCTGCTCCCCAAAAGATTTAGTCTCTGAAACCCTACACAGGGTCGCTATGAGTCAGAATTGACTTAGCACACAACAAGAAACACAATATAAAAATGACTTCTGGTCACCTCACACTTGGTGAGAGGCAGGTAGTGATACTGCAGAGAAAGTTGTCATACACTGTTAAGCTTAACGTTTGTGAGGGTGGTGTAGGACTCAGTAGCATTTTGTTCTGTTGTACATACGATTGCTATGAGTTGGAGCTGACTTGACAGCTCCTAACAACAACATTAAGCTCTCAAATACACACATTGATTTCTCTATAATCTTTTTATTTATGCAGATTTTAAGATTTGTTTGGGTCCCAGAGAACCCCTTCATTAGCAAAGCCTACCATGATTCAATAGACAAAATACTGAATGATACAGAGCATCAAAGAAGATGAAAGGGCCTTTTTACGAAGATGGCACCGGAGGTGAAGAAGGAAGCCCATGCCCCTCCCAAAGCTGAAGCCAAAGCAAAAGCGTTGAAGGCCAAGAAGGCAGTGCTGAAAAGTGTCCACAGCCACAAGAAAAAGAAAATCCGCATGTCACCTACCCTCCAGTGGCCCAAGACTCTGAGGCTCTGGAGGCAGCCCAAATATCCTTGGAAGAACGCCCTCAGGAGAAACAAACTTGACCACTATGCCATCATCAAGTTCCCTCTGAATACTGAGTCAGCCACGAAGAAGATTGAAGATAGTAACACATTTGTGTTCATTGTGGATGTCAAGGCCAACAAGCACCAGATCAAACAGGTTGTGAAGAAGCTCTGTGACACTGATGTAGCCAAGGTCAACACCTTGATCAGGTCTGATGGAGAAAAGAAGGCATATGTTCAACTGGCTCCTAACTATGATGCTTTGGATGTTGCCAACAAAATTGGGATCATCTAAACAGAGTCCAGCTGGCTAATTCTAAATATAATTTTTTTCAATACAAAAAAAAAAAAAGAAGATGAAGGGAATACACAAAGGGACTGTAACAAAAAATACTGGTCAACATTCAACCATTTCAGGAGGTAGCATATGATCAAGAACCAATTGTATTGTATACTCCCATCAACCTGGAGATAAGAGAGAGAAGAGGAAGTGCTGGTTGGTCCGAAGTGTGGTGAGACCTGGGGACTCCTGAGCCCATGGACAAGGACATAACCACAGAAGGCTAGAGCTGAGAGTGAAGTGTCTAGCTAATATGAAGTGAGAGGAGACACATAAGAATGCCCAAACTTGTAGACAGTACCCATTCAACCTAGGTTCAATGGCTTGATGATCAAAACTGGACTAGAGGAAGATTCAAATT
>NW_006408632.1:10192990-10196791 GCF_000296735.1 Chrysochloris asiatica
GGTTTAAAATCAAGAAGGTGTGCTTCAGGGTTGTATCCTTTCACCATACCTATTCAATCAGAATGCTGAGCAAATAATCTGAAATCTGAGAAGCTGAACTCTATGAAAAAGAACACAGCATCAAGATTGGAGGGAAGCTGATTAACAAGCTGTGATATGTAAATGACACAATGTTGTTTGATAAAAGCAAAGAGACCTTAAAGTACTTGCTGATAAGGATTAAAGTCTACAGTCTTCACTATAGATTACAACTCAACATAAAACAAAAATCTTCATAACTGGGCTAATAATTAATGTCATGATTAACAGAGAAAATATTGAAGTTGTCAAGGATTTCCTTTTGCTTGAATGCACAATCAACACTCATGGTAGCAGCAGACAAGAAATTAAACAGCATTGTATTGGGCAAATGTGCCAAAGATCTCTTTAAAGCATTAAAGAACAAAGATGTGAGTTTGAGGACTAAAGTATACCTGACACAAGCCATGGTATTTTCAGTTACCACATATATGCATGTGAAAACTAGACAGTGAATAAGGGAGACATGAGAAGAATTAAAGTGTATGAATTATGATGTTGGAGAATACTGAGAGTACCATGGACTGCCAGAAGAACAAAGAAATCTGAGTTAGAAGAAGCACAGGCAGAATGCTCCTTAGAAGTGAGAATGGTGAGATTTGGTCTCACATGATTGGACATATTGTCATGAAAGACCAGTTCCTGGAGAAGGACAACATGCTTGTAAAGTGGAAGGTCAGTGAAAAAAAAGAAGACCCTCAATGAAATGGACTGACCCAGTGACAACGGGCTCAAACATAACAATCATGCGGCTGGCTCAGGACTGAGCACTGCTTTGTTCTGTTGTGCGTAAGGTTACTATGAATTGGAATTGACTGGAAGACATCTAACAATAAAACCAGGTGCCAATCAGGAACAATAGTTATGTCTTTTCTAAATTTTAAACACTGATGTAGCGCTGTGGGATAAGCATTGAACTGCTAATCCCAAAGTTGGCAGTTCAAACATACCAGGTGATACCTGGAAATGCTATACAGGGTAGTTATGAGTAGAAAACACTTAACAACAATAACAATATACCACGAGAAAGTGATCGACTGCAGAAAAGCATCACAAAAGAAGAAAGAAAAAGTCAGGAACAGAAAGGTAGAACACATGCTGGGTTTCTTTCAGAACATGGATGCTGCCTTTACCCATAGAAAGGAACTGGCCTGTGACTGCAATTCTTACTTATAGAAAATCAGTTTCTTCCACAGCCTATTAAATAGAGAGTGTATACACACTTTTTTACAATTTTTTGTATATACAATTTTTTACAATATTGCTTTCAAGGGGACCAAATTTCTGTCATGACTGTGGTACTCTCCTATCTTGAGCCTAGTCCCCTAGTTACTCAAAACAAAGCCCACTGCCATTAAGTTAATTCCAAGTCACAGAGACCCATGTGTTACAAAGTAGAAACATTCTATAGGGTTTTCTTCACTTTAATCTTTACAGAAACCTATCTCCAGCCTTTCTTCTGTAGCACTGCTGAGTGGTTTGAACCATCAAATTAGTTGTTGCTGTTGTTAAGTGCCATTGAGTGGATTCCAACTCATAGCAACCCTGTATAGGGCTTGCAAGAAGCAGTTGGTGGGTTTGAACAACTAACCCTACAATTAGTAGTCCAGTGTTTATCCTACAGTGCCACATCAGGACTCCTCTTTAGATTGCTGTTTTTGTTAAGTGCTGTCAAGTTGGTTCTGACACAGCGAATCTGTATAGGGTTTCCAAGGACCAGCTGGTGGGTTTAAACCTCTGACCTTGTGATTTGCAGTCCAGTGTTTATCCTACAGTGCCTGGACTCCTTTAGATTAATTGTTGTTAAGTGCTATCAAGTTGGTTCTGAGAAACAGCTGGTGGGTTTGAACTGCCGACCCTGTGGTGATCCTACAGCTTTGTTGTTGTTGTTAAGTGCCGTCAAGTCGGTCCTACAGCTAGTGGAGTACAAATTGTGCCATGTAGGAACCTCCAACTCATGGAGACCCCAAGTATGCTAAGTAAAACTGTACCACGGGGTTTTTCAAGGCTGTGATCTCTGGAAGCAGAGTGCCATGCCAGTCTCTGGGTGTATTCAAACTGCCAATCTTTTGGCTACAAATGGAGTGTTTAATCATTTGCTCCATTCAGGGAATCCTGTGTCAGGAATCCACTCAGGTCTTTAGAAGTGCTCAAAACAACTTGTCTTTAATAAAAACAAGTTAGCTGTGCTGCAAAAAGCGTATGAGGGTCAAATAGTTGAGAGAACTTGATTCATCTTCGCTCTGTCATCCCAGGGCTCTTTTACCTCCCTCTTTGCTTGCTTGCTTTCTCTTTTTACCACCCTTCTATTTTCCTATTCATCATGTCATGAAAGGATGCTAGCAAGGGGTCAATTCTGCCCAGCATGGTTCTAGTGGAGATACAAATCACCACCAGCAGCAGCTACAAGAAATGGATAAAAATTATAGGATGCTTTTCTCCAAGGGAGTTACATAAATAGAATATGCCACAACCATCTTGAAGATTTAGACTTGATCAACACTTGAAGGGAATGAAGCCCCAACTCCTGGGGCTGCATATTTGGTCAAAAGTAACCATTATCCTAGAATGATTAACCCCAGTGTCTTCACTGAAACCAGGTTTTTCTTTTTGTTGATCAAATGGGAAAATGAAATTCTTCCATTTCCAAAGAAGGCCATTACTCAGAATATTTTGGCCCAACAAAATTATTTTCTTCCTCACCTCCTGGGTCTGGAGGTTGCGTTGGCTGTCTCATGAAGTAGGTGTTTCTTTGGGGAGGAAGCTCTGATCTGTGTTCTTGTTGCTTTCAGTCTTGGTACTTTGTCTCTTGGGGGCCTTTAATGGAAACAGGCCCATTATGATGTTAATGTAGGTGGATTGGCTTTTTCCTCTACTGCAAACATGTATCAGGAATGCTTGCCACAAAAATATAAAGCTGGTTGTGCCTGCACTATTTACAAACCTTTGTACCTTCTTACTAATGAGACAGGAGTCCTGGTGTGGTGATGTAGGATAAGCGCTCAACTGCAATGTCGGTTTGAACACCAAGGCCAGTAGTTCAGATTCACCAGCTCCTCTGAAACCCTATACAGGGTCACTATGAGTTGGACCCAACTCTATGGCACTTAACAACAAACTACTAATGAGACTTTGAAAACAAAGGTTCCAAGTAATTATTCCATAAAGGAACATTTGTAATAAAAAGAACTTTCAGCAAACATGTACCCGAAGTATGTCAACTGTTTACTGCTTTCCTTCTCATTATTTCCACACCTATCTTGATGACATATCCTTGTCAGAGTCTTACCATAGCCCTCTGGAGATGCCAACATTCCTATTGACTTGGCACAGTATGTTTCCCTTAGCCAATGGGGTTCCTGATTTAGTCTGAATCCTAGTCCTAGCTTTGCTTTTAACCAGAGTAAATCATTGAGCACCTCTGGGTCTTTATTAGAAAACATTGAGCTCCTACCTTGCACCCCATACCATGATAGCAAGATGACAAAAGGATTCTACCTTAATGGTAAAGGAGCGGGTCAACAAAAATGAGGGAAACAGGGGAGGAACAAACAAGATAGCAGATCGGGTAGAAGTGCAGTAAGGAGCTCCATCAGCAACAACACAGAATACCAGACAAAGCAGGCTCAGTGGATGGTTCCTGAACCACATATAAAGGAATATTGACAAAGTTGGAAGGCTTACAGTCAGTGGAATTTGTAGCAGAAGCAAGAAATGCAGTGC
>NW_006408632.1:10197182-10199161 GCF_000296735.1 Chrysochloris asiatica
TCTCAGGAAGAAGAGTGAAAAGGGAAGCCCATTTCCTGATCACATCTACCTGGAGGCAATCACAAAGCATAAAAAATAGCAAAACAAACACCCATCTAAGTATTAAAGCCACAGATAACTCCTGAATATGCCCCCAAAACAGAAGCAGATGACCATAACTGCACATGTCCAGAAATGAGATAAAGTGACTGAGGCAAATGAGATGAAGGTAGACCTACACTCCATACTGGAAGATGGGCAGGCTTTGGAAATGCCAGAGAAGGAATTCAGAAAAATGATTATAAACTGTATCAAAATATTTTACAATGGAGTTGAGAAAAATAAGGAAGAAGTTAGGAAAGTGCTACAGGAACAATCAAATAAGATAGATACAACATTGGAAATAATTCAAAACTTACAGAAAGAGGTCCAAACAACTAATAATAGACTATCAGAAATGGACAATACACTGAAAGGGCAAAGGAGTAGAATTGAAAAGATGGAAGTCAGAACTAGTGAGCTGAAAGATAAATCTCTTAATACTACTAAGATAGAAAAACAAGCACAAAAAGGATTTAAAAATCTGAAGAAGGCCTAAGATTCATGTTGGACAATATGAAGAGGAATAACTTAAGAATCACTGGCATTCCAGAACAGGAAGAATCACACAAGTCCACAGAGGAGATAGTTGAGGAGCTTCTGGAAGAAAATTTCCCTAGTATCCTGAAAAGGGAAAAGATAAGCATTCAAGAAGCTCAATGAATCCCAGGAAGGATTGACCCTAAAAGAAAATCACCAAGACATATAATAATCAAGCTCTCCAAAATCAAAGATAAGGACACAATGCTGAAAGCAGCTAGGGAAAAGAGAAGTGTAACATACAAAGGCAAGCAAGTCAGATTAAGCTCAGATTTCTCAACAGAAACCATGCAGGCAAGAAGGCAATGGGGAGACATACATAAAACCCTGAAAGTAAAAAACTGCCTACCAAGAATCCTCTACCCAGCAAGGCTGTCAATCAACTACAATGGTGTGATCAAAACATTCCAGGATAAACAGAAGCTAATGGATTTTTCCAAAGCCAACCCTGTAATGAAAAGCATCCCAAAGGGAATTCTATGGACTGAGAACCAACAAGAACAAACAACAACCAGTGATTCACGTACATGGCAGCATCACCCAGAACTCAATCATCAAATGGAAGAGTCGAGAACAGAATAAAACTATAAGAACAAATTCAGAGGATCTGGGAGGTCAGTCTATGATCAAAACAAGTGCAATATGAAAGAAGGTAAACACAGAGAAAGAGATCCAGGTGGTGAGAAGGTCAGGTAGAATACAGAATAAAATAGACTTTCTTAAATGGAGGGAAAAGTTAATGGAATATAAGGTAACCACAATGGTGGGGTTGGAGTGGGGGGTTTAGGGGGAGATGGAAGGAGGCGACAGTAGAGCACAGGGTAAGCTTAGACGCATCATAGTTCGGGTGTTGGGGAGGGCAATTCAAGAAGGGGGAGGAGGTGGAAGAACAAGGTAGATAGGGGAACTCTGAGACAGGTTTGCATGGCCTAGTGGGACAGAGGTAAATAGTGATACATGCTCAACCTTGGAACAACAGGGCTCTGGGATACAGGGAATCTAGGTATAATTTGAAGAGGGGAAATAATACTAAGATGCTTGACTGTCTTATGAATATTGGTTTCCCCTACCTACTATTGTAAAATAGACACTTGAGCGGGATAGAAAGCAATGTCGGGAAACACGATTACAGAAAACTTGTAAGCCCGTCTTCAACCTATAACTGATTGGAATACCTAAAAGGGGTTCTATAACTTGCCCAGTAAAATAGGCCTCTTGAGGAACCTTTGCAGAGTATAGGACCTTAGGTGGAATCCTGAGTACCATCCAGAACCTTATGAGAAGGAACAGTCCCACTAGAAAGAACAAGCAGACCAGCCTGGAACAGCTAGAGTGACAGAAGATACATCTTCAAAGAAAGA
>NW_006408632.1:10199261-10201775 GCF_000296735.1 Chrysochloris asiatica
GGCATCATTGATGGCGTCAAGTGTGGCAGTGGTAGTGAGGTTGGCCCAGGATTGGACATTGTTTTCCTCTGCTGTGCATGGGGTCGCTATGAGTCGGTTCTGACTCGATGGCACCTGACAACAACAACAACAACTCTAATTAAGCCTTGTTGCTGTTTGCTGCTGTTGAACGGATCCTGACTTGTAGTGACCCTATGTACAGAGTAGAAATGCCCCACAGAGTTTTCTTGGCTGTAATAGTGACAGAATCAGATCATCAGGGTTTTTTCCCATGGAACTACTGGGTGGGTTTAAACCATTACTTAACCATTTACATCATCAGGGCTTCTTATAATTAAGTGTGGTGACATGGGATAGAGCACTGCACCACAAGGTCTGTTTGAACCACAAGGTTGGCTGTTCAGGCTCACTGACAGCTCTTTGGAAACCCTATACAGGATCTCCAATTCCATGGCACTCAACAATACCACCACCACTTACTACTTTTAAATGCAAAGTTGCAGAGGTCATTAAATAATAGCTACTACCTTTACTCTCATCCTTGTTTGTTAGGACTTAGGATATTTATTCATTCAACAAATACATATGAAGCACCTACTATGTGCTCAGCATTATGCCAAGTACTGGGAACAAACACAGTCATCCTGGAGGAATGTGTGCTATTGACCATGAATGCTGGCTATTACAGGTAGCAAAACAGAACCAAAGGTAAATTTGGAAAGGAAACTTTTCAATAGGAAAAACAGACTAGGCCTACAGCTTTGGGGTCCATCCAGTCTATGTAAATGACTCTGGTCTCACTCATCTCCTTGTAATACTCTTTTCTGTTGGTCAGTTGGAGGCCAGGCTTTAAGAGCCTTTTGGTGTTTGGTCTTCCTGATAATCTCATTCTATCTTTTAAGCAGAAAAAGATTAATAGCCAGGAGAACAGAAGGCCTGAGAGCTCAATTCTGTCACCCAAGACTTCTTATTAAGCTGCCAGCTCTACATAGCCCTGTGTTAGATACTCTTGCTAGTCATATGTATGTGTCTCCACTTGGCACACACCAAACTTAACAGGAAGTTGCAGCTTGGAAGCCCATGGTGAGCATGGGATTAGGGCATTGGATAAGACTTCAAGTGAACCTTTGGTGGAGGGACTGGAGAAAAGAGGCAGAAATGGGGCTAAGGTTCTTTAGATACCAGGGAGGTCATATTCTTAAAGTATGTTGTGGAGAGGGGCTAGCTGGTGACCATATGGAGGCTAATGGCATTCTTATAAATTGAGTGTGTCTATATTGTGTCAATAAAGAGAGAGGCCTGTTTTTAACTGTGATATAATTAACCACAACGACTCTTCGGGTGCAATGAAACTGAGAGTAAGCATTAAAAATGTGGGCTGTTATGAAAAGACACATATATGCACCCATGTATGCACACACCCCGGCACTGGACCAAGGAGACTCACTCCACTGTACTTGGGTCCTTAAATGTCCATGATGCCATTTAAAAGAACTTTATTATTCTTTTGACTTTTGGCTGAAACCAAAATACTGAAGGTTAGCATGGACAGAGTCTAGGATTTTCTTAGAATGGGAGTTTTAAGTCTACATAATAGCTTTTGGAGTCCTGGTGTGGCACTGTAGGATAAGCACTAGACTGTAAGGTCAGTTTGAACTGCAAGGTCCGTGGTTCAAACTCACCAGCTACTCTTTGGAAACACCCTACAGGGTCACTATGAGTCAGAACCAACTCAACAGCACTTAACAACAACAAAGTAGTTTTTGGAGACCCGGTGTGGCACTGTAGGATTAAGCATTGGACTGTTGACTACAAGCCTGGTGATTCAAATCCACCAACCACTCCTTGGAAATTCTATACAGGGTCACTCTGAGTCAGAACTGACTTCATGACATTTAACAAAAACAATAGTTTTGGGGAGTCCCTGGGTGGTTCTGTTTATTAATATGCTCAGTTGCTAACCAAAAGATTAGAACTTTGAGTCCATCCCAAGGAATTGCAGAAAAAATGCTGGTGATCTACTTCTGAAAATACAGCCGTTGAAAATCCTGTGGAAGACGGTTCTACTCTGCCACACATGGGTTCAGCGTGAGTCAGCATCGACTTGACAGTAACTGCTTTTTAATAGTTTCTGAACTGGGCTTGGGAAAGGTTTGGGAAAGGGTCGATGGGGTAGACTGGAAACTGTCCTTCTCACCCTGCCGTCAGTGTGTGTTTGGCTTTGAGAACACTTTCTAGGGAAAGACTCTTCACATTTCAAAATGGTGGCCGGGCTTGGCATTCCCCATCGCTCAAGGGCAGGACCTGAGGAACAACAAGGAGGAATGCAAACTGTTGTTTCTAGTCTCCGTTTTCTTTTCTCTAAAATAGGGCTTTTGCCCCAATTTTGAGAATTACCTGGGACAATAGATGCGAAAATATTTTTTAATTACTAAGGAGATTATGGAGCTCTGGTAGCGTAGTGGTTACGAATCAGGCTGTGAACCTTAAGGTCAGCGGTTCGAAACTAGCAGC
>NW_006408632.1:10201875-10206665 GCF_000296735.1 Chrysochloris asiatica
AATAGTTTTCATCTTGTCTAGATGGGTCTGGTTAAAAGAGATGGGGATAAGATTCTTATGATTCAATAGTGAGTAATTGTTATCATGACTAATTGCAATTGTCACAATTGTAAAGGTAGAAGTTTTATAACAAAAATGAGTAGTAAACAGTTAATCTTATATCAAGGACCCTAGGATCATCAAGGAAGAAGAGCACAAGTGTAATGTGAGACCTTATCCAGAGAAGAATCAACACCAGAGATGGAAGCAGAGATGATGACATGGAGAGAAGGAGCAGCTGAAGACTCTAGATTCATGGGAAGAGAGGGACTAAGAGCTGGTGCCAGGAGGTAGACTTGCAGAATGTGCCCTTTGGTGGTATAAATTATTATATATGCCTGAGTGTTGTTGTTTTTTAAAAAGAGCTAAAGTGAATAGAGAGAAATACTGTTAACTGATGGTACATGGAGGGGATTGTAATCATTGTGATGAAAAAAGTCGTATGATTTGTTGACTGTAAAACTGATGATCTGCCCTGTAAACTTTCACTCAATCCACAACAAAAACTTAAAGTAAAAAAATGAGGGAAACTTTGATAAGAGGGATTGACTCAGTAGGCATAGCATGGACTCACACAGTGCAGTGATCATGAAGATGAAGTAAGACTGGGCACTGTTCCATCGTGCTGTACACGGGGTCACCGTGAGTCAGAGCCAACTCAACAACAACTAACAAAACAACAACATCCTAAAGAAGCATCACACTTAGGTGAACAAAAATAAAGGACAGAGGGAAAGAGAGAGAAAGAGAAGGGGAGAAAAGGAGTGTATGTGGGTGGAGGGACTGATCTAAGCTAGCATTGAAAGGGAGACAGGATTCGTTACTTTATCTTTTTGTGTCAAGCACCAAAGTGAAGGCACGAAGGGAACTCTGCAGCCCTACCTCCCAGGCAAATCTCTCCCTCCCATCCCTAGGAACCTTCCTTCTCATCTTGCTGAGAAGCATTTGAACACTGGTGTCAGTTTTAAGGGGGAAATGAGGGAGAGAGAATAGTTGGTAACACTCATAGAGCATCAGGAGGTAAGCTAAGAAAACTCATACATATCAAATCCAAGATGGCTTATGTACCTTTGGTATTTTTGTTTTTCAAATTTGTATAAACATTATAAGAGTCACTCATATTCATAGGAGAGCACACAAAAAAAGAATAAACTAAAAAACACTTGTGATCCTATGCACCTATGCAACCACACTACTAACACCTTTTGTGGTTAGATAATTTTACTCATTTTAAACATACTTGTAATTGTTCCCATCTAAAAAAGTGGAATGATACTACTCCTGTTACACTGACGCTTTTCCCCCCTACTTAGGAAGGCAAACTTACTATTTTAGACACATTAATAAAAATAGTTCATATGTGTTGACTTTTCTAAATTAGTATATTTTAATTATTCCCAGTGACCAATATTGCAGAGCAAACATAAGTGTTTCAACAAATGACACATCTTTCTTCCACCTTCAGGGGAATGTATTTAGTAAAGAGGAGAAGAAATTTAATATGAAAAGGCCATAGATCCCTTGCCTACTATTGTAAAATAGACACTTGAGTGGGATAGAAAGGA
The DNA here is from genome assembly GCF_000296735.1 of Chrysochloris asiatica. Lineage (NCBI taxonomy): Eukaryota > Metazoa > Chordata > Mammalia > Afrosoricida > Chrysochloridae > Chrysochloris > Chrysochloris asiatica. The sequence goes on from NW_006408632.1 coordinate 10,203,480, forward strand.
ATGTTGGGAAGCATGATTAGAGAAAACTTGTAAGCCCATCTTCAGCCTATAACTGACTGGAATACCTAAAAGGGGTTCTACAACTTGCCCAGTGAAATGGGCCTTGTGCAAAGCCCTTACAGAGTATAGGATCTTAGGTGGAATCCTGAGTCCCATCCACAACCTTGTGAGGTGGGACATTCCCACTAGAAGGGACAAGCAGACTGAAACAGCTACAGTGACAGAAGATACATCTTCATGATGAACCTGACCTATACTCAGAGCGGTAGTTACTCTAAATACCAACAGGGAGAAAGCATCTTCAAATCAAGTTTCAATGCTATTCACTCTGTGCACAAGGTAGATAGGGACAGGCAACTTAGACATTGGCTGTCTAAAATGAGGGGGCAATAAAGGCATGAAGGGACTGGCTTGCAAGGTTTCAAGAGGGAGCTTAGTTAAGAGTGCGGGGGGAGGGAAAGAAAGAGTCCCCACTGAATAGTTATCATCTTGTCTAGATGGGTCTGGTGAAAGGAGATGGGGATAAGATTCGTAAGATTCAATAAAGAATAACTAACTGTTATCATGATTAATCGTAACTGTCACAATTGTGAAGGTGGAGGTTTTGTAACAAAAAAAGGGGAGTGGTTAATCTTACAGTCCAGAAACGGAGGACCCTGGGACCATCAAGAGAGGAACACACAAGTAGAATGTGGGACCTTATTCAGAGAAGCAGCAGCGCCAGAGATGCAGGCAGAGATGGGGGCATGGAGAGGGGGAGCGGCTGAGGACTCCAGATTCATCAACTAATAAGAGAAGGACTAAGAGCTGGTGGCCAGAAGCAGACTTGCAGAAGGTGCCCTTTGGAGATACAATTTATTATATATGCCTGAGTGGGTTTTTTTGTTTGTGTGTTTTTTAAAAAAAGCTAAAGTGGATAAAGAGAAATAATTTTAATTGATGTATATGGAGGGGATTATAATCAATGTAATGAAACAGGTTATATGAATTGTTGAATGTGAAACTGATGATGTGCCCTTAAAACTTTCACTCAATCCACAATAAAAACCTTAAATTAAAAAAAAAAAAAGGCCATAGTGTATGCATTTGTTTTTAGTGTTAAAGTTCCAAAAATCATGTATGGTATACATTTATTCTTGATGAAATTTAAGGAGCAAGAGGAAAAGAAAAAAAGATTTATGAACTAAGAAGATGTTTAATGATTACCCTAAAAAATGTATCTGTTTGCTTCTTGAGACTGATTTTTTTCTAATGCCATAAAGGAATTCCATCACACTGATAAATCGCTTCCAAGCTTTTGAATTACGGTTATAAGGAAATTCCGTTTCATCAGACTAGCCTCTTTCAATGAGTAAAAATACATAGGCCAGACTTTCAAATAATGGTAAATTGTTTTTATTCTATGAGCAGCAAGAAGCTTATATAGTATAAAACTTTTCTTCAAACTGACATGAAAATCCACTGGCTTACCTGCTTATCATTTGTGATAATCAAGAAACCATTGTCCACCCTGCAGAGAGACCTGACCAGGGAGCATGCTAGCTCTCTGTTCTCTTGCATTTATTCTCCAAGGTATAAAAGAGAAACTTTTGAGACTTTCTGGAAAGGTTTGAGTTCAGTTCTACCATTGTACCTTGGCTTCTCTTTTGAGAAGGGAGACTCAAAGCAGCCACTATCTGCTACCCTCTTGGGGACACCATGATTCTCTTTGTTGGTGTGAATTGGGTATTACAATTCATCTTCTCATCCCCTGACACTGCTGTCTCATTAGTCAGAAGATGGAAGTGGAACTTTCTTTGTAAGCAGATCTTGCCCAGTCTCAAACCTGGTGGTAGCCTTTGTAACCTGCATGGAGATGTAGGTGACAAGAAAGGATGAGATTCACAATGTCACTCACATACAATGTAGTTGTAGACGGCATCATGTTGGCCCTGTCTGTGTTGGAGCAAATGCGGTTTCTGTGCCTCTCTTTGCTGTTTCAGAAGTTGAACCCTCTGGGTTGAGTTCCCCTTTCCTCTATCATTTAAGCTAAATTTAGTTCCTCCTTCCATCTTCTTTTTACAACTACCCTTTCCCTTGGGTATTCGACTTCACACCTTCTTTTCACTGTGTCTTATGCCTCCATCTAAGGAAAACAGAAATCATTAAACATAATGTGTTCTTCCTAAAAGAACTCTGGTCTGAAACAGAATGAGGCATTTCTTGTATTGTTGTTATGTGCCGTGGAGTTGGTTCCGACTCATAGCGACCCTGGACAGGGTTTCCAAGGCTGTAAATCTTTACGGGAGCAGAAAGCCTCATCTTTCTCCAGCAGAACAGCTGGTAGTTTCGAATTGCTGCCCTTAAGGTTCGCAGCCGATTCTAACCAACACTACCAGAGCTCTGGAAAACCATTGTACCTGGGAACTTTCCCACTCCCTTCCCGATGGAATAGAGCCTCTGCCCAGGGCTTGTGAGACAGTGATTATGGTCTAGAAGTTAGAACAATAGCTCAGGACGTTCTAATGACATCCCAAGTTAAGCAAAACAGTCCTGGTTTTTGATGGGCAGAGACAGAAAGCTTATATTTGTGCCTCATTCCAGGAAACTGGCATTCACCTGTCTCATTCATTGACAGCTACATCAAGTCCTAGGGGAACTCACCCGCCTGTCTGTCCCTGGTCCTCAACATTCTAGGAACATATACCATGCAGCGTCCATCCTTAAGTATTTGTATTGTAGGTCAAACGTTCAACATGATCCATATGCTCACTCCCCAGATTCTTCACAGTACATGCTCAGTAGAAAAAGAAAATTTGAGGGTTAGTTAGAACAGAAGGAGCTTTGAAGGTACAGTGGTTAAGTGCTGAGCTGCTAATTAAAAACTCAGGAGGAAGATACGGCAAGTCTGCTTCCCTGTGGAATCATTCTATTCTGTCCTATAGGGTCGCACTGATGCAAAAGGGACTCGATGACAATGCGTTTGATTCGGTTTTGGTTGAGTTCAAAAAGATGAAGTGTGAACAGTGGTTAATATATCTTTCTGACAGTCAATATTTCATCAAACATGTACCATGCAGATGCATCTTCTGCTGCAGGGTCACTATAGTGATACCTATTTGCTGATGTCCGATGGATCTTGTCTGAAAGCAGAGAATTTCAGAAAGATGTTTACCTATGCTTTATTGACTACGCAAAGGCTTTCAA
>NW_006408632.1:10207115-10215055 GCF_000296735.1 Chrysochloris asiatica
TTTCTACTCCCGTAAAGATTTACACCCTCGGAAACCCTGTACAGGGTCGCTATGGGTCGGAACCGACTCGATGGCACTTAACAACAACAACAACAACAAAGGAGATTATAAATGTAAGAAATCATTTTTATGAATAGCAGTATGGCGCTGTGGGTTAATGCACCACACTGCAAAGCCGTTTGAACTGCAAGGTGGGCAGTGCAAGCTCACCAAGCTGCTCCTCAGAAACCCTATACAGGGTCGCAATGGGTTGGAATCAACTCGATGGCACTTAACAGCAACAACAAGATAACCTCTGGAGTCCTGGTGTGGCACTGTAGGTTAATGCGCTGAACTGCACAGTTGGTTCGAACCATAAGGTAGGTGGTTCAAGCTCACCAGCGGCTCCTTGGAAACCCTATAAAAATTGAAACCCTTGAAAACCGCTATGAGTTGGAATCGTCTCCACGGCACTTAACATTACTTACTAGGTTTCAGTTTACTAAGAGTTAAAAGTGGTGGTGGTGGTTATGTGCCGTGGAGTCGGTTCCGACTCATAGCGACCCTGTAGAGGGTTTCCGAGGCTGTAAATCTTTAAGGGAGCAGAGAGCCTCATCTTTCTCCCGAGAAACAGCTGGTAGTTTTTTACTGCTGACCCTGAGGTTCGCAGCTCAATTCGTAATCACTACACTACCAGAGCTCCTTAAGAGTTAAGAGTGGACTGCTTTAAAAGATTTTCTGAGTCCAGATATGTATTTAAAATATAAGGCTTCTTATATTTTAATGTAAATGGGATTTAAGGAGAACAGGATCGGAGAGTTCCTATTGTTTTTGTTGTTGTTAAGTTCTGTTAAGTTGGTTCTGACTCATTGTTGTTGGTGTTGTTAAGTGCCATCAAGTCGGTTCTGACCCATAGAGACTCTGGATAGGGTTTCCAAGGAGCTGGTAAGTTTGAACTGCCAACCTTGCAATTCAAATGGCTTTGCAGTCTGGTGCATTAACCCACAACACCACACTAGGACTCCTAGTGACCCTTTATAGGGTTTCCAAAGAGTTGACTGGTGGGTTTGAACCACTAACTTTGTGGCTCAAACCAACCTTACGGTCCAGTGCTTATCCTACAGTGCCACACCAGTGCTCCAGAGAGTTCTTAGGGTCACCAATTATCCCAGTTTGAGGGTTTCCTGGGACACAGGACTTTCAGTTCAAAAATGGGGTCAGACTCAGGTCACCCTAGTAGTGTTCAACCTTCTTAATTCTATGACCTCCGATCTTAGTCCTTACATTTCTATCAGACTTTTGGTAACCCTATGAAAATAAGGATAATATCCTTAACTGAATGGCATCCAAACTGTCCCATGGTTCTTGGTGAAATGTTAGGGGTGTCATGGGAGTAGTAGGAAAAATATCCTATTTCATTCTATTTATTCCTCCAGCCTCCTGCCATCCATCTTTGAGAAGAGTTGTGTGTTAAACAATGCACACCCCACACTGTCCACCTGAAATCAGTCACAATGCGGCACTCAGGATTTTCCCAGCACAAATATGCAAGAATAATGTTCCTGGAGTGTCAGTGGAAAACATAAGTTCTACTGAGCACAAACTTGGGAGGCAAGTAATCAAGGTGTTTACCTGATGAATGAGGAAGGGGGAGAAGGCAGTATCATTTCAAATCTATCTAGCACTTTCCCATTAAGCTATGAAACTTGCGGGTATTAATCATCAAAATAAATGTGCCCTGCCCTTAAGTGTGTGCAACCTCACATGAGAGAAACGACTGGTACAACGCTCCTTTTCATCAAATTACCCAGGATGAAATGAATTTTGAAACAATATCCCTGGTGAATTAGACACTTAGCTACTTAACAAGAGGCTTTGCTGGGACCCTCGTTTATTATTTTGAGAAGTTGACTCAGTTCCTGCCAATAATTCAGTATCGTCCTGTTCACGTCTCCATTATTTATTTCACAGGCTGGAGCGTCCATGGCTAATGGCCAGTCTCTATTGTATCTTGAGTTTGGCATTGGAAATGGTTTGAGAACTTCCCACTAAGCCCAGAGTCAAGTTAGAGATCTCCTGTACAGAAAAGGGTGGGCATTCCATTATTCTGCAATAGAGCAGAGTCAAATAAGTAGAATTTCATTTAGGCTGTGTTCCTTTTTTAGATTAGGTTAAATGGCCAAGATGCTAAAAGCCTTCTATCTTGTACAAATCGAGAACCTCTGTCTGCTGATTCCGACCATTCTGGCTGTAAGTCATATTCTGAAAAGCTTCTGATAAGCATTTTAAGTGTAGGGAGGCAGCTCATGTGTCTTGCTGAGAACAGGCACATTTTCATATCGAAAAGGTATTGCGCTTCCCATAAGTGTCTTTCTTCCTTCAGGGGTGCTTTAGAGGCAAGATTGAGAGTTTTAAGCTAAACTGTAAATCTGAGTTTCTAAGGCAGGTCCTTAGTTTTTGAGGGGAAAACATGCTTAGAAAAAAGTCAGAATATCAGTATTTTAAAGTGTACCCCCTAGAAATTACCTGTTTAGGAAAGTTGTTCTTTGAAACAGAGAAAGCTCACTTCACAGTTTAAAAAAGCATGGGAAAGGGCAAAGCTGTATGGATCTACCTGCCATCCCGTGCTTCTCTCTTCCCACCTCCATCTGACTTCGCCCACTGCCATGGACCTGGTTCTTGTCCCTTCAAGACTGAGGGAAGGAAGGTCCCTCTGGCAGCAGAAAATCCTCTCCCACCCACTGACTTAAAATTCTACCATTAGGACATAATCCCTTTAGTTTCAGCTTTGATCCCTGTTAAAATGCAAATACCTCTGGGTGGGGTGACACTTTTAAACTGTTATCAGTCTCTGGCAGTGTTGAGAAAGAAGGAGCTGAGTGGATTTCATCAGGGTTGGGAAGGCAAAGTCTGGGGGCCAGAGAGAGTGGAGGATAAAGTACGGACCCAGAAGGAGAAACTCCCAAGACCAGAACACAAATCGCCTCTTCCAAGTGTCAGACTGTAAGGGAATCTGGAAACAGGAAGCTTTTTTTGACCCAACAGGACAGCGTCCAATTATATAGAAACATGGCCACCAAAGAATCTGAGAAGACCACTCATTGAACAATGGGGCAAACTATTTAGAGGTAATTCAAATGCTGGAGTCCGTTCTGCGATAAAATATAATGGTGAATCCTCAGGGTTCAGGTTTTCTGTTCTAACTTTAACTAAGGAAAAAAGTTTAGCCTTGTTAAAGCTATTATCTGTTCCTAAATTGCATAGTATATAAAATGTAAATGTGATCACACCACTCTTAAATTATTATAACAATACGCCATTCTGTTTTCTTCCCCTTGACATTTACAAAATTCATTTGGAAGAGTGGAATCTACCTCACAGAGATTAGTGATAAATCATGTATTTTTAATGAATATCAATAGGAGAAACCCCATGACATAGCCCACCATCTAATTTGATTAAACTGTGCTTAAGGCAACACTACCTCCCTGACTAGGGAATAGCTCCGTAATGACTTTGTGAGCATTATTGCAGGCTGTTTTAATGATTTAATGAACTGCCTCTATATTTAGTTCAATAGCCTTAAAATGATTAGTGTTTAAGAAAAATTAGCTCACTTTGATTTGATTCTATTTGATGGTAAGTTTAAATAACCTAACCCTTCAAAACACAGTGGAGAAAAAAAAAATCCTAGAATCACAGCCAGCTAACTGCTAGAAAACATTATGACCATCATTAATAACCGTTCATTTATGTTTAGCTACAGTCTTCAGCCTGACATGTTCACCCGTGGAGTTGGGCTGGAGGAACAAGGGCTAATACTGCCATTTCATCTTTCCTTTCTATGGTTGGAAAGTGGGGGATGCGGGGTAGAAGGGGAAGGCGAGAATGGGAGAAGAAAGACAGATTCCTATAACTCTTACGCTGGGTGGTAAGGAATTGTCTTCAGTTCGGGTCTAAAATGGGGATCTGTCTACACTTGATAGGATCTCAAGGGTTCTGAAGGAGGAGGGGAAATTGGTATGAGGTTTGGAGCCAACCCCTCCTGCTGTGATTTGGGCAGCCCAGGTGGTGAGGTTTGAGCTGTGTGGTCAAAGAGCTCCCTGGGACACCTGATGGGTTGGGCTGTAAAAGGGTCTGAGGCAGATGGCATTTTTAACGGGGGTAAATGATCTGAGAGATGGTTGTGACACAGCAGGGACCAAAGCCAGCTCCCTACTCCAAAATAAAGAGGGTCACAGCACACAAACGGAAGTTTGCTCTGTAATATTAATACCTCCTTGGGTAGCCAATGCATGTCCACATCCCAAAACATGGGAAATCATTGCTGTATTGGAGAATCAAGTAGTGCATTTCATCTGCAAGCATCGAGGGCAACCGTCTCCTAATTGTACAGACAAATGTCAAGAGAAAAGTTACAAGCTGGGCAAGTCTGTTTAGCTTTGAACTGTGGAATAACAATTGCTGCCATTAGTTAGTGGAGTCTACTAGACTCTGACTCACTACGACCCCATGTGTTCAGAGTGGAACTGTTCCCTCAGTAGGGTTTTCAAGGCTATGACATTTCAGAAGGAAATCCACAGGCTTGTCTTTCGAGGTAACTCTGGGTAGGTTCAAACAACCAACCTTTAGGTTAGTGATTATTGCTGTGTGCCTTTGAGTCCCTTCCAACTCATAGCAATCTGGTACAGGGTTTCTGAGCACAGCTGGTGAGTTTGAACCACTGACCTTGTGGTTAGCAGTTCAGTGCTTATCCTTCAGTGCCATACCAGGACTCTAGTAGTAAAGCACTATTTATTGAGCACTGACCAAATATCAGGTGCTGTTTACCTGTCCCATAAATACTTAGTGATGGTGCAATGATTATTCCTGTTTTCAACAAAGATGCCAAAGTTCAGAGAAACTAAGCATCTTGCCTATAGTCACACAGCTCAGGGTTGGGGCAGATTTAACCCTGGGTTTGTTAGATTTCAAGTCCTGTGCTCTTACCCATAAGGGACCCTGGTGGTGCCATAGGTTAACCTGTGGGATGTTAATCAAACAGTCGGCAGTTCAAATCCATAGGTACTCCACAGGAGAACGATGAGGCAGTCTGCTTCTATAAAGATTAGCAGCATTGGAAATCCTATGGAGCAGTTCTGCTCTGACTGACAGGGTTGCTGTGAGTTGTAATTGACTTGGTGGCAGTGGCTTTGTTTTGGGTTTGGCTCTTACCCATCTATCACATTGCCTTTCACTTCCCCGTCTGCGCCAGTGATGTGCCGAGAGTATTCTCAGTTAAAAAAAAGGCACAAAGCAAATGGATGTCAGGGAAGGCTTGGTGAGTATCCAGTTATTCACTAAATGAGGCCGCTCACCTCAGCCTTCATTACTCATAGCTGTCGCTGTGGATTCCTGGGCCTTGGGGGCAAGAATGCAATCCTCTAACCATCACCACGCCTTGTCCTTGGAAGGGAGGGAAGTATTCCTAAATGACCCATTGTCATCTAATGACAAAGCCTTGTATTTCTTGGATGTGTACTATACATTCCCAAGACTCTTTTCCTCTTCTCCCTTCTCTGGAATTGTTTACCCTACATCAACTTCCTCAACCTGCCTCTTCCCACACGTGGACATGTACACACATGTGCTCACAACGTGCATGCACACATGGGTACACTTGCACATAACATGCAGCACATTTTCACACAGAGGTACAATATTCAGCCCCATTTCACAACCACTTACTGAGCCCCTAGTATGTACGAGGCACTGTGCCAGACACTGGAACACATATCCATGAAACAGGGCCTCTTCCAGAACCCCTGTACTTGAGGGAACATGCAGTCTCCTAGGGAGAAAGAACAGATTCTAATAATCATGGACACATTCCAGGGCCATGACATCTTTCTCGTCATGTTGTTGTTGTTGTTCACTGTATTAATCCATCTCATGGAGATTCTTCCTCTTTGTTGCTGACCTTGTGCTTTACCAAACACGACATCTTTCTCCAGAGACTCGGTCCTCATGATAACAGACCCAAAGTACACAAGATGAAGTCTCACCATCCTTGCGCCTAAGGAATATTTTGGCTGTACTTCTTCCAACACAGATTTGTTCATTCTTCTGGAAGTCTCTGGTATATTCAGTATTACTAACCAACGCTATGATTCAAAGGCATTAACTCTTCAGTCTTCTGTATTCTTTGTCCAGCTTTTGCATGCATATGCAAAAACAGCCATGTCTTGGGCAGGTATATCCTAACTCTTAAAGTGACATCTTTGCTCTGTAATGCTTTAAAAAGATCTTTTGCAGCAGTTTTACCCAATGCAATATGTCATTTAATTTCTTAAATTTCTTCATTTCTAGCATTAGGAGATGGTGTGTAACTTCCAATAACAGTTGTATTAACTGTTCTTCCTTGTAGGTTATATGTAATCCCATACAACCTAGTCCCTTTTCAGAGTCCCCTTTACAAAGCAGTTAGAGTTGCTGCTGGTACCGTCTTTCCAGGACCTCTGCACCACCTCTTGTCTTTCCCATCCTTCCTTCAGATCTGTGCCTTCTTTCCTATAGTGGGTTTAATGGTGGCCCTCCAAAAGCTATGTCCATGTCCTAACCTCCAGAACCACTGAGTGTGACATTATTTGGGACTGGGGTCTTTGCAGATGTAAACAAGTGAAGGACCTCACAATGAGATTATGCTGGATCATATGGTTGAGCCCAACATACTTCGACAATTGCCCCTATAAGAGATACATAGAGGAGAGACACGCGGAGAAGAAACGAACATGTGAAGACAGAGAATAAAGTGATGCTGCCATAGCCAAGGTATGGCTGGAGTCACCAGACACTGGACGAGACAATGAAGAACCTTTCCCTAGAACCTCTGTGAGGAGCAAAGTCCCACTGACATCCTGATTCCAGAACTTTGAGAGGATAAATTCCCGTTGTTTTAAACCACCCCCTTTGTAGTACTTGTTACAAAAGTTCCTAGGAAACTAATACTCATACACTTCTCCTTCACCTCACCAAAGAACATACCCCAAATAACTGAGAATAACTTGTGCTTTACTCCTTTCCTATGCCCTACTCCTCTAGACACAGAGGGGAGAGGTAACATTTTATGCTACAGAAGAGAATAAAGACACATCTTGAGATCTGGGTAGCAACATTTTATAGTACAGAAAATATGAACAAATGCAGTTAAGTCTGTGTTGAACTGGGCAAACTGGGGTGCACATACACCTCAAGAAGCAGCAGTACTCAGCAACATTCACGGTTCCCACTGTTGTCAGTGTGCCAGAGTTTTCAGAAGAAAAAAACCCCTCAAAATGCTAATGTTTATCTGAAACGTTCTTATTTTTTAAAAGTTGGAGCATTTAAAAATTATATAAAAACCAGTTGCTATTGAATCAGTTTCAACTCCTGGTGACCTCATGTGTATCCATGTGGAAATGTGCTTCATAAGGCTTTCAAAGGCTGATAAAGGGGAAAGTAGATTGCCAGGCGTTTCTTCTGAGGTGCCTTTGGGTAGAATTGAAGTGCCAATCTTTCAATTAGTAGCTAAGTGCATTAATGATTTACCTCCATATATGCTATGAGTCAGAACCGACTCCACTGCACATAACAACAACAACAACATACATATGGCACCATAGGATAAGCACTGGACCTCAAGGTCAGTTTGAACTACAAGGTTGGTGGTTCAAACTCACCAACTGCTCCTCCATCGTGTTGTTAAGTGCCGTCTAGTCAGTTCCAACTCATAGTAAGCCTGTATAAGGTTTCCGAGGATCGCCTTGCAGTTTAAACCGACATTGTATTCCAGAACACCACACCAAGAAACTCACTCTCTATATATATTCGTCATAGGATTGTTATTGTTGTTAGGTGCCATCGAGTCAGTACTGACTCATAGCAACCCTATGCACAACAGAACAAAACACTGCCCAATCCTGGGCCAGCCTCACAATTGTTAC
>NW_006408632.1:10220925-10222996 GCF_000296735.1 Chrysochloris asiatica
GGGAATGACAAATTGAAGAGCAATGGCATCACATTAATCATCAAAAAGAACATTGAAATATAATGCTGTCTGTAATAGGACAATATCCATACACCTACAAGAAAGACTAGTTAATACTACTATTATTCAAATGTATGCACCAACCTCTAGAGCCAGTAATAATTAAATTGAAGAATTCTACCAACTTTTTCATTCTGAAATTGATGAAACATGCAATCAAGATGTATCGATAATTGCCAGTGATTGGAATGCAAAGGTTGGAAACAAAGAAGAAGGACCAGTAGTTGGAAAATAACCTTGGTGATAGAAATGATGCTGGAGATCACATGATAGAATTTTGTATGACCAATCACTTCTTTTTTAAAAAAAATTTTTTTAATGTTTTATTGTGAATTATGTGATAGTTTACTTGGGAGAACATTAGCTTTACATTCATCCTATTGTATATTGTTTCATTGCCATGGTTACAATCCCTTCCATAGTTCATCAACCAACTGCAAGCCTGCTCCCTAAGACCAATCACTTCTTCATCGCAAATACCGTTTTTAAACAACATAAAAGATGATTACACACATGGACTTTACCAAATAGAATACAAAGAAATCAAATTGACTGCATTTGTGGAAAGAGATATTGGAAAAGCTTCTGTCATCTCCCAAAACCAGGCCAGGGGAAGACATTGGAACAAATCATCAATTTCTCATTGCAAATTCAAGAGCCAAAATATGACCTTGAACATATCCCACCTGAATTTTAGAGATCATCTCAAGAACAGATATGATGCATTAGACACTAAAGACTAAAGACCAGAAAAGTTGTGGGATGATATCAAGAACATCATATAGGGAGAAAGAAAAAGGCCATTAGAAAGACAAGAAAGAAGGAAAAGAATAAAATGGATGTCAGAAGAGATTCTTTAACTTGCTATCCCATGTGAGAAGCTAAAACCTATGTAAGAAATGAGGAGGTAAAAGAGCAAAACAGAAAAATTCAGTGGACATCTCAAGAAGACAAATATTATGATGAAATGTGCAAAGATGTGAAGTTAGAAAACCAAATTGGAAGATGTTCAGCACTTCTCAAACTGAAAGAACTGAGGAAATAGATTCAAGCCTCAACTTGCAATACTGATCCTTTGGGAAAAATATTGAATGATGCACAAAGTATCAAAAGAAGATGGAAAGAATATAGAGTCACTGTACCAAAAAGAAATTGTCGATGTTCAACCATTTCAAGAGGTAGCATATGATCAAGAGCCAATGGTATTGAAGAAAGAAGTCCAATGTACCCTGAAGGTACTGTCAAAGAACAAGGCTCCAGGAATTGATGGAATGCAAATTGAAATCTTTCAACAAACTGTTGCAGCACTGGAGGTACTGACTCCTCTATGCCCAGAAATTTGAAAGACAGCTATCTGGTCAATTCCATTCCAAAGAGAGGTGACCCAATGGAATGTGAAAATCATCAGACAATATCATTAATATCACATGCAATAAAACTTTGCTAAAGATAATTCAAAAATGGCTGCAACAGTACATTGACATGGAGCAGCCAGAGGTTCAAGTCAGATTCGGATGAGGACATGGAGCATCCTTGTTCGTGCATGTTCATGGAACAATACTGCTGATGTCACATGGATCTTGGCTTCTTTTTTGACTACGAAAGGCTTTCAACTGTGTGGATCCTGACAATCTATGGACAACATTGTTGAGAATGAGTATTCTGGAACACTTAATAATGCTCCTGACAAACCTGTACATAGACAAAGAGGCAACTGTTTGAACAAAACAAGGGAACACTGAATGGTTTAAAATCAGGGAAGGTGTGAGCCAGGGTTGTATTTTTTCACCATACTTATTCAATATGTGTGCTAAGCAAATAATCCAAGAAACTGGATTATATGAAGAAGGACATAGCACCAGGATTGGAGGAAGACTCATTAACAACCTGCAATATGCATACAATACAACATTTTTTGCTGAAAGTGAAGAGGACTTAAAATACTTGCTGATGAAGATCAAATACCACAGCCTTCAGTATGGTTTGCACCTCAACGTAAAAAAAAAAAAAA
>NW_006408632.1:10223376-10225098 GCF_000296735.1 Chrysochloris asiatica
GAAGAAGTACAACCAGAATTCTCCTTAGAAGCCATGATGACCAGACTTTATCTCTCATACTTTGGACATGGTATCAGGAAGGACCAGTCCCTGGAGAAGGACATCATGCTTGGTAAAGTGGAGGGACAGAGAAAAAGATGAAGACCCCCAACCTTGTTGCTGCACAGTAGCAGCAACAAGGGGCTCAAGTATAGCAACAACTGTGAGGATGGCACAAGACGAAGCAGTGCTTCGTTCCATTGTACATAGGGTTGACATGGGTTAGAACCAACTTGATGTTACCTAATAATAAATCCATTTTTCAATGAACTTTTTGAAGTCTCCTCATAACAAAACACACCTGTGATCCAAACCCAGCCCACAGCTACCAGCTTACAGCCACTGTACTATGGGAATGAAAGCAGCATGAACAGACTAGCTATGTGGTATTTAAACACATCCCAGGGGGATTGCAGAGGGATGCTCTCCTTGGGTATTCATAAAAATAAGCACAATGCACCAGAAAAGACTGAGGTAGAACTCTTGAATGAAACTAAAGTACTCTAGATGTTATTGCTAATCACTTTTTTCAATAACCCACCCAAATCTCTAGCGCTTGATTTAAAAAAAAAAAAGCTCCCAGCTGTGCAATGCAATATCTGATCAGAATTAAAAATTACTTGACCTACATTTAGATCTTCTGACTGATTTTGAACACCGTGTTCTTGAAACAGGTGCTGCTGAGTGGAGGATTCTAACCCTACTTGCTATTTGCTTCTCCTTTGCTTCTGAGAACTTCCTGTAATCACAAATTCTGTTGTCTTAACAGAAAATGTGACTTGTTATAAAGAAGATAGATAGGTTTTGAAATGTAGTTAAGTCTTATGGAAAAACAGCCGACCTTAATTTTTCTAGGGTGGGGAATCCTATAAATGGTCCACTTTAAATTCCATCTAATCCTGGCCAGTGGAAAACTGACCCTGAGAATTGGAGTAAAGAGATAGATCAGCGGTTTGGGACCCAAAAGGGAAATCCCAACAGGTTTCCTGTACGTTCAAAGCCACTTGAATTGAGTATGTGTCAACACAGATTTAATTAACTCCCAGCCAGGACCTATTGGAAATGATCCCAGAAAGTTGGGACAAAGGGGAAGGTGTTAAATTCTCAGCAGGAGAGAAAGTGCCTTTTAACTGCACTGGATTATGGCTTGAGGCCTGGTGATAGAACCATGGTGGATTTTCAGATGATCCATTTCAGGTGGACTAAAAACAGGTGCTCATGAAAATCAACAAGTCAGTTCCTGCTGGTAAGGCCAAAAGCAGCAAAACAGTGCCCCAGGATCAGCATCACCACAAACATTAAACACTTAGTACATCGGTAGTTCCAGAATCCCTGAGGGCAGCATCCAGCACCTTAATATCAGTTTTCTCTGTAAGCATTGTCGTTGTTGTTGCTGTAACCAAGTTAGTTCGGACTGTGGCAAGCTTCTATATACCGTTGCCTGGCCCTGTGGAATCTTCATGATCGTTGGTATATTTGAGTTCACTGTAGCCATTGTGTCGTGACTTCCAATTTAGGGAACTCACCTTCCAGCTCTATATTGGGCAATATTTGTTGTGAACTAAAGGAGCTCTGGTAGCGTAGTGGTTACGAATCGGGCTGCGAACCTTAAGGTCAGCAGTTCGAAACTGCCAGCCATTCCGCAGGAGAAAGATGAGGCTTTCTACTCCCATAAAGATTTAC
>NW_006408632.1:10225198-10227732 GCF_000296735.1 Chrysochloris asiatica
ATATATATATGGAGTTCTGGTAGCATAGTTGTAATGAGTCCAGCTGCTAACGTCAAGGTCAGCAGTTCAAAACTGCCAGTGGTTCCGCAGGAGTAAAATGAGAGTTTTCTGCTCCCCAAAACATATATATCCTCAGAAACCCTATATACAGGGTCGCTATGTGTCAGAATTGACTCAGTGACACACCACCACCACTATATATAGGCAAAAACATTTTTGAAAAACACATATTATGAAATAATTATGTGTGTATTTCAAATTTTTTCCACCAAAATAAACTCATACTAACTTGTTATAACATGTCTGAACAGGTCAAGTTAAGAAGGCTAAGATATCAGTTTGAAAAGAATCCCCATCAGAGCAACATTCTGTTAAAACTGAAGCAAGAAAAAAACATCAAATTTATGGTGAAGTTTGGTCGAAGAATGTTGAAATCATTGATGCTTTATAAAAAGTTTATGGGGACAATGCCCCAAAGAAATCATTAGTTTACAAATGGGTAACTTTTTTTAAGAAAGGAGAAAATGATGTTAAAAATTAAGCCCAAAGTGCCAGCCCTTACACATCAATTTTCAAGGAAAAAACTAATCTTGTTGGTGCCCTAGTTGAAGAGGACAGACCACCGCAGAAACAATAGCAACACCGTAGACATCACAAGTGTTCCGTTTACATAATTCTGAGTGAAAAATTGGAGTTGAGCATACTGTCTGCTGCTTGGTGGGTGCCAAAATGTTACAACAAGATTAGCTGCAGAAGAGCAGAGATTCTGATGGAGAATTTGAACAGTGGGATCCAGATTCTGAAGCATTTCTTGGAAGATTTGTAACAGAAGATGAAACACAGATTTACAGTGTTTTTCAGTCTGATTCTGAAGACAAATTACAATTACAGTAATGGCTACCAAGAGGTGGAAGTGGTCCAGTCAAAGCAAAAGAGGCCTGGTCAAGAGCAAAGTTCATTCCAACAGATTTGGGGGATGCTTAATTTTTTGCTTTTGTGGAAGGCCAAAGAACAACAAAATCTGCTTATTATGAGAGTGTTTTGAAAAAGTTAGCCAAAGCTTTAGTAGAAATATGACTGCAAAATTTGACCAGAACTCTTCTCCATCACAACAATACTCCTGTTTATTCCTATCATCAAACAAGAGCAATTTTGTGAGAGTTTCTATGGAAAATCATTAGGCACCCACCTTACAGTCCTGATTTGGCTCCTTCTGATTACTTTTTGTTTCCTAATCTTTAAAAAAAATAATAAAAATCTTGAAAGGACACTTATTTTTCTTCAATTAATTATGTAAAAGAGACTGTATAGACATGGTTAGAGTCCCAAGACCCTCAGTTCTTCAGTGATGGACTTAAATGGCTGGTATCATTGCTTACAAAAGGGTCTTGACCTTGATGAAGTTTAAGTTGAGAAATACGATTCATATTTTTAATTTTTATCAATTTAATTCTATCTTTTAATGCTACCACCTGTCTGTCTGTTTGTCACACTGTGGTGGCTTTCATGTTGCTGTGATTCTGGAAGCTATGCCACTGGAAGTTTGAATGCTGAAAGGGTCACCCATGGTGGACATGTTTCAGCTGAGCTTACCGACTAAGACAGACTCAGAAGAAGGAAGAGACAGACTACTTCCCAATGTTTAGCCACTGGAAGACCTTATGAATAGCAGTGTAACACTGTCAGATAGCACCAGAATACTGAAGATTGAAATATGATGAGTAGAACCAGAATGTTGTCAGATATAATGCTGGAAGATGAACCCCTCAGGTTGGAAGGCACTCAAAACACAACTGGGGAAGAGCTGTCTCCTAAAAGTAGAATTGACCATGATGATGTGAACAGAGTAAAGCTTTTGGGACCTAATTTGCTGTTGGTGTACAACTCAAAGTGACAAGAAACAGCTAAAAACATACATTAATAATTAGAATACAGAATGTACAAAGTATGAATCTAGTAAAACTGGAAGCTGTCAAAAATGAACGGAACATCACTAGCCATTAAGAGATGCAAATCAAAACAACAATGAGATATCATCTCATACCAGCAATAACAGCAAAGATCAAAAAAGTAGAGGACAATAAATGCTGGCAAGGATGTGGAGAGACTGGGATGCTCCTGCATTGCTGGTGGGACTGCAAAATGGTCCAACCTCTCTGAAAAGCAATATGGTGCTTCCTTAGAAGGTTGGAAATAGAAGTACCTTATGATCCATTGATTCTTCTACTTGGTATTTACCCACAAGAAATACGAGTGATAATATGAGTAGATATATGCACACAAATGTTCATAGCAGCACTATTTACAATAGCAAAAAGATGGGAGATAGCCTAAGTGCCCATCAATGGAAGAATGGATAAACAAACTTTGGTACATATGTTGTTGTGGTCAGGTGCCATCGAGTCGGAACCGACTCATAGCGACCCCATGCACAGCAGAGCGAAACAATGTCCAATCCTGGGCCAACCTCACTACCGCTGCCACACTTGACGCCATCAATGATGCCACCTGGCCTATCCATCTCGTTGGGGGTC
>NW_006408632.1:10228377-10230108 GCF_000296735.1 Chrysochloris asiatica
ACTTTCAGCAAGCAAGGTTGTATCATCAGCATATCGCAGGTTGGTAATGAGTCTTCCACCAATCCCGATGCCACGTTTTTCTTCATAGAACCCAGCTTCTCATATTATTTGTTCAGCATACAAATTGAACAAGTATGGTGAAAGAACACAACCCTGTCGCATACCTTTCCCAATTTTAAAACAGTCAGTGTTCCCATGCTCTGTTCGAACAACTGCCTCTTGATCCAGGTACAGATTTCTCAGAAGTACAATTGGTATATATACACAATAGAATATTATGCTACCTTGAAGAACAACAAAGAAGCTGTAAGCTATCACATAACATGGATGAACCTTGAGGACATTATGTTTAGTGAAATTAGTCAGTCACGAAAGGAGAACTACTGCACTGGGCCACTATTGTAAAAGACTAAGAAAAAGAACCCATACTAAAGGGGGGTGGATTCTTTGCTGGTTATCAGGAAGTGGGGTGTGGGGTGAGGGGAGGGAGGAGAAGGTGGAGCACAGGGTAGGGAATAGACACAGGATAGTTTGGGTGCTGGGGATGGGGAAAATACACAAGAATGGGGAGGGGAATGGAAGAACAAAGTGGATGGGAAAACAATTAGGCAGGTTTGCATGGGCTAAGTGGGACAGAGGTAAATAATGATGAATGCACAACCTTGGAAAAACAGGGCTCTGGGAAACAGGGATTGAGACATGGTTGGAAAGGACAAAAGGGGGAAATACTGTTAAGATGCTTGGCTGTCTTTTGAATCTTGGTTATCCTTGCATACCATTATAAAATAGACACTTGGGGAGAGAAAGGAATAGTCAGAAATATCACCATAGAAAGCTTGTAAGTCTGTCTTCTGCCTATAACTAATTAGAATACCTAAAATGGGGCTTCCTGCGGAGCCTCTGCATTAAATAAGACTGGGGGAATCCTGAACCCCATTCAGAATCTTCTGAGGTGGGAAACTTCCACTTGAAAGGACAAGTAGACCAGCCTGGAGTGGCTAGAACAGAATATACTTCTTGAAAGAAAGACCGGCAGGAAAAATATAAAACAATAACAGCAGTCTGACTGATTACTACATGAACAATCCAGGAGACATTAAGGCAAGCAGTCGGGTCCCCTCAGGGCAAACCCCCTTCCAAGACTAAGACTCAATGGGAATACATGAGCAGACACGTGCTCTAAATGGTGATCACATTGGTCACCAATAAGGGGAAGTAAGGGAAAAACAGCAATGAAGCTGCAAGCTAAGTCCAACCACATTCAATAGACTCCTGTGAACTCAGGTGGAGACCTAGTTGGCCAGCAGTTTGGCATGACCTGGGGACTCCTAGGCACAGAATCAGTGACATAGGCACAGAAAACTAGAGTGGAGAGTGAAGTGCCCAGCTGATAAGAGAGGGTATATGCACAAGAACACCGACACTTGCAGATAATACCTACTTGACCTGGCTTCAATGGCTGGATGATCAGAGCTCAACCAGAAGAAAAAAGAAGAGGAAAAAGAATAATTTGATACAATTTGTTTAATACACCTATGGATGCAGTAGCTCAAAAGAGGGAACAAATCTTTACAGCAAGGATCATTCCCAACCCCTCAATGCACAGGGTATACAGGGATGGGCAACTTGGACACTGGCTACCCAAAATGGGAGCCTACAAAGGCAAGAAGTGACTGGCTTATGAGCTTTCAAGAGGGTGCCTAGATCCAGAGGGCATGGAGGAAGGTAGAA
>NW_006408632.1:10234988-10240125 GCF_000296735.1 Chrysochloris asiatica
CCATAAAGATTTACACCCTCGGAAACCCTGTACAGGGTTGCTATGGGTCGGAACCGACTCGACAGCACTTAACAACAACAACAAATAGATTGCCAGACCTTTCTTCCTAACCTTAGTCTGGGTATCCTGCTGAAATCTGTCCACAATGGTTGACCCTGATGGTATATGAAATACCAGTGGCAAATCTTCCAGCATGACAGCAACATGCAAGCCACCACACCACAACAAATTGACAGATGGGTGGTGATTGTAAGAGTTAACCCCCCTTTTTTTTTTAGTAACATGTGTGTGACTGCCCTTATGTAGGAGAAAGCCAAGAGAATGCCCAAGGGGAACTTCAAACCCCAATTGATAATGGCAGCCCCCTAAATCAGGATCTGCCCTTGTTACATGCCATGGAGTCGGTTACAACTCATAGCGACCCTGTATAGGATTTCTGAGGGTGCAAATCTTTGCAGGAGCTGAAAGCCTCATCTTTCTCCTTCAAGGCGGCTGTTGGGCTCAAACCACTGACATTATGGTTCTCAGTCCAGTGCTTCACCTATAGAGCCACCACATTCCCAGGTCTGCCCTTTGTTGTTGTTGTTATGTGCTGTGGAGTCAGTTCCAACCCATAGCGACCCCGTAGAGGGTTTCTGAGGCTGTAAATCTTTACGGAAGCAGAAAGCCTCATTTTTTTCCCTGGAACAGGTCTGCTCTTACATCCTCCAAAAGTCACCTGAACCAACAAGGAGAATAAATATAGCATACATAAGCCATGCCTCCTGGTGTGGCACCATAGGATCAGCACTGAACTGTGAACCACAAGGTCGGCAGTTCAAACCCATCAGCTGCTCCTTGGAAACCCTACACAGGGTTACTATGAGTTGGAACGACTCAAAGGCACTTAACAACAAAAACAAGTCATGCCTTCAGCATAACTAGGAGACTCAGAACACTACATATTTCAAATTACACTGCACCTCTAAATAAATAAGCACTAGATAAATAAATAAATAAGCATTAATTGTGGCAATTGAAGTAATCAGAGTATAATCTTGGGGAAGCAGAATTGGATGTGTTGTAATTTAGTAAGCAGACACCCAACCAATTATATTGTGTCATGTAGGAGCAAGCCTGGGACATAGAAAGTGAGGTCTGGGAAATGTGAACATCTTACGGCTGGAACCATGGCATGGAGAACTGGACTATTTTGAGGAGTGATCCATCTTGCCCACTAGCCGACTTCTTGAGTCACTCCTGCCCCCACAACAGAGTCCACTTTTCCAGGAACAATAAATTCACATTCCCCAGATTTCATGCCTTTCCTGCTTGAACAACAACTGAGCCAACTTCCCATTCCCTAGGTTTTTAAAAAATTAATTAATTAACTAATTAAACTTGAAATCTACTTGATTTCCTCTTCATTTGGGAATTTTTGTAACTAGGCTATTTTTCCTTTGTGGTTTGTTTTTGTTGTAAAGTGTTATCTCTGGTTCCTTGTTTTCCATCTTGGAGGTTTGTTTTACTTTGCATACTTCTATATCTGGGCTGAGTTCTGAGTGACATGATCATGTACCTTAATCTCAGCTTGTTGTCGATCATTTTTGGTTCTCTGTCCACCCAAAAAAAAAAAAAATCCCTTCAGTATTTTCTGTAAGGTTGTAAGTTTAGTTTGGAGTCCTGGTGTAGTGATGCGGGTTAATGTGTTGGACCAAAAGGTCAGTTTGAACAGCAAGGTCAGCTGTTCAAGGTCACCAGTCACTTCTAGGAAGACCTATATAGGGTCACTATGAGTTGGAACCCACTCAACGGCGCTTAACAATAACAACAACAAGGTTAGTTTTGTGTTTTTTGCAAATTCTTTTACTAACTGTTTCTCTGGAAACGTGTGAAATTCACCATCATATTTGGGGACAATTTTTCTGGGTATATGATTTTGGGTTGGCAATTTCTGTTTCAGAGTTTTATACATGTCATCTATTGTCTTCTCGCCTGCATGGTTTCTGCTGAGAAATCAAAGCTTAATCTTAATAGTTCTCTTTTGTAGGTAACTTCATTTTCCCTGAACTTCTCTTAGGAATTTTTTCCTTGTCTCTGGTTTTGAATTGCTGTTGTTGTTATGTGCCTTGGAGTTGATACCGACTTATAGTGACCCTGTAAAGGGTTTCCAAGGCTGTAAATCTTTATGGGAGCAAAAAGCCTCATCTTTCTCTGGCGTAACAGCTGGAAGTTTCAAATTGCTGACCTTAAATTTTGCAGCCCGCTTTGTAACCGCTACGCTACCAGATGTTGGGCTAGGGGAGTCTATCCTGTTTGGTGTTCGTTCAGGTTCTTGAATGCATATCTTCTTGTCTTTCATGATGTTAGGGAAGTTTTCTTTCTACAACTCTTCAACAATTTTCTCCGTGATTTTTTTTTTCCCTTCCGGGTCTAGAATTCAGATCACATGTAAGTCATTCCTCTTGATGGTGTTCCACATGATTCTTAGGCTTTCTTCAGATTTTTTTTTTTCTTTTTAAACTTTTTATTGAGAATTAAATAAAGGTTTACAGAGCAGATCATGTGTTTTACATTAAAAAAGTAATATACTTTGCTTCATTTCCAGGATTGCAATCCCCTCCTTGTAGTAACAGTTTACAGTATTTGCCTCTATTCACTTTAACTATTGTATTCCTCCCTGTGTCTCCCACTACCTCATCTTTCCTCTGCTAATCTCCTTCTTGTTGTATATTGCCTGCCTTGTCACCCATGTTTACATGTGTCTACCCTCTAACCTGTGAATAAGGTTGTAGCTTCACTGTGGGGTGAGAAAGAGAAAAATACACACACACAAGAAAACAGAATAAACAAACAAGGAACCAACAAGGAAAAGAGAAAACAATAAAGAGAAAGAAGACAAACAGGTAGCAACCAGAAAAAAAAAAAAAAAAACCAATATAATAATTATTAAGACAAAAGAGGACAGGGAAATGGAGCTATTGAAGAGAAAGATGAGAGGAAATAAAAGGAAGAAATGAAAAAATTTTAAAAATCACTTAGAATAAACAAGGAGAGGGAAGGTGAAAAGCGAAAGAGTAGTAAAGAAAATTCCAGTGTGTGTGTGTGTGGAGGGGGGGAGATAGTGGACAAAAGGGGAAATGAGGAATAGAAGAAAGAAGGAAGCAGAGATAAGTTAAAATTCAAGAGAACGAAAAGAGAAGATGGAGGAAAAGAAAGAATAAACAAACAGAAACTATGAAACAACAAAAGGAAAAAAAAACAAATTACAAAACAAAAAACCAGTGCCATTGTTGGGCCTACACAGGAGAAAGCTTGGGGACTCCCGCCAGCCAAGGAGCTCAGAAGGTGGGTTTGGGAGGGATGAGACAGCTGTGTTTCAGGTCTTTGATGGAATTCCTATCTATGTTCAGGGCTCTCAGAGAGAAAGTAGTTCGTGGATGGAGCTGGTTTCGGTGTCTGTTAGGACCACAGAGCACCTGGGGGGAGGGTGACTTAGTTAAATGCTGGTCTGGTGGCTCTCCAGGTTCTCTATGTTTGGAGTTAAGCTCACCTGAATCCAGGCCCCAGCTGGCCCCAGCTTCACACTGGCATGACTCCTTACCACGTGACTTTGAACACTTGGAGAGCAGAGTCTGCATTGGCGGTTGATGAGGTTGGGCTGGTCACCAGAGAAGGGTGAAGCATGTCTCTGTTCTGTCAGACCACCTTCTGTTGTAAAAGCTGCTCACAAATTTCAGGCTGGTGGTGTTGTGTCTGGCCGGCCATTCATGAGTCAGTTTCCCTCTCTTACCATCCCTGCTCAGCTTCTCCTCTCAGTAAGCACTCAGTCCACTTCTCTAACTTGTCCTCTGAGGTTCAGGGTTCCAGGATTTTAATGTATGTCTACTTCATTTGGTCTCTCATATCTTTGCTGTAGTGGGTCCGTGTAGTGTGTCTGCCTTTTTTGTTGTTCTTTTTTCTGATTACTCTTCTGTTGTTGTTGTTGTTGTTGTTGTTGTTAAGTGCCATTGAGTTGGTTCTGACTCATAGTGACCCTATATAGGCTTTCAAGGCTGTATATGTTTACTGGAACAGATAGCCTCATCTCTTGGAGTAAGTTGCTGGTAGGCTCAAACTGCTGACTTTGTGGTTGGTAGTCCAGTGCTTATCCTATAGAACCACCCTAGCAGATGAATATTGAGAGATTTGTCTGCAAGTTCACCAAATCAGCCTACCATTGATTCAATTCTACTTCTTTGCCCCTTCAGTAATATTATCTATTTCTGAAGTCTTAGCATTAATCTTTTGGATTTCTATGAACTGGCTTTTGTTTTGTTTTGTTTTTTATGGTTTCCAATTTTTCATTTATTTTGTCAGTTTTTTCCCTGTAGTGTTTTCCTGAATTCTTCTAGAGTCTTGTCTATGTTTACCTTGATTTCATCTGCAGCTTTCTCCATCATTCTCTCAGTACTTAACAGATAGTTCGGATAATATTTTTGGTGTACAAGATGTCAGAAGAGACACTGAAACTTGCTCTCCAGCGTAGAGATGCTAAAACAAATGGAAGAAATGAGGTCTAAAAGCTGAACAGAAAATTTCAAAGGTTGGAATTCCATCAATTCCATCAATGCCTTACTGTATTTTGGTGACTTGTTTGAACTACTATCTTGTATCTTCATGTGTACTGAAAATGTCTGTTGTCCCCGAGACACTATGGTGTCATTGTATTTATATTTAACTGACGACTGTATGTTGGTGTGTTCTTAGGCACCTGTCTCCTGGTGGGGCTGATAAGACTTGAAGTGTGTATGTAGCTCTCTGTTTGCTATTTGTGTTGTTAAGTGCTGCAAAGCCAGTTCTGACTCACAATGATTCTGTATAGGATTTCCAAGGAGTGGCTGTTAAGTTTGAACCACCAACCTCGTGGCTCAAAACCAATCTTATGGTCAAGTTTGTCTTATATTGGCTGTTAATTGATCAGGTGGTATTGTTGTTGTTGTTAGGTGCCATCAAGTCAGTAGTGACTCATAGCGTCCTTATGCACAGCAGAACGAAACACAGCCTGATCCTTCAACAAATGTTGCCACGCTTGAGTCCATCGATGCTGCCACTTGGCCAATCCATCTTGTTGGGGGTCTTCCTCTTTTTCTCTGACCTCCACCTTAACAAACATGAT
>NW_006408632.1:10240811-10241407 GCF_000296735.1 Chrysochloris asiatica
CTTCTCGGATTATTTGCTCAGCATACAGGTTGAATAAGTATGGTGAAAGAATACAACCCTTTCTTAATTTTAAACCATTCAGTGTTCCCAGGCCACCTTCTGTTGTTTGAACATGTTCTGTTTGAATGACTGTCTCTTGGTCCAGGTACCGATTCCTCATGAGCACAATTAAGTGTTCTGGAATACTCATACTTCACAATGCTGTCCATAGCTAGTCATGATCCACACAATCGAAAGCCTTTGCGTAGTCAATAAAGCACAGGTAAACATCTTTCTGATATTCTCTGCTTTTAGCCAAGAGCCATAGGACAACAGCAATGATATCCCTTGTTCCACGGCCTCTTCTGAATCCGGCTTGAACTGCTGGAAGTTCTCTGTCAATGTATGATTGCAGCTGTTTCTGTATTACCTTTAGTAAAACTTTACTCGCACAGGTTGTCAAAGAGATTGTCCGATGATTTCCGCATTCTGTTGGGTCCCCTTTCTTTGGAAAGAGCACAAATATGGATCTCTTCCAATCAGTTGTCTTCTAAATTTCTTGGCAGAGATGAGTGAGTGCCTTCTGTGCTGCCTCACTTTCCTGAAAGATTTCAATT
>NW_006408632.1:10242092-10248415 GCF_000296735.1 Chrysochloris asiatica
TTCAGCTTCAGTTTGAATTTGCATATGAGTAATTGATGTTCTGTTCCACAGTCTGTCCCTGGCCTTGTGTTCACTAATGATATGGAGCTTTTTTTGATCAGGTGGTATAGGAGTAAGTAATGATGCTTGCTCCGTGAGTAAAGCTGCAGAGGCATGGATATGGCAGGACCATACGGGCACATTGGCTGTTTCCCAAAAACAAACAACAGCAATAAAAGATCTGATGAGGCAAAATTTATGTACCTCCAGTTGTTGGTACCCCTGGTGCCTGACTCAATACAGAATAGAGTCTGAGAAGTAGGGGGTGCCACTGGCCACCAGGCAGGTTAGGGAAGAGACTGGTTACACTCCAACCATCAGGAGAATATGGGGAACAAAGGTGAACCATCTCCCACCCCACCCCACCACCACTGCCACCAACATTCAGCATGCATCCTGTGTCTTCAGGCCACTCTGCCAATTGACAGCCTTCCACAAAAGTTCAAGATGGTTGTGCCACATCAGGTCAGCAGACAGCCCATTGTCTACCTTCTCTCCAGCTCAGTTTCTTTCCTAGTCAGCACTCAATCCATCTCTCTCTCCTTACCTCTGAAGCACAGTCTTCCAGTATCACCATCTGTATCTGTTTCACTTGGTTTTCTGTGTCTTTGTTGTAGTGGGTCTGCTCAGTACATCTGCCGATTTTGCCATCTTGCAGTCTCTGGGTCCATCTGATCTTTTTATAATTTCAAAGTGGTAGGTTTAGTATCCACCCTCCTCTAGCTGTCCTCATTAACATAACAAAAGAAAAGTCTCTATTCCATGCAAGGGCATATTAACAGGTACACCCAGACACACACACAAAACCATTGCTGTTGAGTTGATTCCAACGCATAGCGATACTCTAAGACAGAGTCAAACTTCCCCATAGGGTTTCCAAGGCAGGAGAAAGCAGTGGACCACAAAGTTGGTTTGAACCACAAGGTCGGCAGTTCAAAGTCACCAGCTGCTCCTTAGGAAACCTATGCAAGGTTGGAACTAACTCGACAGCACTTAACAACAATGACAGCCTTCATGGAAGCAGACTGCCACATCTTTATTGCATGAGCAAATGGTGGGTTTAAACCACTGACCTTCAGTTAGCAGCTGAGCACTTGACCATGTGTCACCACCAAGGCTTGTTATTTACAGGTACAGGGGATAGGATTGCAACACAGTTTTATAGGGGACACACTTCAAATCATATCACAATCCCAATGGAAGGTGGAACATGTGCAACTCTTACACTTTAGGGGACGTGGACAACATAACTCAGGTTTCTTTAGCAAACCTGGGATCAACTCCCAGCCCCACCAATTATCAATCATGTGATGCTAAGCTGGTTACTTAAGTGCTACATCAATCAAGACTCTTCAGAATGCAAGCGAAAGAAACCCAACTCAAATCATGTTCAATTAAAAAGGAAATTTATTGGTCTACCTGATCCAGAAGTTTCAGATGTCAAACAGTTTCAATCATGTCTGTATCTAGCCACATGGCTATGTCTCAGACTTTGGATTAATTCCCTCTGTGGCTGGAGTCATTCTCAGGAAGGTTCTTTTTATCAGTTGGCAACAAGTCCATCAGCAGAGCTTATGGTTTCTTCACTTGCCCACCACAGTGGAAAGAGAGCCCCTTTTCTGATGATTTCAACCAAAGACCAAGAGCTAACTCCGACAGCTCAGGGTAGATGACTTGTATATCTCTGAGGCCATCACTGCCTCTGTGACTGGTCTGGAGTTGGGGTGGGTTGGCCTCCTCTAAATTACAAGGGCTGAGAGTGGGGGAAGAGTTGTCGCCAAAGGGAACTTGGTGTGCTATTAGCAGAAAAGACTACCTTCATCTGATAATCATGAGCATTAAGTCAGATAACATGTCTCAATGTATTGAGTATCATGCCAGGCACACAGCGGGAATTTAACAAATGTATTTGTTTCATCGATTCAAGCTCACCAATCGCTCCTTGGAAACTCCTTGGGTTGCTATGGGTCAACAACAATTTGGTTCACACATGGAGTCTGGAACCAGGATGGAAACTTCAGAGCAGAATATTGGTTACGTGGGTGATGGCCTTGTGCACAGGTAGCCAGGAGAAATTTGTAACAGGGCAGAAGAAAGAAGTTCTAGAACAAGACTGTGACATGTTCTGCTGAGTGGGCCCACAGCCAGGCACAGGCCAAGTAGTGTTAGCCAATCAGGACATCAGGGTTCAGACATGGAGGTAAGAGGGCCCAGAGTAGAAGGGGTATGACCTGACATGAATCAGAATCCACTTCAAAGGGTTTGACTAAGGACTTTAACAAAGGGGCATGGAGGTATCCAGGCCTCAGTTTGCATCGCTAGGACTAAAGTAGAAACAGGAAGTAGTGATGCTGGAGGAGGTCACTGGTGATTCAGTGATGAAAGAATTCTCTCTTTTCTTGCAAGAAGAGACCAAGTTTCGATTCCTGGCCAATGCATTTCATGTGCAGTTTGTCAATGGAGGCATGTGTGTTGCTGAACACGCTTCAACAGAGCCTATATTCTAAGACAGACTAAGAAGAAATAATTGGCAATCTACTGTTTAAAAATCAGCGGATGTGTAGGAATTATTGAGTTGATGTATGCTCTGCTGTGTATATTCTCAACAACACCCCAAATAAAATACATCGTATGAAAAACAAAACCCAGCATCTCTGTGGATAAGTTACTTGACTTTTTTTGTTTCCTCATCTATAAAATGGGTTGCTTCCACTGGGTCAATCCATATCATTGGGGTCTTCCACTTTCTCGCTGACCTACTTTGTCAAATGTGATGTCCTTTTCTAGGGATTGGTCTCTCCTAACAACATGTCCAAAGTATGTGAGATGAAGTTTCTCCATCCTTACTTCTAAGGAGCAATCTGGCTGTGCTTCCAAGACAGATTTGTTTGTTCTTCTGGCATTCCATGGTATTTTCAGTCTTTTCTGCCAACATCGTAATTCTAATGCATCAATTCTAATATGGTCTTCTTTATTCATTGTCCAGCTTTCACATGTATATGAGGCAATTGAAAAATATCATGGTTTGGGTCAGACAGCATATTTGCCTAATACAATAAGTTGCTTTATTTTTTTTTATTGCTGCTCACATGAGTGTTGATTGAATCCAAGTAATATGAAATATTTGACAATGTCAATGTTTTCAAAATTTTCTCCATGTTATGTATAGGTCTAGTTGTGAGGATTTTTGTTTTCTTTACATTGAGGTGCAAGTCATGCTGTTGTCTTTGATTTTCATCAGTAAGACTTCAAATCCTTTTTGCTTCCCGCAAGCAAGGTGGTGCCATCTGCAGATTACAAATTGTTGCCAAGTCTTCCTCCAGTTCCGATGTCATGTTCTTCTTCATATAATCCACTGTCTCTAACTATTCGTTCAGCATATAGATTAAATGGTTTACTATGGTTATATTTGGTTACAAAAATTTGGTTTACCATGCCAGGAATCACTCATTCAGCCCAGAAAAAAAGAGTGCTGAATATACAATTGGTGTCAGAATTGGTAACAAGTTTGAGGGAGGAGGAATTTCTGACTTCCACCTCACAGGAATTGGTGTTGGCTATTCATTTTGACTCTCTACTGTTGTGAATTTAAAGTAGGTTAGATACCACCTTCACACAATTGTTGCAGAAATGTATGAAGGATCTTCAAAAAGTTTATGGAAAATGGATAGTATGGGGGGAATAACATGCATGGATTTCAATATATTTTTTTAAATAAACACCAAAATAAACTTATATTAACTTGTTATATAGCATGTCTGAACAGGATCTAGTCTGAGGCTCTAAGAAGGATAAGACATCAATTTGAAAAGAGTCCTTATCAGAGAGAGCTATCTGAATTCTGCCAAAACAAAAGCAAGAACAAACATGAAATTTATGGTGATGTTTAGGTGGAACAGTGGTAAAATCACTGATACTTTACAAAAAGTTTATGAGGACAATGCCCCGAAGAAACCAGCAGTCTACAAATGAATAACTCATTTTAAGAAGAGATGAGATGATGTTGAAGATGAAGCCCAGAGTGACATATTGTCAACATCAATATGCGAGGAAAAAGTAATGTTATTTGTGTCCTAACTGAAGAGGACAGGTGATGAACAGCAGCAATAATAGCACCACCACAGACACCTTCACTGACTCAGCTGACACAATTCTGTCTGAAACATTCAAGTTAAAGCAAACTTTCTGTTACTCAGTGAGCGCCCAAACTGTTGGAGCCAGATGAACTGCAGAAGAGCAGAACTTTCAATGGAAAACTCAAAACAAATGGGATCAAGATTCTAAAGCATTTACTCAAAGAATTACAACGGGAGATAAAACATGGCTTTACCAGAACGATCTTGAAGACAAACCACAATCAAAGTAATGGCTAAGAAGCAGTGGAAATGGCCCAGTCAAAGCAAAAACAAACTGGTCAAGAGCAAAGATCACAGCAACAGGTTTTGTTTTGTTTTTGTAATTCTCAAGGCATTTTTGTTGTTGTTGACTTTGGAGGGCCAAAGGACAATAGCATCTGCTTTTTATGAGAATGAGTGTTTTGAGAAAGTTAGCAAAAGCTTTAGTAGAAAACACCTGGGACGACTTCACCAGAGTCCTCCTCCACCAGCACAAAATTCCTGCTCATTCCTCTCATCAAACAAGGGCAATTTTCAGAGTTTCTATGATAAATCATTAGGCATCCCCTTATAATCCCGATTTGGCTCCTTTTGACTTATTTTTATTTCCTGTTTAAAAAATTTTAAGAGTCCCCATTTTTCTTCAACTAATTATAGATATAAAACAGACCACAATGACATTGTTAAATTCCCAGGACTCTCAGTTCTTTAGGGATAAGCTAAATGGCTGCTATCATCGCTAACAAGTGTCTTGACCTTGATGGAGTTTATGTTGAGAAATAGATTTTATTTCTATCTTTTAATTCTATTTCTCCATAAATTGTTTTGAAGACCCTTCCTATTTCCTACATAATGTTGTCTTTATTTTAACTTCTCTCTGGACTGTTGAAGTGATGGTTCTAGATAATATTTAAGATTCGTTTTAGGTTTAACAGCTCTAGAAGAACTTGGCAAAACGAATGAACCCTAGCAGGCTGAATAAGTCAGAATCTATTCAGTGGAAGTGGGTTGATGATATGCCAACCACTACATAAGTGACACAGATAGGTCCTTGCCCTCATGACATTTTATTCTCTCAGGAGACATAAGGCCAAAAAGAAAGGACAAATTCAGCACAGATTTATAGCCTAGAGCTTCCTACCCACTCACCGCCCAAACCTCACCAACAATCATTTATACACAGAATTTTACTCTTCACCTTTATCCCAAACCAAACCCAATGCCCCCTAAATGATTCAGACTCATAGAGACCCTATAGGACACGTAGAACCATCCCATAGGGTTTCTAAAGCTGTGATTTTTACAGAAGCAGACTGCCACCTCTTTATCCCATGGAGCTATTGGTGGGTACAAACTGCCAATTGTTTAGTTAGCAACCAGCTGAGTACTTAACATGCCACTATTGTATATCTAAGGAGCTCTGGTGGTATAGTGGTTTATAAGCTGGGCTGCTAACTACAAGGTCAGTAGTTTGAATCTACCAGTTACTCTGTAGGAGAAAGAGACTTTCTGCTCCCGTAAACATTTATAGCCTGAGTTTGCTAATGCGTCAGAACTGACTTGGTGGCACACCACCACCACTACCATGGTATATCTGAAATTGAGAAATCACATAAAAATTATAAGAATTGCACCAAATCAATCACATTTAATGTATCTAATCTGTGATGACAAAAACAAAAATGTACATGCCAAAATATCATCCTTCCACTATGAGAATGTGTACAGGAAGAAAGAACATGGACTAAGGAATCTTAAAGCCCTGGATTCAAAACTCTGACTTTAAATACCTACTAGCTGTGTTAGTGCCCAGGTGTGGAGCGGTAAGATAACTACTGGACTGCTAACCAAAAGGTCAGCCACTCCTCGGAAACCCTATACACATGGCTATGAGTCAGAATTGACTTGATGGCACTTGAAAACAACAAAAAAGCTGTTTCATTCTCTCGTGCTGTGATAAGAGATACCACAAGTGGATGGTTTTAACAAAGATAAATTGAGTCTCTCACAGTTTGGGAGGTTAGAAATCCAAATCAGAGCACTGGCTCTGGAGAAAGGTCCTTGTCTCCTTCAGCATCTGAAGGCACAGCCTTCCCTGGAGATCTCCATGGGTCTTGACTAATTGTCCCGTGGATCTAGGAGTTTCACAGTGCAGGGACCCCAGGTCTA
>NW_006408632.1:10248655-10250484 GCF_000296735.1 Chrysochloris asiatica
TCCCCCCAGTTTTCAGCCCACAGTCCCTTTCCGTCTCTGGGTCCAAAGTCCCCAGTCGCTTCATCACTCCATGTCATCATCTCTGTCTCCATCTCAGATATCTCTGTTTCTCTGGGTAGGGTCTCATTCTCGGCTCTTCTCCGTTGATGGTCCCAGAGGCCTCCGCTTCTATCCTGAGTTGCCTGGTCAGGGAAGTGCCACATCACCTCTTCCTTTTATCTCTTGTAAGATAAAAACTGTTGCATGCTACACCTTGTGACTCTCCCATGCATCAGAGCAGGGTTGTGGTGGGATCAAAGGTGGTGTATCCCACTCCTAATCTTCTCATTGGTTTATCACATCAGATCACATTATTGGGGATCATCACATCACTGCCAAATCACTGAGAATCATGATTCGGCCCAAGCTGACACATATGTGGAGGAGACACAATTCAATCCATGACACTTGCTATGTGATGCTGTATAGGTAACTTTACTTCTCTTGGCCTCAATTACCTCATCTGCAAGAAGGGTGTAAGACAGCCACAATGGTCAAAGCAGCCTGGTACTGGTACAACAAAAGATACATAGATCAATGAAACAGAATTAATCCAGAAGTAAATCCAACCACATAGAGTCAGCTGATCTTTGACAAAGGGCCAAAACACACTAAATGGGGAAGAGATAGTCTCTTCAACAAACGGTGCTGACAAAAGTGGAAATCCATTTGCAGAAGAATGAAATAAGACCCATATCTCATACCATATACAAAAACAAACTCAACGTGGATAAAAGACCTAAATATATAGCCTAGAACTATACAAATCATCAACGTAAAAAATAGGAACAAATTTAGCGTAGTGGTTATGTCTCCGACTGCTAACCTCAAGGCCAGCAGTTCAAAACTACCAGTCATTCCTCTCGAGAAAGATTAGGTTTTTTGATCCCATAAAGATTTACAATCGCAGAAACCCTATACAGGGTCACTATAGATCGGAATCAACTCCACAGCACATAACCACCACAACCAATACATGGCATAAATAAACTATCAAGCATTACAGTGTCTAAAACTTAGACACCTATGTCTATCAAAATATTCTGCCTAAAGAGTAAAAAGGGAGCCAACTGACTGGGAAAAATAGTTTGCAAGGACATATCAGACAAGGGACTAATCTCTAAATTTTATAGTAAACTGCAATGCTTCTACAATTAAAAAACAAGCAATCCAATTTAAAAATGGGCACAGAACATGAACAGACATATCACCAAAGAAAACATTCAGGCAGACTACAAGCTTATAAAGAAAAGGTCAAAATCATTAGCCATTGTTGTGGTTGTTAAGTACCATGGAGTCAGTTCTGACTCATAGTGACCGTGCACAGGGTTTCTGAGGCTGTAAATCTTTACAGGAGCAGAAAAATCTCATCATTCTCCCATAGAACGACTGGTAGTTTCAAACTGCCGACCTTGAGGTTAGCAGCCCGATTCGTAACCACTACGTTACCGGAGCTCCTTTGTTGTTCTTGTTAAGTGCCATCGAGTCAGTTCCAACCCATAGCAACCCTGTATAGGGTTTCCGAGGAGCAGCTGGTGAGCTTGAACCACCAACCTTGCAGTTCAAATGGCGTTGCAGTCTGGCTCATTAACCCACAGCACCACACCAGGAGCTCCTTAGAGAGATGTAAATCAAAACAACAATGAGATATCATCTCACATCAGCATTAATAACAAAGCTATTTAAAAAAAAGAAAACAGCTCAAAAGAGGGAACAAGTCCTTACAGCAAGAATCCTTCCCACTCCCTCCACACACAGAGTAGACAGGGATGGGCAACTTGGACATTGGC
>NW_006408632.1:10251312-10256558 GCF_000296735.1 Chrysochloris asiatica
CTGAGGAAAATGGTATAGCGTGTCCTCAGAAGGTTGGAAATATAAATGTAGCATGACCTAGTAATCCCTCTAGTTGGTATGTAGCTACAAGAAATAAGAGCCAGGGCACAAGTAGATATATGCACACTGATGTTCATCACAGCACTATCCACAATAGCAAAAAGATGGAGACCGCTTAAATGCCCATCAGTGGAAGAGTGGATAAACAAACTTTGGTACATCACACAATGGAATACTATGCAACATTGAGGAATAACAATGAATCTATGAAACATGTCATAACATGGATGAACCTGGAGGACTATGCTGAGTGAAATAAGTCAATCACAAAAGGACTAATATAGTATAAGACCAGTATTATAAAAACTCAAGAAAAGGTTTTCAGATCAAAAGAAACATTCTTTGATGGTTACCAAGGGTGGGAGTTAAGGAAGAGTAATTCACTGGCTAGGGAGTAGGCACATGTTAACTTGGGCAATGGGGAGGGCAATATATAATAAGATGAAGGAGGTTGGCAGAAGAATGATGAAAATAGGTGAAGACACAGGGAAGTATGCAAGGGCTAATGCGGATAAAGTAAACAGGGATATATATATATATACAACCTTGGAACACCAGTGTGTAGATAGAGGGACAGGCTGAATGGGGTATGTCCCACAAATATATAAGAGGTTGAAAGAGGATATTTCATGGGAAACCACAGGGAGGAAGCAGAACAACTGTTGTTACATAAAGGGGATTGCAATCATTGAGATGAAACAAAGCCTATGAGTTCTTGAATGTAAAACTGATGATCTTGTCTGTAAACCTTCACTCAATTCACAATTTTAAAAATAATAATAAATTTAAAAAGAAAAGAGAGAAGGGTGTCAGAATGTTATTTCATGGGGTTGTTGCAGAATTAATTGAGATCATGGAAGCAATGCACTCAACACAGTGCCTACACACCACAGTGCTCAAAATACCCCAGCTCATTGTCTTTCTCTTCCACCCCCTCTCTTTCTACACTTAGAGCTGGCAGTTGCATGCCAGATACGGTAGAAGAAATTGTGGTATTAGCAATGCTTAGTAAATTAATTCTATAAGGAGGTGATCTGACAACAAACAAAATCTCTAGCCTGCGTTCCTGTTTATTTCATGGGATTTTTTTCTTTTTTCCTTTGAAAGCTAACCATATCTTAGCACACTTATTAATAAGTGTTAGAGTCTGCCCCCTAGTGGTCAGGCACACAGTGCCAATTTAAACTAATTATAAACTGGCCAGAAAACTCCTCCCTTATCTGTGTTTCATTGACCTTCAGTGGTGACTCTTGACCTAGTCACACGACAGATTTTTATCTCAAAAGAAAAATTAAATGAGAACAAATGTGACTAAAGTGAGTAAGACTGAGTCTTTAATATCGAGTTTAATCTTGGCTACACATTAAAATCCAAGGATGGATTACCGAATAAGCAAGGTTCACTTGTGCGTATTTACTAATCTGTCGTGAAAAGGTGCATGAATTGTTCACGACAGATCAGTAAAAAAGCATAAGTAAGCCTGTGTTTACCTTGCTTACTGAGTACCCCAACCCTCTCAGGAATTGTGAATTTGGAAAACATGATTTAATTCCGTAGGAAGGTACTACAGAATTAGAATTGGAAGAGAGACAGATATCATCCATACCTCCCTAGAAGCAGAATCTTTGCTGTGATTTTAAAAAGGTGAAATTTTCCACTACAGATTAGTAAGTAAACATAAGTAAGCCCAAATTTACCTTGCTTATTACACAATCAATGCCAGGCCCCCACATGAAACCAGTTGAATCTGAACCTTGTAGAGAGGAGGGCTGAGGTTTTCAAAGCTCCCTAGGTGATTCTAATGGATATCTAGGATTCAGAATCAGCTTTGACAACTCTACCACAACTGAACGAATGGCCCAGGAAGGCAGCCCGCCCTGGAGCCTGTCTGCTCTCTCTAAGCTGCTCTCCACGCTCAAAATGCTTCCAGGGGCGTCCTCTTGAGGAGTTGCCTCCGGATCACATGTTGTGTTTTTTTCTTTTTATAGTCTTAATAATGTCAAATTATCATTTTTTGACAGTGGATTTGAGTTTGGGTAAAAATCCTAAATGGCTCCAAAATCAAACCTGGATAATATGGGCCATTTTGTAGGATTTGCTAGGTACAACCATTTTTGGTCAAAAGCAACATATGGTCAAGAGGGTGGATTTGTCTCGTGCGCCCCATACTTGACACAAAAAGGCAATTCCAAAAGAGGGCCGCAAACAATTTTATTAGTAACAGCTGTACTGGAGCCCATGTGTGGTTCCCCAAAGTGCTGTCTTTAAAGGATAATGTTCATCTGGACGTGTGAGTTCTGGTGGGACTGTTAAAACCCACCTCGGTACCCAAGATTCACCTCAAACCTGCATTTAGAAATGAAAGGGGGAAACTAGTGGGAAGGATGGGAACTGGACGGTCCCTGGCTGTTACTGTTGGCCCAACACTG
Source organism: Chrysochloris asiatica (assembly GCF_000296735.1). NCBI lineage: Eukaryota > Metazoa > Chordata > Mammalia > Afrosoricida > Chrysochloridae > Chrysochloris > Chrysochloris asiatica. The sequence continues at coordinate 10,253,802 of NW_006408632.1, forward strand.
GCAGAACTCAATCTGCCAAGTACTGAGAGATTTCATTCCAGGCTGGCAGAGCAGGAATGACAAATTAAAGGGGAATGACACTGCATTCATTGTCAAAAAGAGCATTTCAAGATCCATCCTGAAGTACAATGTTGTCAGTGATAGGATAATGTGTATATGCCTGTAAAGAAGACCAGTTAATATAACTTTTATTCAAATGCACATACCAACACTAATGAAGAAATTGAAGATTTTCATCAACTTCTACAGTCTGAAATTGTAGTCTGATTGCTGGAGATTGTAATGTGAACATTGGAAACAAAGAAGAAGGGTCAGTAGCTGCAAAATACAGTCGTGGTGATCACATGATAGAATTTTGCAAGACCAACACCATGTTCATTGCAAATACAATTTTTCAATAACATAGACGATGACTATACACATGGACCTCACCAGAAGAAATACACAGAAACCAAATTGACTACATCTGTCGGGGGATATGATGCAGAGGCTTAATATCATCAGCCAAAGTCAGGCTCCAGCTATGAAACAGATTGTCAATTGTTCATATGCAAGTTGAGGCTGAAGCTGAAGAAAATTCAGCAAGTCTATCTATGGGAGTCAAAGTATAAGCTTGAGTATGTTGTTGTTGTTAAATGCTGTTGAGTCGGACCTACATAGGGTTTCTGAAGAGCGGCGGGTGAGTTGGAACTGCTGACATTGTAGTTCAAACTGACCAGTGCTTATTCTACAGTGATATTACACCTAAATTTAGACACCATGGCAAGAACAAATACGATGCATTAAACACTAATGCCTGAAGACCAGAGGTGTTGTGGGATGATATCAAGGAAATGTGCAAAGACCTGGGAGTGATGGTGGTGTGCTGTGGAGTCGTTTCCAACTCATAATGACCCTGCATAGGGTTTCTGAGGCTGTAAATCTTTATGGAAGCAGAAAGCCTCATCTTTTCCTGCGGGGCAACTGGTAGATTCGAACTACCGACCTTGACGTTAGCAGCCCAGCTCATAATCTACTACACTACCAAGGCCCCTTGTGCAAAGACCTAGAATTAGCAAACAAAAGGGAAAAGCATGCTCAGCACTTCTTAAGCTGAAAGAACTAAAGAAAAAATCCAAGTCTTAAATTGCAATATTGAAGGACTGTCCATACACTTAACCCATGTTAAAAACGGAATGACACAGGAAGTATCAAATGAAGAGGAAAGGAATACACAGTCACTGTATCCAAAAGAACTGGTCGCTATTCAACAATTTCAGGAAGTAGTATATGATCAAGAACCAATGGTACTGAAGGAAGAAATCCTAGCTGCAGTAAAGACGCAGAAAAACAAGGCTCCAGGAATTGATGGAATAACAATTGAAATGTTTCAACAAATGGATGCGAAACTGAAAGTATTAATATGTTTATGCCAAGAAATCTGGAAAACAACTGCTTAGTCAACTGACTGGAATAGATAAATATCAGCGCTCATTCTAAAGAAAGGTGATCAAATGGAATGTAGAAATTATTGAATAATAACCCTAATATCATTTGTAAGTAAAACAATGCTGAAGATAATTTAAAAACGCTTACAGCTGTATATTGACAGAGACCTGCCAGAAATTGAAGCCAGGTTCAAAAGAGGACTTGGAATGAGGGATATCGTTACTGATGTCAGATAGACCTTGGCTGAAAGCAGAGAAAGCCAGATAGATGCTTCTTATTGTCAAGTGTCATCTGGTCAATTCCAACTCAAGCAACTCTTCATAGGATTTCCAAGGCTTTAAATCTTTTGAGGGAGCAGAGAACCTCATTTCTCTCCATGGAGCAGCTGGTAGGCTCGAACCACCAGTGGCTCAAGTCCAGTGCTAACCTTATGGAGCCACCATGCTCCCGAGATGCTTACCTATGTTTTATTAACTATGCAAAGGCTGTGTGGATCATAAGAAACTATAGATAACATTGAAAAAATGCGAATTAGTTCTGCTTATGCAGAAGTTATACATAGACTAAGAAGCACTTATTCAAACAGAACAAAAGGTTTGTAATCAGGACAGGTGTACATCGGGGTTATATCCTTTCACCATACTTATTCATGTTGTATGCTGAGCAAATAATTCTAGAAGCTGAACTAAATATGAAGGTGAACGTATCATCAAGATTGGAGGACGATTCATTAGCAACCTGTGATATGCAGATGACACAACCTTTTTTTGTTAGAAGCAAAGAAAACTTGAAACACTTACTGATGAAGATCAACAAATATATTCTTCACCTCAACATTAAATATATATATATTCACAACTGGGCCAATAAACAACATCATGATAAAAAGAGGAAAGATTGAAGTTGTCAATGCATTGGGCAAATCTAATGCAAAAGACTTTTTTAAGTTGATAAAGAACAAAAATGTCACTTTGAGGACTAAGGTGTGTCTGACCCAAGACATGGTATTTTCAATCAACTCATATGCATACGAAAGCTGGACAATGAATAAGGAAGACCAAAAAAATTAATGCCTTTGTGAATTATGGGGTTGGTGAAGAATATTGAATATATGATCGACTACCAGAAGAACTCTCTGGTTTCTTCATGTATGATGTTCTTGATGTTCCACATTTCTTCTGGTATTTGGTCTTTAGTGTAAAATGTATCAAATCTGTTCTTCAGATGATCTCTAAATTCAGGTGGGATATATTCAAGGTCATATTTTGGCTCTTGTGGACTTGTTTTCATTTCCTTCAGCTTCAGTTTGAATCTGCATATGAGTAAATT
>NW_006408632.1:10259994-10261760 GCF_000296735.1 Chrysochloris asiatica
ATGGCAACATTTCAGAATCTCACATACTTCGGACATTTTATTAGGAGTCCTGGTGTAGTGCTGGGGAGTCAGCACTGGACTGCCAACCAGAAGGGTGGCAGTTCAAACCCACCAGCCACTCTGTGGAAACCCTACATAGGGTCACTATGCATCAGAACCAACTCAATGACACTGAACAACAACATCAGGAGGACCCAGTCCCCTGCTTGATAAAGTAGAGGGTTAGCAAAAAAGAGTAAGACCCCCAACAAGATGGACTGATACGGTGACTACAACCATGGGCTGAAACATAGCAAGCATTGTGAGGATGGCCCAGGACCAGACAGTGTCTTGTTGTGTTGCCATAGAGTCTCTGTGAGTTGGAACTGATTCATTGGCACCTAACTACAACAGAGAGCTGCCAGCCTAGAACCTGCCTAGGGTCTCTGCTCAAGAACTCCATGAAACCCCATACTGGGTGGTGGTGGTGTTGTTAGGTGACATTTTGTTGGCTCTGGCTCATAGTGACCCCGTGGACAACAGAAAAAAACATTGCCAGGTCCCACACCATCCCCACAATTGTTATATTTGAGCTCACTGTTGTTGTCACTGTGACATCCATCTTGTTGGGGGTCTAATGTTTTTCATTCACCCTTCACTATACCAAGCATGATGTTCTTCTTCAGGGACTGGTCCCTCCTTTTCATAGAATAAGAGACAAAATCTTGTCCTTCTTGCTTATAAGGAGCATCCTGACTGTACTTCTTCCAAGACAGATTTATTTACTCTTCTGGCATCAATGGTACTTTCAAGATTCCTCTCCAACACCACAGCACAAGTGCATCGATTCTTCTATAGTCTTCCTTTTTCAGTGTCCAACTATCACATTCATATGAGGTTACTGAGGATACTATGGCTTGGGTCAGTGCATCTTAGTCCTCAAATTGACCTTTTGCAGCAGATTTACCTAACACAATACATCTTTTGATTTCTTGATTGCTGCTTCCATGAGTGCTGATTATGAATCCAAGCAAAATGAAGTCTTTGACAACTTCAATATTTTCTCCAATTATCATGTTGTTATTTGTGGGTCCAGTTGTGAGAATTTTTATTTTCTTTACATTGATTGAGGTACAATTCACACTGGAGGCTATATTGATATTTGTTAGTATTGTTTGTCCTCTTTACTTACAGTCAACAAGGTTGTGTCCTCTGTAATATGGTAAGTTGTTAATGAGGCTTCCTCCAATCCTGATGCTAGTGAGGTTTACATGTACAGACACCATTTGTGTTGTTGAAAAAGATATTTGCATTGAAGTAGTCAATGATTTTACAAAATCCTATCATGGGGACTCCAGCATCATTGCTATCACCAAGGCCATATTTTCTAACTACAGATCTTTCTTTTTTGTTTCCAACTTTTGCATTCCAACAACCAGTAATTATCAATGCATCTTGATTGCATATTTGATCAATTTCAGACTGAAGAAGTTGTTGTTGTTAAGTGCCATCAAGTGTGTTCTGACTCATGAGACCCTGTATAAGGTTTCCGAGAAACTGTAGGTGGCTTTGAACCACCAACCTTGTGGTTAGCAGTCCAGTGCCTATCCCATAGTACTATACCAGGAGTCTGAAGAAGTTTAAAGAATTCTTCAATTTCATTATCACTGATTTTAGTGAATGGTGGGTAAGTTTGTTGCATATTGCCTACCCTGTAACCCATGTTAGCATATGTCTACCCTCTAGCCTGTGAGTAATTTTCCTTCCCCCCGTAACCATCATAGATT
>NW_006408632.1:10262157-10278598 GCF_000296735.1 Chrysochloris asiatica
GAAGGAGGATAAAGAATAAACAAACAAACAAACAAAAACAGAAATAACAAAAGGAAAAAAAAATTGTTTAAACAGTGTAGCTGTTGAACCCACAGAACAGAAATCTCTGGGGGCTTTCTGTAAGCCAAGGAGCTCATGAGGTGGGTGTGGAAGGAATATGACATCTGAGTTCTGGGTCCTAGATGGAGTTCCTATCCGCCTTTGTTTTATCTATGTTCAGGGCACTCAATCTGGAAATACTTCTGGATTGAGGTCCTTGATGGAGCTGGTTTGTGTCTATTAGAACCACAGGGCAGCTGAGGGCAGAGTAACTGGTTAAATGCTGATCTGGTGGCTATATAGGTTCTGTAGGTCTGGAGCCAAACTTATCTGAATCCAGGCACCAAATGAGGTATCAAGGTAGTGCACAGAAAAGGCACAGCTGGCCCCAGGCTCACCCTGGCATAGCTCCCTACCAAATGGCTCTGAACTCTGAGAGAGCAGTGTCCACACTAAGGGGTGGATGAGGCTGTGAGCTGGACACAGCTATGTTCACCAGAGTAGCATCGGGGGGGAAGAAAGAATCACACCTTTCTTGTTGAATGTGTGAATTCTGCTCTGCCAGACCACCTTGTGTTTCCAAAGCTTCTCACAAGATGGTCGAGGCGTGTATGGCCAGCTGTTCATCAGTCAATCTCCCTTTCTTGCCATCCCTGCTCAGGTCTTCCCAGAAAACACTTAGTCCACTTCTCTAACCTTTCCTCTGAAGTTCAGGGTTCCAGGATTTTCATCTGTGTCTACTTTATTCGGTTTCTCTTATCTTTGTTGTAGAATGTCCACCATTTTGTTGGAAGTCATCTCCATTTCATTTTGACAACTTTAAATTTTCCTGGATTCATACTTTGTACATTCCCCATTTCATTGACTAATGGATATTTACAACTGTGTTTTCTCATTTTTAGTTGTACCCTATCAGCAAAGGAAGGTCCTGAAGGCTACTCCATCCCAGTCCTTAAGATCAACTCCACTTTGAGAAGGCAACTCTTCCACAGTGTCTTTCAACCTGAGGGGGCTCATCTTCTGGCACTGTTTCAATGCTATTTATAAAATTTCCAATGACTAACCATTTTGAAGTGGTCTGCCTCTCCTTATTTTTTATCTGTCTTATTCTGAAAGCTCAGCTGAAACCTGTCCACCATGGATGACCCTGCTGGTATTTAAAATACTGGTGGCAGCACTTCCAGCATCACAGAAACACACGTCACCACAATACAATAAAACAGACAGATGGATGGTGGTGTACTGGGTGAGAAGACTAGAATATTGCACTGTGATTTTTTTTGTGCCCTGTAAATCTTAATAATGGAATTCTCTAGCATAATATCAGATACATCCTTACTGTTGAAAACATAAGAAACTGGTAAACCTTAATGTTGTTGTTGTTGTTGTTAAGTACTATCAAGTCAGTTCCAACTCATAGTGACCCTGTATAGGGTTTCCAAGAAACAGCTGATGAGCTGTTTGAACCTTGTGGTTCAAACCAACTTTCAGTCCAGTACATTAACCCACAGTATCACAGCAGGACTACTTAAGCCTTATGTTGTTGTTGTTGTTGTGAAGTGCCATCAAGTCGGTTCCGACCCATAGCGACCCTGTATAGGGTTTCTGAGGAGCAGCTGGTGAGCTTGAACTGCCAACCTTGCAGTTCAAATGGCTTTGCAGTCTGGCGCATTAACCCATAGTGCCACACCGGGACTCCTTTAAGTCTTAATAGTCAATCATAAATCAATTAGACTTTATTTCTAGTTCTAACATTTTGCCATTATTTTTGTTGTCTGAAATTTTCTTTCTGTCTCATATCTCCTCATTCCAGTGTGACCGCTGTGCCCTCTTGTCTAGAGACTTGCTTTCTCTGGGATAGTATCTCCCAAGGTGCAGTCCAAGGAACACTAGTTTCACGGTAGTCATTTGTTCAATCATTAACTCAGTGGTTTTCTATTGACCAGCTAGTGTGTTCCAGGCAGAGCAGGATCCCAGACTTCATGAAGGTGGGAGCTTATACAATCACAGAGGCCCTCTTTAAGAGAAAGAGTACAAAACCGTGAATGTAGCATATGGGACTTGGGAAGAGGCCTGTGCAACTGAGGGGTCCTGATGCTGAAGTACCAGATTTCCAGGCACTGTCTGGGCTGTGAGGTTATAACCATGACTGTAACAAAGGCCTGCCATTGTGGGCTTACATTTTCAAAGGATAGATAGATGCTGGAGACTAAAAGAAGTTAGGGGAAAAAAATAATTCTATGCTCATATGTTTAGGAAAGAAAGGACTAAACAAGTTTCTTCATGTAGACTTCTCAGTGCCATTTCATTGTTGATGTGGGGAATGGTGTATGCATCACTCCCAAAATTACTTACTACAGGCTTCTTTTGTGACTAACCCCCATAGACCAAATTCTGTGAAACCCAACTTGGTAAATCCCACTCTATAAAGCAATGGCTTGCTTAGCACATTGAGATCCTCTGTGTACCATGAGATGGGGGGGGTCCCCATTTTTGGAAAAGCATTTGTTTCTTGCATTGTTGCTGCTGTTGTTATGTGCCAGAGAGTAGGCTCTCAACTCATGACCCCATGTGTTCCAGAGCAGAACTGAGCTTCATAGAGTTTTCTTGGTTGTAATCTTTAAGTAAGCAGATGGTTTTTTTTTTCTGCAGTACTGCTGGGTGGTTTTGAACTGACAACCTTTAGGTTAGTTGTTGACTGCAAGCTGCTTAAGCCACCCAGACAGCCTCCTGCACTAGTGAAGTGATTTCATTCATTCCTCATTGCTGCCACTTTCTAACTCCTCTTCTATTGTCTTAGACATTTTGAATGCTTATCTCCTCTACTTCCAACATTTTTGACTGTAAGTCTCAAAATACATGTTTCCAGACACTTCTCATCAGGCCTTGGATTTTACATTGCTTGACTCCTCTTAAAGAAATTCACCTTATAGAGATCCCCAAATTTAGAAATGCAAAATACCAGGCTACTTCATGGCTTAAACATTATCTGTTATTCTCCGGAGTCACAGAAGATTTAGCATTTGGGGTTATAAATCTGCCTTCACACCTCCCTTCAACCTCTCTGCCAGGCTGAGAAGGCTCTTGTGCAGGGCCTTGCTTTCCAGTGGCAAAAATTATATTTGTCTCTAGTGCTGGTTCTAGAGACATCTGTGATGGCAGCGCATCCAGCTCTGTTCTCAGGGAGCTAACTTTAGCAGCAGATTCTGCATCTGCTGGCGGAGTTTGACACAGCATATGTTTTCCAAAGCAGCCCTTCCCAATAGCTGAGTCCCTTCTCATGTGAGGACATTTAATATATCCTGAGAACTAATCATTTCCCCCCTCTTCCCAAACGTTTAAGCTATTTTTAAGTCCATCCAATTTAACAAGCAGTCATGTCTGGAGCCCATTTTTTAATTTCAAAATAAATAAAAATATTTTCTAGGACTCAAAATAGATTTCACCTCTGGGCAGGCCATCAAATTTATCCACGCCTCTCTCCAAATAAAATCCTTCTCGTATATGCTCCACGACATTCCTGTTAACCCTTTAACCTCTTGTGGAGATAAAGTCCAAGGGGACCACCATTGTGGTGGTTTTAAAACATATCCACAATTTCTTTGACATTTCTCTCTTCAAAAGGTGGAGCTTAATTCTCCTCCTCTTGAGTGAGAGCTGGACTTAGTTATACACTTCAAGCAAACAGAATGTTGTGGAAGTGACAGTGTATGACTTACAAAGTTTGGTCTTAAGAGGCCTCTTCCTTGTTTGGTTTTTGAGTTCCTCACTCTAGGGAAAGCTAGCTGTCATGTCATGAAGACACTCAGGCAGCTCTATGGAGAGAACCAGTAGGTAAGGAACAGAGGCCTGCTGCCAGCAGCAAGCAAGGAATTGAGGCCTTATCTGAAGCCAACACTTCAGATGATGGTTGCCTCTGCCAACAACTCAACCTCATGAAAGACTCTAAGATAAAACCTTCAGCTAAGTTGCTCCTGGTTTCCTGACCTACATAAAGTATGTGAGATCATGTTTACTATTGTCTAGGCTTGTAGGATACACACTTGAACTCAAGGCTTTGCAAAGTCAGCAGTTCAAATTCACCAGTTGCTCCTCAGAAACCCTATACAGAGTCATTATGAGTAAGAAATGACTTGAAAGCAATTAACAACAGCAACAACAAAGTAAGATTTGGGATCATTTACTAAGCAGCAACAGACAACTAATACATCCATACTATGGATTTTGTATAATGGCTCAATGCACTCCATGAGGTATGTGGCTCTTCTGTCAATAACAATTGGACTGGAAGGGCTGGGAGGATATGAAAATTTTATGCAAATAAAGCACAGATTTTAAAAAATGCATGCTTGAAAATTAGCGTAGCACAATTGCAAAAATACCTTGTTGGGAGGAAGGTTTCATTGGCAATAACTCATAGAACAGGTACATTATTTGTGTAAAAGCATAGTAATTAATTGAATTTGTCATTGCTCTTTAACACATTAAAGATGTCTTCCACAGCAGATTTTCCCAGTGCAATACATCCTTTGATTTCTTGACTGCTTCTTCCATATACATTAATTGTGGATCCAAGTAAAACGAAATCCTTGATAACTTTAATCTTTTCTCCATTTATCATGATGTTGTCTTTGGGTCCAGCTGTGAGGATTTTTCTTTACACTGATTTATAATCCATACTGAAAGCTATATTCGATTTTCATCCATAAATGCTTCAAATCCTCTTTGTTTTCAGCAAAGTTGTTCATCTGCATATTGAAAGTCGTTATTGAGCCTTCCTCAATCTTGATGTCACATTCTTTTTCATATAGTTCAACTTCTCAGATTATTTGCTCAGTATGGTGAAAGGATACAACCCTGGCACATGCGCACCTTTCCTGATTTTAAACCACTCAGTATCTCCTTGTTCTATTAGAACAACTGCTTCTTAGTCCATACACAGGTTCTGTAAGAGCATAATTAAGTGTTCTGGAATTCCCACTTTTCTCAATATTATCCATAGTTCGTTATGATCCACTGATTGAAGAGACGTGTTTTAACATGTTTTGTTTGACATAAACCTGTGCATGTAAGAACCAGAACCCTAGTAGTAATGCTCTTTTACTTACATACATACATTCTGGGGATTAATCATCTTAGACTTTCCCTGCTAAAGTGTCCCTGGGTACCATGAAGAAGACATCACTGTAGAAGAGAGACCAGCACTTAGAAAAATCCAAGGTTCAATTTACAATTAGACAACCTCTCTCAGGCTCTAGTATGAAATCTGTAGGACTTGAGAGCATTTGCTGGGAGAATCCATCACCTTTTTATTTTATTATTAACATTCTTATAAATCTGCTACCAAGTCAATTCCCCCTAGGTCAGAATAGAATTGTCCCATAGGGCTTCCAAGGCTACAAATCTTCAAGGAATCAGTGTGCCACATCTTTCTCCCATGGTCTCGAACCACCAACCTATGGGTTAGTAACAGAGTGCTTAGCCACTGTGTCACCAGGGGAAACAGATCTCATGAATAGTATTTGAAATGCTGGCACCTATAGTCTCTTGAGTGAGTGTTACTTGCAACTTTATCCAGGAACAATGAAATACTGCCATGAAATATTCAGCTGTAAAAGAAATGAGACTATGGAGAAGGATTCTTTTGAGTGACTCTGGCCTGCAGAGAGGCGATGGGTATCTGCGTGTGTACGTGTGGGAAAGTGTGGGGAGATGATAAATAGCACACTACCTCTCCTTTAAGAGCACGTCCTTTTATTCCTGACACTTAAAAAGACACTGTCAGAAAGATGTTTTACTGATTTGACTTTCTGTGCAGAAGAACGCGCAACAGTTACCTAGTAAGTGGTTTTATAGGGAGTTTCACCCACACGTTATAATAAACGGAGCCTGAAGATAACATATCTTTTGTGCTTTTACAGGACTTGGATGATAACTGTGAAAAATTATCTAGTGGAGGTTAGCAAACTGTACCTGTGGTCTTTTTCTCATGACCTCTGTATGATAAAGTTTACTATCTTGAAGCATGATGCATTGTCAAATAATAGGTTTGCTTGTCTGGCCAACAAGAAGTAATTGAGGAGTGTTATAGTTTTACAATCCATGTTTCAATGACTCTGCTGCTTTTGAGTTGTTAGACCTGAACAAAATGGGTCAATGATGAAAGAATGAAGTTTTTTTGTTGTTGTTTCTTCCTCCACCTCCCCCTTCATTCGAGAATCTTTATGTGGGTTTTTCTAAAGCAAAGGATGGGACATAGGCCTTGGCTCTGATGATGCTCTGCCAGCTTCCCAGGCTTGCAGTACGGGGCTTAACATGGACATCTTGGTCTTAGAAATGACTGAGAGCAAATCTGGCTTTGACTTGCAAACAGATACCAACTGAGCACTTTTCGTCCCAGGAGAGAAAATAAGCTACCAAGTATATTTTGTTTTAAAGGTTCTTTGGACTTCAGATCTACTATGTTTTGAAAAAATTCTTAATTTGGAATGGCCAAGGAAAAAAGTGTTTAGAATAATATTTATTGGGAGCAGATCAAAGCTTGACTGACCTGGATGATCTTGGGCAGCAGTAAATTTTTAAATGCTTGATTTTGCTACAGCCCATTTTCTTTAGGGCTAGGTACCAACCAGCATTTCACAAAGTGTACTCCTTATAACACTAGTTTCATGAGATGCTTTGTAGCAAAGTGACTTTGGGAAATATTGCAAACTAGATTAAGCCCTTATTTCAATGTCTCATAAGTATATTAAAGGGTTAGAGAAGTCCAACAGTAGAGAAATAGTTTAACTTGACCTTTCCCAAAGATGATAACAGAACCCCTGCAGAACTAGTGTACTATACAATGGATTTTGAAGAACTTTGAAAAACCAAGGTTTGGATGATTTATAAATATATTCATCATTTCTTCTAAAAACAACTTATCCAGAAGCTAATCACTACTTTGCAACCTCTCCCCCAACATAAACACACATGCTCTTGTCTTAGAAATGATTATCATTTTCAATAGGGCTATTAGGATTAAAATTTGAGGGTTTCTCCATACACAGAAAGAATTATTTAACTGCTGTGGGAGCCAAATAGCTTTTAATCAAAATAAATAGAGAGGGGTTCAGTAAGAGGGTTTTAGAAAAGACTTGAAGGATTTAGGCTTATGTTAGGAGACTTTAGATGAGAATTTCAGGAAGTGGGCCTTTGTTTTGGATTGGATGCTGTTGGGAAGTGGGTGTAATTCTATGATTGTTGCTGTAGTTAGGTGGCAACAAGTCAGTTCTGACTCATAGTGGCCTTATGTACAACAGAATGAAACACTGCCCGGTCCTGCACCATCCTCACAATCATTGCTAGGTTTGAGGCCGTGGCTGCAGCCATGGTGTCAAATCCATCTTGTTGAGAGTTTTCCTCTTTATTGCTGACCCTCTACTTTACTGTGCATTATGCCTTTCTCAAGGGACTGATCCCTCCTGATAACATATCCAATGTACGTGAGGCAAAGTCTTGCCATCCTAACTTCTTAGGAAAACTCTGGCTATAATTCTTCCAAGATAGATTTGTTTGTTCTTCCAGCAGTCCATGCCATTTTCTTTCTTTTCTTTTTTTTTAAACTTTATATTGTGAATTGAGTTAAGGTTACAGAGCAGATCATCAGTTTTACATTCAACAAATCATGTATCATTCCAATGATTGCAATTCCCTCCATGTATCTACCTAGTTAACAGTATTTACCTCTGTTCACTTAACTCTTGCATTCCTCCCTGTTTCCCATACCTTCCTCTTTCCTCTGCTAACCTCCTTCTTGTGGTATATTGCCTGTCCTGTCACCCATGTTAACATGTGTCTACCATCTAGCCCATGAGTAATTTTCTCTCCACCCACCCCATAACCATTATAGATTGCTTCTTTCATCAAGAAAATCTTTTCTTAACTCTTCACATTGGTCTCATACAATATTTGTCCTTTAGTGATTTACTAATTTTACCAGCATAAATAATATCTTCCAGGTTCCTCCATGTTGTGAGGTGTTTTGTGAATTCATCATTATTCTTCAACACTGTACCTATTATAGTATTCCAGTGTGTGTGTATATATACCAAAGTTTGCTTAATCATTCTATTGATGGGTATTTAGGCTGTTTCCATCTTTTTGATGTGTCTCTTGTAGACAGCATATTGGAGTATCCTGGTTTTTTTGTCCATTCTGTCTCTTGACCAGTGCATTTAATCCATTTACATTCAGTGTAATTATCAATAGGTATGAATTGATTACTGTCATTTTAGTGTGTGTGTTTTTGTGGTGTTGCTGTTTTCTTTGTTCCACATAATTTTCTGCGCTGTGTTCCTTTTGCTTGTGGGTTGTTTTGTTTTGTTTTTTCATTTTCATTTCTATTGTATTAATGTTTACTAAATGTTTCTGATTTTCCTCTTTTTTAATTTTGATGAACAAGTGTATTAATTTTCTATGAGGTTATCCTGCAATTTATTAATTTTCTCTGTTTAAGGCAGCCTATTTTCTACTGAAATCTACTTGACTTCCTTGTCATTTACAAGTTCTGTATCTATGTTATTCCCTCTTTTTGGTTTCTAGTTGACTTTATTATAGATCAATACCTCTGGCTCCCTGTTTTCAGTATTGTATGTTTGTTTTACTTAAATACTTCTATATCTGCATTGAGTTCTGGGTGTTGTCATATATGGCAATCTCAAGTAGCTGTCTGCTGTTGTTGGTTCTCAGTCCAAAGAATACACTTTGTAAAGTTGGTTTGGTGTTTACAAATTCCTTTAATTTCTGTTTATTAGGAATCATCCTAATTTTGCCATTGTATCTGAGGGACAGTTTTACTGATTCTTGGTTGGCAACTTTTTTCTTTCAGAATTTTGCCTTCTTGTCTGCATGGTTTCTATTGAGAAATCAGAATTTAGTCTTACTGTTTCTCATTTGTAGGTAACTTTTCATTTGTAGGTAACTTTTTCCTGAGCTGCTATCAGGATTCTTCCCTTGTCTTTGGTTTTGGAGAGCTTGATTATGATATATCTTTGTGACTTTCTTTGGGGATCTATCCTATTTGGGGTTCATTCAGCTTCTTGTATGTTTATCTTCTCATCTTTCATAATGTTAGGGAAATTTTCTTGCAACAACTCTTGAACAATTTTCTCTTACTTTTTATTGATTTCTTTCTGTTCTGGAATTCTAATCACAGTAAATCATTTCTCATTATGGTGTCCCAATAAATTTTCTTCAGGTTTTCTCATTCTTTTTTCTGATTGTACTTCTGCTGTGGTTAGCTCCCGCCAAGTCGGTTCTGACCTATAGTGACCTTATGTACAACAGAAAGAAACACGGCCTGATCCGCACCATCCTCACAATTGCTGCTACACTTGAGTCTATTGTTGCTGCTATTGTGACAATCGATTTTCTTGGGGGTCAGTCTCTTTTTCCCTACCCATCATCCTTACCAAGCATGATGTCCTTCTCCAGACACTGGTCCCTCCTGGTAATATGTCTGAAGTATAAGAGACAAAGTCGGGTCATCTTGGCTTCTAAGGAGCATTGTGATTGTACTTCTTCCAACATAGATTTGTTTTTTCTTCTGGCAGTCCATGGTACTTTTAATATTCTTCTCCAACACTATAATTCAAATGCATCAATTCTTCTATGGTTTTCCTTATGCATTGTCCAACTTCCACGTGCATATGAGGCTGCTGAAAATACCCAGGCTTGGGTCAGGTGCACTTTGGTCCTCAAACTAATAGTTTTGCTCTTCAATACTTTATAAAGGTCTGTGCAACAGATTTGTCTAATGAAATACATCATTTGATATCCTGACTGCTTCTTCCATTAGCATTGATGGTGGATCCAAGCAAAATGAAATCTTTGACAACTTCAATCTTTTCTCCATTTATTATGATGTTATTTATTGACCCAGTGGTGAGGATTTTTGTTTCTTTACATTGAAGTGCATTCTATACTGATGGCTGTGGTCTTTGATCTTCACCAATATGTCCTTCTAGTGTACAAGTATTGAGAGATTTATCTTTAGGTTCTCTAATTCAGGCTTCCATTACTTCACATCTACTCCTTTGCCCTTTCAATGTATTATCAATTCTGAAATCTTAGTAACAATCTTCTGGATTTCTAATCACAGGTTTTGTATTGTTTCAAATTTGGTATTTATTTTGTCTGTTTGTTCTTGTAGTGTTTTCCTGAACTCATATAAAGTTTTTTTCTGTGTTTTCCTCAATTTTTCTGTCAATCCTTTGAAGGTACCTAAATACCATTCTTTTTTCAGTTTGTTCTATTATCTTTTCTTCCTCAGAAACATTTTCTGACCTTCATGTTGGTCTTGTTCCTTTGTGTGAGTTAAAGTTATTGTCTCCAGGGCATTGTGAGGTTGCTGTATTTGTAGTTAATTGATGATTGTATGTTGATGTACTTTAGGCTCTCACCAACTGTCTCCTGCGAGTGTAGTTAGAGAACGGAAGCATGCACACAATTCTTTTTGGCTGTTCATGCACCTCAGTTTAGGGTGGGTTTGACTGGTTTGGGCTGCTGTTGATCATTGATCAGGTGGTACAGGAGTTGGTATTCATTCTTTCCTAGTAGGTGAAGTAGTAGAGTATGGCTGTGGCAGGGCTGTATGGGGACAATTTCTGTTTCCTGTTATGAGGTATAAAGAAAATCCACCACCATCACCACACACACATAAGAAAACAAAATAGAATAAACAAATAAGGAACCAACAAAGAAAATAAAAAAATAAAAACAAGGAGGCAACCAGAAAAAAAGAAAATAATAATTATAAAGACAAGTGGGATAGGAAATGAAAAAATAAAAGGAAGAAATTAAAACAAAACTATAATATTTAAGAGTAACTAAAAAGAGTAAAGAAGGATGGGACAATAGAGCTATAAGAGAAAAATAAAAGAGGAAATAAAAGGATTAAAAAAAAAAAAAAAGTACTTAGAAAAACCAGGGAGACGGAAGATGAAAAGAGAAACAGAGTAGAGCTAAGTAACAAAAGGGGGGTGGGATGAGAAGCAGAAGAAAAGAAGGGGAAAAAAGCATAGGTGGAAAGGACAAAATTCAATGGAATAGAAAGAGAAGACGAGGGAGAAAGACTAAACAAACAAAAACAATGAAATAACAAAAGGAAAAAAGCAAATACCAAAACAAAAATTAAAAAATACTGCAACTGTTGTACTCAGGAGAAAACTCTGGTGAGGTGGGAGTGGGGGTAGGGTTCCTGCAAGCCAAGGTGCTCACAAGATGAGTGTGGGAGAGATGTGACAGCAGAGTTCCTGGCCCTAGATGGAGTTTCTATCATCCTCGTTCTCCGTGTTATTTCAGTTTCTTGTCACATGGTCCTTTCTATGTGCCTGGGCTTCCAAGGGCCAGCAACCCAAGACAGGGCCAGGCCGATGCTATATCACTTTGTAGGACTGAGCCTGGGAAGTCCCACAATGTCTCTTCTGCAATCTCTGTTAGTGAAGGCAGTTATAAAGGCCACCCTGGTTCAAGAGATGGGGAGTGGCAAGGTTCCAAAGGGAACATGGAATGAGAAGGATTGTTGTGACCCTTTTAAAAAAAAATACATATCTACCACACTCAGACACTTGAAGATGGGAAGTGTCATCCTGAAAAGCACAAACATTGTTGTTAATTGCCATCATGTGAATTCTGAATCATGGAGATCCCATGTGTGTCAGAGCAGAACTGTGCTCCATTCAGTTTTCAAGAATGTGACCTTTCAGAAACCAGGTCTGTCTTCCAAAGTGCATCTGGATGAGTTTGAACTGCTAACCTATTGTCTAGTGGTCAAATGCTTAACCATTTGCACCACCCAGGAATTCCTAGCATAAGGATTGTGATTTTGGCATTAACTATGAGTCGATTGTCAGATGCAGCAAATGTCAGAATGGTGCTGATTTGAAGTGTGGGGCTAGATTGGGACCAGAGATGCAGCTTTAAAATCCTGGCCGCCAGCAAACAGCTCGGCACAAAGTCAGACATCCCTGCATTACCACGTCCCCTTGGGGCTGAGTCAGGTGACCGCACATGTTTCCACGCTTTAATTATTTATAACACACAGTCTAAAGTGGTGTTCATATAGCCTAATGACTCAGGGTGATTGAATCAAAGGGGAAGGAGACTCCAGCTCCACACGTAGAGTTTCTAATAGACTTCTCTAGAGTTTACAGCTGAAGAGAAGAGCCGCTCCCTCGGCTTCCTAATAGACTAACAAACCTCTCTAAATCTTCTTCCAAGACCCCAAAGGTACCCGCCAGTTGCTCTTTCATTCGAGAGCCAAAATGAGTACAATAAGTTTTGTGGCTGGCACAGATGAAATTAGGAATTTGTTAGTGAAATGTTCTATGTGCTGATTTTCCTGACAACCCTCTCATGGTTGTAGATGGCAGTCCCTGATCAACCAGCTGCCAATTAAAAGAGAGCATCCGTTTCACTCATCCAAATATTTCCACTTCGTTCAGAATGGATTCCAAATAGTCCTAGGTTTCTCCGGGATGCTTAAATCCTTTTTCCTAGCAAGACGGCCTTCTAGGTTTTTTTGTGTAGGACTCTCACCCTTCACAGCAAAGCCCACAAAGAAACTGCATCTCAGTCTGATTGTTCTCCCCCTCCCCTCTTCTCCCCACTACATAGGAAGGCACTTATTAATTTAGGTATCATGGGAACTCGGGTCCCTCCTGGCCAGGACTGGTGAAGAAATCCCATTAAAGATAATGAATTTTCCTCCTAAACTTTTTGGGCTGATCGTTTTCCTACAAGGTGCAAAGGGACAAAGTTTTCTTTGCAAGGCACTAAGCTGAGACCACTGCGGACGAGTCCTCAGAGGGGTCTTTGGGAATGGGAAGAGGATGGAGAACGGAACAAGAAGGTGCCCCTCCCGAGGAAGAAAGGCATGAAAAGCCCTCACTGAAACAAAACCATAGAAGATTTTACAAGTGCTGCACAGATTTTGTAAGCAGACAAGGCAGGAAGCTACACACCGCTGGGACACATAGGGCACCTGTAGATTACAAAAAGGCCAACTCAGGATGGCCTACTTCAGATCTGGGAACCAAAAAGGAAGCCTCATCCTTATCCTCATTCTTCCAGGTGGTGTGGACACCTGCGTAAGAACTTGAGCTACACAGCAGGGTAAGGGTGCATCTCGCCATCGTTCTATACCAGTTTCTCAATAAATGCCTTTTTTTGGGGTGTAGGGATGCTTTGTTGATTCAACTTGTGGTAGAATTTTAAGCCCCTAGTTTTTCCAAGTTGTAGAGAAAAATAATTTTTAAAATAATAATAACAATACAACTCAAATTCAGTACTTATTATAGGACTCCTGGTGTGGGACAAGCCCTGGATTGCTAACTATAGTTCAAACTCACCAGCTGCTCCTCAGAAACCTTATACAGGGTACCTGTAAGTCAGAATCAACTCAACCGCACTTTAAAACAACAATATAGCAAGAACTTTTAAATATTTTGTGTCCATTTGTTTATTTAGTTCCCACAAGTTCTCTTTGAGGCTGCTAATATTGTCCTACCACTCACCTGTCAGTCGGTTGTTCTGTGGTGACTTGCATGTTGCTGAGGGTCTGGAAGCTATGCCAAGGGTATTTGAAATACTAGAAGAGTCACCCACAGTGGACAGTTTTCAGCTGAGCTTCCAGACAAAGACAAAGAAGGTAAGACGGGCTACTCTGAATAGTTAATCACTGAAAACCGTATGAATAGCAGTGGAACACGGCCAACACTAGAATATTGAAACATGATGAAGAGCACCAGAATATTGTCAGATATAGTGTAGAAATATGAACCCCTCAGGTTAGAAGGCACTCAAAATACATCTGGCGAAGAGCTGCCTACTCCAAGTAGAGTGATGACGTGAATGGAGTAAAACTTTCAGGGCCTTCATTTGTTGATGGGGCACAACTGAAAATGAAGAGAAACATTTGCAAACATCCATTAATAATTAGAATATGGAGTGTACGAAGTATGAATCCAGGTAGATTAGAAGTTGTCAAAAATGAAATTGAACACCTAAACATCGATATCCTAGGCATTAATGAACGGAAATAGACTGGTATCAATCACCATCTGACAATCACATGGTTTACTATGCCAGAATGACAAAATGAAGAGGAATGGTGTAACATTCATCGTCAAAGTGAGCGTATCAAGATCTGTCTTGAAGTACAACACAGTCTGTGATAGGATAATATCCATACACCAACAAGGAAGACAAGTTAATGCCACTATTATTCAAATTTACACACTAACCACTAAAGCCCGTGATAATGAAATTGAAGAATTCTACCAAAATCTCAGTCTGAAACTGATGAAATGTATAATCAAGATGTATTGATAATTACTGGCAAATAGAATGCAAAAGTTGGAAACAAAGAGGAAGGATCAGTAGTTGGAAAATATGGCCTAGGTAATAGAAACAATGCTGGAGATTGCATAATAGAATTTTGCAAGACCAATGACTTCTTCATTGTAAATACCCTTTTTAAACAACATAAAAGATATACACATGTACCTCACCAGATGGAATACACAGAAATCAAATTGATTACATCTGTGGAAAGAGACAGTGGGAAAGCTGCATATCATCAGCCAAAACAGGGCCAGGGGCCAACTGTGGAACAGACCATCAATTGCTCATATGTAAGTTCAGGCTGAAACTGAAGAAAACTAAAACAAGTCCACAAGAGCCAAAATATGGCCTTGAACATATCCCACCTGAATTTAGAGATCATCTCAAGAACAGATGAATTAAACAGTAAAGACAGAAGACCAGAGGAGTTATGGGTGACATCAAAAACATCACACAGGAAGAAAGCAAAAGGTCATTAAGAAGACAAGAAAGAAAGAGAAAAAGAAAGACAGGGAGAGAAAGAAAGGAAGGAAAACAAGAAGAAAAGAAAGAAAGAAGAAAGACCAAAATGGATGTCAGAAGAGATTCAAACTTGCTCTCCAGAGTAGAGATGCTAAAGCAAATGGAAGAAATAAGGAGATAAAAGACCGGAATAGAAATTTTCAAAAAGCAGCTCAAGAAGACAAAGTCAAATCATATAATCTTATAACGAAATGTGCAAAGACCTGGAGTTAGAAAACTAAAAGGGAAGAACATGCAAACTGAGGGAACTAATGAAAAAAATTCAAGCCTTGACTTTCAATATTGAAGGATTTTATGTGGCACTGTGGGCTAATGCACTGAACTGCAAAGTTGCTTTTAACCACAAGGTTGGCAGTTCAAGTTCACCAGCTGCTCCTTGGAAACCCTATACATGGTCACTAGGGGTCAGAACTGACTTGATGGCACTTAACAACAACAGCAACAGACAAAATATTTAATGATGCAGAAAGCATCAAAAGAAGATGAAAGGAATACACAGTCACTGTACCAAAACAAAATGGTCAATGTTCATCCATTACAAGAGGTAGCATATGATCAATTGCCAATGATCCTGAGGTACATTGAAGGCATTGCCAAAGAACAAGGCACCAGGAATTGATGGAATATAAATTGAAATCTTTCAACAAACAGATGCAGTTCTGGAGGCACTCACTCATCTATGCCAAGAAATTTGGAAGACAACTACCTAGCCAACTGACTGGAAGATATTTTGTATTTGTGCCCATTTCAAAGAAAGGTGACCCAGCGGAATACAGAAATCATTGGACAATATCATTGATATCCCATGTGAGTAAAGTTTTACTAAAAGCAATACAAAAACAGCTACAAACCTAACATTGACTGACAGAAAACTAACTCCCAGATGTGTGAGAAGAGGACATGGAACAAGGGATATCATTGCTAATGTCAGATGGATCTTGGCTGAAAGCAAAGAATACCAGAAAGATGCTTACCTGAGCTTTATTGACCACACAAAGGCTTTCGATTGTGTGAGTCATGACTGGCTATGAACAGCATTGCAAAGTATGATTATTACAGATCACTTAATTGTGTTCATGATAAACCTGTACATAGACCAAGAGGCAGTTGTTCAAACAGAACAAGGGAACGCTGAATGGTTTAAAATTAGGAAAGGTGTGTGCCAGGGTTGTTTTCTTTCACCATAGTTATTCAATCTGTATGCTGAGCAAATAATCCGAGAAGGTGGTTATATGAAGGAAAACATGGCATCAAGATTGAAGGAAGACTCATTAACAATCTGTGATATGCAGATGATATAACCTTGCTTGATAAAAGTGAAGAGGACTTAAAATACTAACTGATGAAGATCAAAGATCAAACACAGCCTTCGGTATGGGTTGCACTTCAATGTAAAGAAAACAAAAATCCTCACCACTGGACCAATAAACAATATCTATATAAATAAAGAAAAGATCGAAGTTGTCAAAGACTTCATTTTGCTCAGATCAACCAT